>NW_004524662.1:3109384-3110259 GCF_000260255.1 Octodon degus | reverse complement strand
CGGATCTATGAAGTTCAGATTCCTCCAGGTGGGTGTTGCTTGGATCTGGCTGCTGTGCTCCACTTATTTCTGCTGCAGCCATTGGAGTTGAACCCTTTGTGTCTCTCTGGCAAGATATTCTGCTCCTGAATCAGCTAGGTGGGTCTTGCTTCTAGCCTCTTTGCAGGGAGTTCTACTGAAGGGTTCAGCACTGGGCCTGCACTCTGGGTCGAATGAGGATCTGCAGGCCCCCACTAGTCTCACTCAAATAGCTGGGCCTGGGCTCTAGGTCTATTGAGGATCTGTGGGCCCTGGGTCATCTCACTCACTTGCCGGGCCTGTGCTCTGGGTCTATAGAATGGAACTCTTTAAATCAATGTAGCAAATATAAATCATGGAATACTAAGAAGCAGCTTTTAAAAATGAGGTTGTGCTGTAACACCAGTACACTGTACAGACAAATCTTTAGTGCACTGAAAATTAAAAAGAGCAAGATATATAGTAGTATATTAGTATATGGCCATTTGTATAAAAATGTATACACACATGGCTGCATGCACAGGAAACGTACATATATGTCTAGGAGGATACACAAAAAATACAGTTGTGGTTCCCTCGGAAAAGAGGACATGAGGTCGAGAAAAAAGCATGAGAGGGACTCTTGCTTTCATTGTATATGCTTCTTTTTAAAAACTTATATTTATTTATTACATTTAACTTTATTTTTTATTCATTGTAATGAGATCTCCTGTTAAGATTGTGGTATTGGATATTAGATTTTTCATGTTCATTAAGATTTGCTTTATATAGTTGGGTGCTCCCATGTTTGGTGCATACATATTTATGAATGTTACCTCTTCCTCTTGAATTTTTCCCCTAACCAGTATATAGTGGCC
>NW_004524662.1:3103689-3106116 GCF_000260255.1 Octodon degus | reverse complement strand
AAGAAGCTACTAGAATTAATACAGAAATTCAGTAGCATAGCAGGATACAAAGTCAGTACCCAAAAGTCAATAGCATTCCTCTACACAGATAACAAACATACTGAGAGGAAAATTAGAGAAACAATACTTTTTACAATAGCACTGAGGAAAGTGAAATACCTTGGAATTAATCTAACTGAAGAAGTCAAATATCTTTTCAAGGAAAATTACAGTACTCTTAAAAAAGAGATCGTAGAGGATTTCGAAAACTGGAAAGACATTCCATGCTCCAGGACAGGAAGAGCCAACATTGGGAAGATGGCTGTACTCCCCAAATTGCTATACAGATTTAATGCAATCCCTATCAAAGTACCACCAACATACCTCACAGACCTAGCGAAATCATTCCTAAAATTTATTTGGAACCAGAAAAGACCTAGAATAGTATCCTGGGCAATAATGACAAGGCAGGAGACATTACAATTCTTGACTTGAAATTATACTACAAGGCTATTGAGATAAAATCAGCATGGTGGGGGCCAGGGAGATGGCTCAGTAGGATAAGCGCTTGACTGGCAAATGCAAGGATCTGAGTTCAATCCCTGGTTTCGTAAATAAATAAATAAATAAATAAATAAAAATAAAATCAGCATGGTACCAGCAACAAAATAGACCTGAATATCAGTGGAATATATTAGAAGTTCCTGAAGCCTCTACAAACACACTCAGCCACCTGAGCTTTGACAAAGAGTCCAAACATACTCAGTGGAAGAAAGATAGCCTCTTTGACAAATGGTGCAGGAAAAACTGGCTCTCTGCATGCCAAAAACTAAAACTTGACCCAGGTCTATCACCATGCACTAAGCTCAAGTCAGAATGGATTAAAGATCTAAACAGTAAAACAGAAACACTAAATCTCCTGGAATAGACAGTAGAAGGAACTCTTGAAGATATAGGTGTAGGCAGAGTTCATGAACAAACATCAAATCACACGGGAAACACTTGAAAGAATTACCAACTGGGATCTGTTCTTATTGAGAAGTTTTCACATGTCAAAAGAAATTACCAACAAAGTGAAAAGACAACCCACAAATTTGGACAAATGAGTACTCAGACAAAGGTTTGCTCTCCAGAATTTATAAAGAACTAAAAAACAATAGGGCCCCAAAATTTAAAGACCCAGTACAGAAATGGGCATCCAAGATGGACACACACTTCTCAGAGGATGAAATTAAAGAAACTAATAAATATATGAAGAAATGCTCCACATCACTAGCCATCCATAAAATGCAAATTAAAACTGCATTGAGATATCATCTCACCCCAGAAAGAATGGCTATCATAAAGAAATCACCCAACAACAAATGCTGGAGAGTCTGGGGAAAAAGGAACCCTTCTCCACTGCTGGTGGGAATGTAGACTGGTGCAACCATTATGGAAATCAGTGTGGAGATTCCTTAGAAAACTAGGACTGGAGGGGCCGGGGAGATAGCTCAGTGGAATAAGTGCTTCTCTGGCAAGTGCAAGGGCCTGAGTTCAATCCCTGATTCCACAAAAATAAATAAGTAAATGAAAAAAAAAAAAAAGAAAACTAGGACTGGAAATCCCATTTAAACCAGCTATAGCTCTACTGGGAATTTTCCTGGAGAATCTGAAAACATCATATCATAGTGATATATGTGTGCCTATATTTATAGCTGCACAATTTGTGACAGCCAAATCTTGGAAACAACCAAGATGCCCATCACCTGAGGAATGGATGAAAAAGATGTGGTACTTTTATACAATGGAGTATTACTCAGCTATAAAGAATGATAAACTCAAAGCCTTTATATTGAAGTGGATGCCACTTGAAGATATACTCATAAGTGAAATAAACCAGACACATACATGTAAATATCATATAGTCTCCCTCGTTTAAGAACTCAAAAGAAGGAATGCAAATAGAAAGGTATAATACAATTAAAAGGAAAGTAAGAACTTGAGGAGTAGACAATGAAGAGAGAGAAAGGAGAAGAGCTAGGAAACATGACAGAGGCAAGTCATACAGTTATTTGTACAAGATGGGTAAGGCAATGATCCTGAGTATCTTCAGAAGATTTTCAAATCTAGCAGTTAATTGGAATGATTCTCACCCTAACTACATATACTGACACCTGTGAACTAAGCAACTTCACTGAAGATGGCAATTTGTAATAGTAGGTTCATGCTTGGAGTGCCTGTCATTCTGGTCATCTAAATACATGCTGTTTGTCATGACATGCCAGTTGGTGCCATGCTATCTCTCAGGTAGATGATTGTTTAAAAAGGAAGGGGGTGGTGAATGAAGGCAGCATACAGGAAAAGGAGTGTTGCAGGACTGTCCTGCAACAATGTATATGGTTAGATTTCTGGACTTATGTGTAAACATATATAATTCTTTATTCCTATTTTTAAAATATATTTTAA
>NW_004524662.1:3094279-3103589 GCF_000260255.1 Octodon degus | reverse complement strand
CAGTTTTGCAAGCTTGTGATTGAGATTTTAATTTCCTCTATATCTCTTTGACTCTGCTTCATGCGATCTATTTCTTTCCTGTATTACTCATTCAAGGAATCCGTCATTTTTCTAATTTCTTCTATTCTTTTAATCAATGTCTTCTTTAGAAGCAATTATAAATTCTTTTACTGCAGTGTTTGTTTCAGATTGGGTTTCCTCCCTATCTTTCTGTAGTTGATTCTTTACTTCAGATGCTATGAGTTCTGAGAATTCTTTTCTGATTTCAGAAATTTCCACTCTGAATTCCTCTATAACTTTCTGCTGTTACTTATTTACTATCAATGCTATTAATTCGTACATTTGAGCTGAGCTCATAGAAAAGAATTCCGCTCTGAGTTCCTCTGTGACTTTGTGGTGTTGCTTATTTACTATCGACGCTATTAATTCATACATTTGAGCTGAGCTCATGTCCTCTGCACTTGTTCTGGGTGGGCATTGTGTTTCCTCCATATGTTTCTGCATTTGATTCTTTACTGCAGATGCTATTAATTCAGGGATTTCTTTTTTCATTTCCAATCTGAGTTCCTCTATACCTTTCTACAGCTGTTTTTTTCAGAAGCTCTTGATTCATTGATTTCAGCTGTGTGATTCCCCTTTTGTTCTGTGTTAGTGTCCTCTGCACTTGTTATGGGTGGGCTTGGGGTCCGAGATTGCATTTTGCTCCTTCTTGTTGTCATTTTGTGTAGCACTGTTTTCTGACCTTTGTTGTAGAGCTTTGTCACAGTTATAACCTTAACACCTACTGAAGTTCAGGTGCAGATCCACAAAGTTTGGATTTATCCAGTTGTGCCTGGCTTGGGTCTGGCTGCTGTGCTCAGCTCCTTCCTGCTGCCACCCTTGGGGGTGAACCTGTTGTGCCCCTCTGCTCCTGGACTAGCTGGGAGGTTCTGTCCCCTACTGTCTCTTCAGGGACTGCAGCTGCAGAGTTTCACCCCAGGCCTGTATGCCAGGCCTGAGCTGAGTCTGGAGGGGACAAGGTGGAGTAGAGGGGAGAGGCAGCTCTCCCAAACACTCACTGGGCCTGGGCTAGGAGTGGATCTGGGTGATCCTGAAATGTGGCGGAAATTCCTACTCAGAGGACGGAGTGGGGGAGGTGCTGTGGAGTGGTGAGGGGTGTCCCAAGCCGGTGGAAGAGGGTCTCACCCACGCTGCACCTAGGCTGGGACCAGTAGGTCCTGCCAGTGTGGTGTAGCTGGAAGCTCTCCCACACACTCACTGGGCCTGGTCTAGGACTGGGTTCATTGTAATGAGAAAAGACAAGAAGCAATGAAACAGTTTCAAAATAGGTTAGTAGGAGAGTTAAAATAATACACTGCATATTGTTGTCTTCATATTAGTTATTCAGACAAGATGCAGACATGATATCTTGTCTAAACAATATTAGTACAAACCTTTCTTTTTTGTGGCCTGCTTAGCCCACCCTGAGGTGGGGCTGCTGCAGTATGTGCTGCCAGGATCGAACTGTGGTCCCTGCTCTTGCCTAAGCTTCCCTAAGCAGGCACTTTAGACTGCTGAACTATATTTTTTGAATTGTGGGCTTGTGTTAGCCACTTATAGCGGTTTTTTTTTTTTTTTTACATGTAAGTGTTTAGGACCTTGTTGATATGTAGTAAATGCTCAATGACTGTTACCTACCATTATTACTAGCCTCTGTTTCAGGCTGCCCTCCACTATGCTACTGCACAATCCCTTTTACAACCTAAAAGTAAACAGCAACCAGTCCCTAAATATACTATCTGCTTTGCGGGGTCTGTGCTTGCATTCACATACCTGTTTCCAGTTGAAAGTCCTTTCATCTTTCCCTTTTGCCATTCTGCTTCCTCCAAGGCTCAATTCAATACTACCTCCTCCTGAATTATATACTAGTTCTGTAATCTTAAAAAGTGTAAGTAATTGCTCAAGTTTCAATTATTTGGGAGACAGAAATTGAAGGATCAAATCTGAGGCCAGAAAATTTACTCAGGCTTATATTGATTTCTCTTTACAGACATCTTGACATGAACTAGGGCTAGACTCATACAGAAGTTATTTCTCTGTCCTCATGCAGCTCACAGTCTAGAAAGGAAACATCAATCTGTTGATAAATTCTATGCAGTTGGAAGTACAAAGGAATGACACCTACGTGATACAAGGCAAACCTCAGGGACAAGACAGTTAGGCTGGAGAGGAAAGTCAAAAAATAAGGTTTTTCTTCTTCAGAAAAATGACTGAAGGTGGTCAGGGAGATGTTTCAGTAGAATAAGCGCTTGCCTGGCAAGCACAAGGAACTGTGTTCAATCCCTGGTTCTGAAACAAAAATCATATATATGATATGAGTAAGGGGTGGGGGCCAGAAGGTATAAAAAAATGACTGAATCCAAAGAAGCAACAATCAGGGAGCAGCACAGAATTTTGTAAGACTTTTTTTTTATTTGAAAGAAAATAAAAATAATAGAAACATACAGAATTTCAAAACAAGATGATAGGAACTCGGCAATGGTTATTATATTGTATATTGTGGTCTTCAAAGTAGTTATTCAGATTACCAGATGTAAGCATGTAAAATTGATCAAGAACATTAAGCATTAATTGTTCTTTTTGTAAGATTTATCTTGGCTTATGCCTATGACTATTTGAGTCAATGGTGCCTGAGCTTCTGATTTGAAGGAAATCCAGAAAAAAGCTAGTTCCCACCTGCCCTTTGCCCTGAAAGTTATGAGAGGAGTTCTTCCACCACTCACCTCAAAAATCCCAGTGTGATATCACACTGAGCTATGTTGCCAGCTCTTTTTTTTTTTTTTTTTTTTTTTTTTTTTTTTTATAATTTGGGACAGAGACTTGTTAATTTGCCAAACTGTCCCATTCTGGGCTTTAACTTGTGGTCCTACTGCTTCCCCTTCCCAGAGTGCTGAGATTACAGGCATACACCACCACAGCCAGTGGAAAATAAAATTCTCAGGCAGATCTCTACATGGTGTGGCAGAAAGAAATAAAATGTTGGCCTTAGATATTCCTTTGTACTGACAGGGACAGAGCCTTCCAGAATTAGTAGTCCAAAGGAAATGTCTCCTTAGCCCTCCAGGCTGTCCACTTCTGCCAGATGTGCCTCTTGACCTCATTTCTCTCTTCCCTCTCTGTCATCCACACCAGATCTCTCTTCACATGTTCCTCTGAGGTGACCCCCTCGTTCTCTTTGAACAAGGGGGTCACCTTACCTCACCTGCCATAGGAAGCTTTTTTCCTCTGGCTCCTTCCTGTTTTTGTCAACTGAAGCAGCATTTCAGGTTGACTGTCTCTCAGGGGACATTTTTCATTCCCTGGAAAACATATTTAATGACAGTATTTAATGACTGGTGAGATATATGTTAGCAGTGAAGTGAGTGCAATTTATGGTAACAGCCATTCACCTAGTTAAACAAAGAAGAGAACATGTCTATTGGCCCGATTTGCGCCTTGATCTTTAGGGACTACTATTACTATCAACTCCTGCCGTCATCGTGTTGAGAAAAACCTTCCTCTAAAAGTGAGAACTAGGGCCAGTCAAGTAGCTCAGCAGATTAAAGCACCTGCAAGCAGGCACAGGGGCCCGGAATTCGATCCCCAGGCCTGCTATGCTGGCCCCGCCCCCGGGGTGTGCTGAGAGAGCAATTGAGACGGGGTGATGGCATGTGCCTGTAATTCCAGATCTTGGGAGGCTGTAAACAGGTGGATCACTATGAATCCAATCTAGTAGTGAGGCCCTGAACACCCTGTAGGCCCTTCCCTAAAACACAATAAATAAATAAATAAATAAATATAAGAGTACTGATAGTTTCCTCTAAAGCAAACACTTGACCTAGCTGAAGGAGGGTGCTAATAAACTAGGGTAGCTCCAAGAGACCTCTGTGACTCTAGACGTCTTCCTGATGGAGGAAAGAGAGAGCTTTGCCAATTCATGCAGACACGAATTGAATCATTTCAAGATTTCAGAATCTTTTCCCTTTTGAGATTGCAGATGAAAGTCAAAAACTAAAAATCACATCCCCCCACCAAAATAAATAAATAAATAAATAAATAAATAAATAAATAAATAAAAAACAAGAAAACCTTTTAGGCGGAAATGAAGCCCTGAGTGAGTTTAGGTATGCCTCCTTTCCTCATGACTTCTGAGACATGCTTCACTGAAACAAGACAAGAGGTCTTCATCAGTTTTGGTTAAGTAGCCTTAAAACTCAGATATGATCTGGTTCAACATCGTGCACAACCACGTGGCATCCCAGGGGCACCTTCGCCATGCAACCCCCACTCCACAGCCTGGTTTAAGGACCAGAAAGCCCCAAACCTCTCTGAGCATGTGCAAGGCAACAGATTTATGCTGCCCTCTGCTGGTATGAAGCTATGCTGCAATTTTTTATAAAGGGGCCTGGGCTGGGTAGGTTGACTACTTCCCCATTCCCAGCCGCACTTCCCTGCAACCTCAAAGAGAAAAAACACCCTAGACTTAGAATTTCAGTTCCAGGTGTGGTGAAGGTGAGAATGGAGCTGGTGAGAATATAGGACAGAAGCAGCAAACAGACCACAAGTCAGGAGCGTGTCACTATCAGAATCCAATACATCTTAAAGGGTTCAACTATGTATTTGCTTTGTTGGGGTGGGAAGAATGTAGGTTTTAATTTGAACTTACTTAGTACTGAATGCACTCTGTGATATATTCAGAAAATGCATTTCACTAATGTTTCTCTAATTCATGGGGCTGCTATTTTATCAGTCACTGTGATCCTTAATCAGTAGAGTTGTATAGCATGTAGATAGTCTGTAAAAGTGCTTAATAAAAATCATTTAATTCTAAATTACATGAGTGCACTTAACCCTAAAGATATTAAAACTGATTGTTTGATGTATTGCCACGAGTAGGTAGAAATTCAAAAATAAAAGCTTCCTGCACTTAAATCAAAGAGCATGGAGTTCATAGCCACTCAGTACAAGCACATGCATCAGTGTCATGAAGCTGGGCTATGATAAACTAACCCATTTTGGGCTTTTAAACTGTAAATATGAAGTACTTGAATTTGATCAGTGATGAGATACATAAGTGAGTTTTTCCGAGCAAAGTACTGTATGTGACCTGATAGCCTGTTAAAAGCCTGTGGAGATCACCTGTCACTTAGCTGTAGACTTGGTGAGGGTGGTAGCGGAGCCGACTGCTGATGCCTGACAGGGCTAATATCAGTACCGGTCTGGACATGAGCTTGGAGCCAGGTGTGGCGTATATAGATAGGGAAAGAAGTACCTACCTTCACTGACTGTTTTGTTATGGTCCAGTTCACTGTAGCTACTTTCACTCTTGCTTAAATCATTCAATACTACTCTCAACACTGTACCAGGCCCACAAGGGTACTTACATCAGTTTCTATAGTGAACCAAAATAAATTGTGGAGGGATATGTTTGATAAATTTGAGAGAATCTCAATAATGCAATGCAATAAAATGTATTGTCTTTCCATCCTCCAGTTCCAGATAACATATATGCTTACGCTTATACTTCAAGATTATCTTCTTTAGTTATGAGACTCTTTTGCTGTTCATTTATAATCTTTTTCTTAGCGGTTACCTAAGAAGGGAAGCAAAGAAATATGCTCCTCTTTCCTATATGTCAGTAATGCTTTATGTTTGAGTTCTAGGGCTTCTATTAAGCTAAAACTTTTAGTTACTTGAAGAAAATGGAGATCATAAGAAATATCACAGACAGTGTGTTGGTCCTTAGCATCCCACTGAGAACCAACTTCAGGGTTGGCTAGCTCATGTGAATTACCTACACAATATCCATCAAATGCAACATAATGACGTAGGTGGCATAAGGCATAAATAAAGAAATACACAATAAAATGCTGCCTACTTGAGACAAGCAGCTTAACAGGTCTGATTCTGGTGGAAGACATATATCCTATTCAATTATCATTCTATGCTACGTAGAGTCAGTTTGTCTGGGAACAGACCCTGGATTGGGGATTGCATGCAGGAGGCTTATAGTGGAGGGAAAGAAACAAGACTTGGTCGAGAAAGTTGATTTCTGATACCGTCATAGCGGAGTTCTCTGCTGATTCAATGGGGAGCTCAGGGCAACTAGGATGCCCTTTCAGAGTCACCCCAAATTGAGGCAAAAAGGCCTGACTTTTCTGTCCCTGCCTTAGTGGTCTCTGGACACAGACTGCCCCAAGGAGTCTAACACACTTAAACTTGTGTTAGAGACAGTTCTCTTTGGCCTGGAGATATTTCAAAGAAGTCAGTCTTGAGTCTTTAGCAGGCAACACTTCCAGGCACTGGAAGGAATGAGTGCCCAGTTGCCGAAGGGAGGTGTCAGAGTGGTACTCCGCCATGGCATCCACTGTAGTTCAATCGTGTGCTTCATGGATCTACTTGCTTCTTATGGCAAATTCACTCCATGCTAGAACAGTTTCTCTCTCGTTGGTGTCACTTCTTAACTACATTTAAAAGAGGAAAGGAAAACCAGGCGTGGGGCACATGTCTATAATTTCAGTACCCAGGGAGGCTGGGCAGCATACCAATTTAGTGAGACCCTGTTTCAGAATTTAAAAATCAAAAAGAGTTGGGGAAATAGTTCAGTGCAAAGGCCCTAGGTTCAATTCCTAGTACTGCAAAGAGAAAAAGAGGAAGGTCAAGTAGAAAAGCCAACAGTTCCTGAAGCAGCAACTGATCTCAGTAGCCAAACTTAGCACTCAATGTCTTCTTCCTCTATTACCCATTTTAAATTCCTTCACCTTTGGCTAGAAATTTTGTTGTTATAAGTAGCTTAGTGGAAGGCACAATCGAAATTCACTTCTCGGAGGGTGGTACATCCCTGATCACCATGTACTTCTCGGGCCATACTTGTTCCGTATCTCATTTTGCTGTCAAAATTGAGCAGGGAATACAGGAATCTCTGCTAAAAAGACAATACAATTCATCTTTCATGACTTTACCACTGATACTTGTTTTTTCACTTTCCTCAAGATATGGTAATGCTATTGATTAGTAACTAGCAGGATGAGGGAACAGCTCAGTCTTCCTCTTGCTCTTTACAAATACAATATTCACAGAGGAATGAACCATAATGAGGGTTCTTCCATTCCCCAAATACATTCACTACAAATAAACATTCATACTGGCAAACTGACTGCCGGCTGGGTCTCGGGCTTAATGGTTCCCAAGTGAGCTGGTCAGGACTTCATTCTTTGTCTGGCCCCCACTATCAAAAGGGCCATATGACACTGGACTCAAGGTCTGAGTGTCAGCTCAAACCCTGTATACAACTGTCATCAGAACTTCTGGATATTTTTCCATTATTCATGCTACAGTGACTTTAGTATATCTGTGTGGTCATGGGTCCCTTTGGAGAAAGACTGGGGGTATCATTATATACAAGGCTCTCATTTAACAGATAGACTCAGAACTGAGAACTGGCTCACATTCAGAAATCAGGCAGGACACCATGGTTTTGTACTGGCATAGGTGCATTTGGCTTCCTGATCTCTGCTAAATATAAGTTAAGCAATAGACTTGTAGCTGCTAATCTATCCTGCCCTCTGGGATGCTGTGTTCTATTAATGATCTCTGAAACTGAACATTAGCCTATTCTAGCTGCAGCGCCAGTGTTGCTACTCATTGCAAAAATTGGTTTGTTTTTTGCTGTTGTTGTTGTTTTGAGGGTTTGGTGCTACAACCTAGCTGTCTTAGTCACTTTCTTGTTGTAGGGACATGGTTCCCAATCCCCAAAACCCAAAGAGAGAAAAGGTTTATTTTGGCTCATGGTTTGTAGAGGTTTCTGTCAATGGTCAGTTGGCTCAAAGGCAGAATGGCATGGAAGAGCAACAGCAGAGCAGAGGAGAACTTGGTGGTAGGAAGCAGATGGGGAGAGAGAGAGAGAGAGAGAGAGAGAGAGAGAGAGAGAATATCCTTATGGGCAACACCTGACACCATTTAGCTATTAACTCATCCTTGGATTGATTCACTGATGAGTACTGTACCTCTAAAACCCCACTTTATGAGTGCATGAGGCTCTGGGGGCATCTTTTTACAGATCATACCATTACCTTCCACATTTTCATGATATCATCAGCCCCACTCTATGATCCAGTTTTGTAGTAAGTTTCCCACCATGAATCATGATGTAGGGCAGGCAGTCATCCCTGAGCTTCTCAGCTGTGTCGCTAGCCCCCTACCTGACATGCTCCTTATCACCTTATGCCTTTTCCCCTGTGCTTTTTAAATCTATTCTCTACCATATGCCATGGACTTCTTATTTCATGTGGGTTTTGGCTTTGTTCAGCCATCGTGCAGCATGCTAGGATAGTGCTGGGCAGCTAGCACTGTCTTCTGAGGCCTTTGCTGGGAATTAATTCCTGAGTCCCAAGTCAGTGTTTACATACTGAAAAACTCCCCTTTATTCAACCTTTACTCCTTCCCACTTAACTCAGACTCCTCGGGACCCAACCCATAAAACTGTCCTAGCTTCTGAAGAAACATTTTGACTAGGTCCCAAAGATCATCAGCATATATTGTTTTTCTCTTATAGGCCTAACACTGACCTAGTTGGGTTATGTTAAAACTTTATCCTAGTTACTGGCATTATGGCATTATGGCCAGGAGGGAAGGTGGGTAGATTCTTAGCAGGACTTGTGAGGCCTATGCATAATCTTAAGTGAGGGGTGAGAAGCACTAACAATTAGCAGAAAAAGGAGTCTGCCACTCAATACAGACACATCTATGTCTGCAATGTTCTTGAGGAAAATGATTCAGGTATTCTCAAGTTCAAGAATCCTACATCTTATTCAAAGTCCTGATCTCAATAAAGTCTTATTGTGGCTGAGAAGTCAGTCTTCCATGGGAGTCTTTTACCACTAAAACTCAGTCCTTTTCCTGATCCTTAATATTTTTTATTGTTATGGCTTGTATCTAGATGTCTCCCCAAAGCCTCATGGCCTCATAGGGCTTTTGGAAGAGGTTGGCTCTACCATGTGTGATACTAGAACCAAGAATTCATGAACTAAATGGGCTTAATAGAGCTGGGTTTAGATAATGAAAGCACCATCCTGGGTGTGGGTGGCATCAATCAATAGGCTTGTAGCCTGGATGGAATATAAAGAGAGAGAAGGAAGGCAGACTGCACTGCTCTGCTTGCTGCCTTCTGCCTGCAAAGCCATGAACTGTTTCTCCTCTATGTTTCTCTCTGCCATGCTGCCCTTTCATAGAGCCAGCCAACTATAAACTAAAACCTCTATGAACTATGAGCTGAAATAAACCTTTTCTTCTT
>NW_004524662.1:3076317-3087078 GCF_000260255.1 Octodon degus | reverse complement strand
TCCTATTTTTAAAATATATTTTAATTTTTTAAATTTTTTGTCTTATTCTGTAGGGACTTAAAGTTTAACATATCAATACTTTATGAAAAATACTTGTTCCATGTTATGCCTAAGGTATTTGATAGACAAGTGAAGCTCAACAGTCTAGTTTATATAGCAATAACAATAAGCTTCCCTTCTTGAGGGTTAACAATCTAAGTTTGCAGATCAAAAATTAGAGAAAAAGGAGGGCCACAAGGAAAGCCAACATTTTGGCCCTAGCCCTCCAAGGTCAATTAAGACTCGGGACATATGAGAAGTTGTACTGTAACATCATGTAACTCAGTTGTGTCCCAGATTTTCTGATCAAGGAGATTATGGGGCCTAAAAGGAAAGTGATTGATGATGTAAAGTGTGCCTAAGGAGAGTGACATGGAGAGAAAACATTCTCTCAGGCTTTCACAGAGAGCACATTGGCCAAGCAATGGCCATGACTCATCTACATGGCTGACAATGACAAAGGATCTACAATCTGAGGTACAGGGTCTCAGCATAAATCCTGAGGGGATTTGACTGACCTTATCAGATCCAAAAGCTGCAATTCCTGTTACCTAGGTCTTTTTTTATCTTGGTCTTAACCATTCAGCAGAAAAGTATAAAAATGAAGTACAAGAAATAAAGCCATGTTGTTATGTTGAGCCTTAGGGGACTCAGGTCAACAACTTCTGACATGGTCAGTCAAGTGGAACACCGAATACTATTATGGACTATTGGACTATTTTGGAATAGTTTGCTGCATTTCCACACCTATAATATTTAAATGATGGAAATAAATGAAAAAAGAGGATATAGATGAATGTCCGTTTTGTATCTGCGTATTCAAAATGGTTAGGATAGGTATATAGCTACTTCTCTTAATTCAAGGAATAGAGGGATTTGTTATAATAGTGTTTGTAAATAGGATATCATGTCTGCATCTTGTACAACAAACAACCACTAGAAAGACAGTATGCAATGTGTTAATTATTGAAACTGTCCTACCACTTTGATTTGAAACTGTCTCATTGCTATTTCTCAATAAAATTATGGAAAAAAAAATAAAATTTTCCTTTTTCAAAAAAAAAAAAAAAAGAAAAAGAAAAAATACTTTAATCAATCTCCTAAGAAGTGCTTGTGCTTGGATGGCCCTTCCAAATTATGCCCCTTGAGGGGAGGGGATCAGGTTTTGGTACTAGTCATGGAATGGCCCTGGGGAGGAACTATAAGGCAAGCCATCTGCCCTTTGCCAAGTTAAAATTTCTGCATAGCAATATTGACATTTTGGAACACATAATTCCTTGTTAGGGAAGGGGAGGCTGCCCTGTTTTTTCTAGCATATTTGGCATCATCATTGACTTGTATGTACTAAATTCCAGTGGCACTGAAGTCCTGTGACAATCATAATGTCTTCAGATATTGCCAGATGTCTCCTGGGGACATAATTGCCCCCAGCAGAGAGCCATTTGAGCTGAGGTCATGTCACAAAAAGGAATGAAGCTGTGAGCCATTAGTTAACACCTCAGGAAGCTGGGAAAAAAGGCCTGGTCCTAAAGGAGGAATGTGTGGGTAGTAAAACCCAGCATGTACTACCTGTTGTATGAGGGAGAGGGAGAGGGAGAGGGAGAGACCTAGTCAAATACATACAGCTTTATACTTAAATACTTGAAGTTTTAATTCATTTGAAATTCATTTTAGGTGCAATATGAATTGAGGTAGTACTCAATTTCATTGTTTTCAAAACATGACAATTGTCTAAAGCTTTCAATTGAATGTGCAAGCATTTCTTTCCCAATTAGAAACAACTTTTTAAAAATACTATAATCACTGGTATGCATATGAATCTATTTTTGAACTTCCCACTGAGCTCTAAAGGTCAACCTATTTTGTCATTAATATCTGCTGTTTTAATTATTTCCCTTTCTCAATGTAAGTATTGTTCTTTGCAATCTCTCCACTATTATTGTGATTTATCCCTCTAGTAAAAACTGGAAGCTGGGCTGGGGAACCAACCAGCAGGGTCACTTGGGTCCAGGAGCTTGAGGCCAGCTTGGATAAGATTAGCAAGACTTTGTGCCCCACAAACACCACCACCATAATAATCATAATTACTCTAAAATCAGTGAACAACTTCTATAATGATTTGTGTTTGCATTTAATTGCATTAAATTTGTAAGCTAGTTCATAGTTTTGGTAAATTCTTTTTTTTTTTTTTTCTTTTGTACTAAGAATCAAACTCAGGATCTTGTGCTTGCCAGGCAGGCACTTGTGCTGCTGTGTTATATCCCCAGCCCCAGAGTTTTAATTTCTTTATAACATGGATTTTTTTTTTGTCTAGAAGCTTGTACTTCTTTCCATTTCCTCAATTTTTCTTTTTTGTAACTCGGTGAAGTTTTATAGTGCTTTTCAACTTGGGAATTGGACTTTTTTCTTGGTTATTGTGCGTAGTTTTTTCTTGTCAATGTTTTAGCTCATATTTTACAAAAATGTTAATTTTCTTTTTATCTTTTATGTTTCTCTTACTGAATATTATTAAATTTATTTATTTTTCTTTTTTCTTTCTTTTTTTTTGTATTTTAGGGAAGGGTCTACAGGATATTCAGGGACTCACTACTAGATCAGACTCATAGTGATCCACCTGTTTACAGCCTCCCAAGAGCTAGGATTATGGGCATGTACCACTATGCCCAGTCTCAATCATTGTCTCAGTATACACTAGGGATGGGGCTGGCACAGAGCAGGCCCAGGGATCGAACCCCTGGCCCCTGTGCCTGCTTGCAGGTGCTTTAATCTGCTGAGCTATTTGGCTTTAATTTCTTTTAGACAGTCCTTTATACCAAATAAAATCAAAGATGAAAATAAGCAATCAAATTGCAAGAACAAAGATATTATTACAAGATAATAATATCTTTCCCTTTAAACCTGTTTCTTTGTGCTGCCTAGAACTTCTCTAGAGGCAAAAACCTTGTTTTTATCCTCCCTTTAATATGCTGTTTCTTACAGTTAAGTTTGATATCTGTGCTTACTTTCTGATAAATGTTCATCATCATTTTTATTAACATTTTCTTTTCATTCCTGTTTATTAAGGGGCTTACTAAGAATAAATATTGAATTTTATTCTTTTCCAATGAGATATTACCAAATTCTTAACCTAGAAGATGATTGGTAGAAAGCCACTCTTCTGGGGAAAAAGGATAGTGGGCACTACCTTGGAAAAGTAATTCCTTTTCCATTTTCCTTAGATATCAACCGAACATAGGTCCTGAATTGTGAAAGTGTACAGACTCCACCCTGAACACTAGCACAAGCACCCACTTGGGAAGGAGGAAGAAATCTGCCAGGAAACCACAGCCATATTGGAGGGCAAAGGAATGCAAGAGACCGAGACTGCAATGAAAGCAGCCAAAGATGAAGATAAGGAGTCAAATTGCAAGAATCCTCTTTTATAACTAAATGGGGCCTGAGAAGGGCCCAAAGGCCAGTAAGAGAAAAACCCAGATGCATTTATCATGGTGTTAGATGATATGCCCTTCACAGTACTTATATGTACCTTAATTCCCCAAACAACTGATAAGCCTCAAAACCCCAGCTCTCCTTAGTTTTAGCCTATTGCTTAGAAAAAATGGCCTTAGTATTTGAGAATGAAGACAACCCTTCTGGGGATATAATAAACAAAAACTGGGCTTTCAAATAAAATGTATGTGAGCATCATATGGTCCAGAAATGTACATTTGTGTATATATGTGCTGGCGTGTATATGCGTGGATGGGTATTGGGCAGAAGTTTGGAGGGAAGAGATAAAGTGGATCTGCAAGAAGCTCTCTACTGAGAGGACTGTGCAGAATTACAAAGGAGGTCACAGTTTGAAAAAGCTTTGTTTTGATTTAGATCTGGGATCTGGGATCTGGTATTTGTTCTTATCAATGCCATGTCTTAACCTGCAAGCTGCCAAGGAATGACGTTTGTGTGGTGAAGAGTCAAGACAGATAACAGGCTACAAGGAAATAAGGATTCTTCCAGTTTGGTTCTCTGTTTTAGACAGCTAAGATCAAGAATACAAAAGGGAATTCATAGAAAAGTCCAGCAAGGTTTCCTTTAGGTCCCTAAAAATGTTTCTGTAATAGGATGGATTCTTTTAGGAAATAAATTCTTTATCAACTTTGCTTTAGGAGATCTCACTAAGCCTTTAGTAGTCCACAGTGTTTGGGCAAAAATGAACCTCAAAACCTGTACCCAGATATGATACTGGAGCAAGAAGAGAGAGTTCAAGAACTAGAACCTAGTCATTCAACAAGGTCAGACACTTTTACCTAAATATGCTTGGAAATCATCCCTCCTTTCCATTTGAAAGGCCATTACCCTCTTTACACCCTCCTCTTGACTGAATGCTGTGTCTTCTTTGCCTCCCAAAATTTGCATGTCAAAGCCCTAGCCCCCAAAGTCATAGATTTGGAATTTGGAGGTAATTAGGTCATGAAGGTGGAGCCCTTAAGAATGGGGATCAATGCCCTTATAAGCAGATATGCACAAGATAATCTCTTCATGAGAAGAACTAGTAAGAAAGTGTCCCTCTGAAAGTCAGGAAAGTCTCAGTCAGTGGCCAGATTAGCTCTCACCTTGATTTTGGGCTTCTCAACCTTCAGAACTGTGAAGATAAATTGTTCTTGTTTAACCTTTAACTACTCAGGCTATAGTACAGACCAAGTCCTTTCAATCTCATCATCATCAAGTGCAATAGCTGACATCCTCCAGTGACCCCAGGAGACCACACTGCACCAATCTATATCCCTTTATTCACACAGAGCTGTATCTTCCTCATATGCAGGCCTGATCATGTCACTGCTTGACTAAACATTCCTCACCTGTAGCATTGTTCTGAGAAGTGGAGTCCACAAAGAGGGTGATGACTAGAATGGCTGATTCTACTTTTGCCTCAACAGGGTCAAGGTCTCTGGATGCATGCTACTTTTTAAAAAACCCAACTGATACTTCTGCACATTGCCATTAGACATCCCCTGGTCCACCCTAGTGCTCTCATATTCTAGAAACTTGGCCTGTCTTCTCAGCTTTATTTCTGCTACTCATTTGTACTGAGACCTGCACCCAGCTGAGCTACATGTATTTTGTTGAAACATGACTGGGTGTATCCCCACATATGTCTATTTTGTTTCTATTGTAAAAACCCCTGTGTGTCCTAAACCTCAGTATTTTACAGCATAACCTCACCGTGCTTTTTACCAGTGTTTTTTTTTTCCTTGGCTCTACCTCAACACTCACCCTGCTGTTCGGTGTGTTATTCTTTGCCAGCACTCAGAATTCTCAGCAATACTCAAGGCACTGCTCTGGATCTGAGCACTGGAAGCCCTCTCAGAGAACAGGATGGGTGCTCTTTATTTATTCCAGCACATTGGGCACTCATTAGGCATCAGCTGAGGGAATAGGGTGAGTGCAGGATGCCTACCTGAGGTCAGCACTATCCAGAAGAAATGCAAGGTGAGGCACTGTGCACAATTTTCTATTCTCTAATAGCCAGGATAGAAAAAATAAGAACAATTGAAACTCTTCTCAGCTATGTATCTTCAACCCCAGGCTATCAAAAATATTAGCTCAATATGTAATCCTCACAAATAAGTATTGACAATTAAATTTTACATTACTTTTTCATACCAAATCTTCAAAATGCCCCCCTCTATATACAGAGTTTGTGCATATATATATATACATGTATATATATATAGTGTATATATATGTATATGTATACATTGTTCATATAGTTTACAATCATCTTGGAGAATGGTTACATATAACTATTACAGAATGTTTCTTTTTTAAAATCCTTTTCCCCTTTCCTCCCTCCCTCTCTCCTCCTCCTTCACCTCCCCTATCCTCTTTTTCATCTTTGTTGATATTATTTGCCATAACTCATGTTATGGTGTAGGGTGTTTATATTAATTGGAATTGTTAGGTTCCAGTACATGGCACATCAGCTTATTTCCCCCAACCCCTCACCCTTGTTCCTTTGATTGCTTCCTTATCACTAGAGATCTATTGCTTGTCCCTTTTTATAAGTTCTTTATTATGTTCTTTGTCTGTACTTTGCCTTATTCAGATGGGACCTACTAAATGGTATTTAAGCTTGTACATCTGGTTTATTTCACTCAGCATTGCATTTTTCAGGAACATCCTTTTTCCTACAGATGTCTCAAATTTGACATTCTTTATAGCTAAGTAGTATTCTATTACACATAAATACCATGTTTTTGTTATCCAGTCATCTGATTACCATTGTGCATCTTAAACCTAACAGCACATCTCAAACCAGACTGGCATATCTCAGATACTCAATAGCCACATGTGGGTAGTGGTAATACACTAGGCAATGTGTTCTGGACTAGAGAGGATGTGTGAACTTTTGCCTATGAAGAACACAGAATCTAGTTCATGGTTCATATGTGGTGAACCATGTGCCATGTGATTATGTGGCACCTTAGTGGGTTGGTTCTTCTTAACAAGACCTTGCATGGCTGGTTTCTTTTTTGCACTGCACAGAGATCTGACTATGGTACAGCTCTGACCATGAGAATCTTGTGTGAGCTAGGAATGGCCAACAGAAGACCTCAGGACTGTCAACAGCTAGCAAGCCAACTCCTCAACCAGGCCAGCGCAACTAAGCTACCTCTTGAGGGAAGATTAAAGGCATCAAGTAGGAAGCCCACATTCTTTGGTGTGCAAAGCCACACCTGCCAATGCCATCATCCCTGATCTTCTACTCACCAAAGGAAAAAGCCACAGAAATGTAAATATAGTTCATTTGTAGATGCCTTGGTAGAGGTGAACTCCAGGTATCCACACCCTCTAGGGACATCATTCCATTTGAGGGAGGAGATAAAAAGAAATTTCTTAAGCAGGAAACTTAGAACCATTCCAAGACATGAGCTGTTTGTCTTGCTCAGACCTGTCTGCTGGCTCCATCTAACTCAGACAGCAGTGAGTGTTTGTTAGGGCCAACCTCTACTCTGCTGGGGTCAGAATTTTTTTAAAAAGTGATTCTCCATCTCCCAGTCCCAAACTTTGGTGACCTCAATTGAGAAGCCTGGTGCTGACTGGTACTGAGTGTAGGGTGGAGCCGAGAGTCAGCTTGGCACTCCCAGCTTGGCATCCTCTTGGTGGGCAGCGACTCAAAGCAATCTGTCATTTTACCATTGTCTAGAACAACAGGCCCCATTTTTAATGAAAACAAGTCAGGTATATAAATTAATATCAGAACCAAAGTGGTATCCTGGGGAACTAATCACAAAAATTTCAGTTTTAAAACATTCTCTTTGCAACCTGGAGAGCAAAGCCACGCCTTTCACAAGGACAAACACCCTATGCCAAAGAATTTCATCTGATATAAAGAAATGTCATTGACCAAACATTCCGTAAGAGATGAAAAGTTCTATTGGAGACTTTGGGGACATGTTTTATGTATTTTCCCTATATCTTTTTGCCAGAGAATCCTTGTCCATTCACTCATGCTTCCTTATTTTATAGATGCAAAGCAATTCTGTGATTTTCTTTCATAGCAGTCCTTCTTCCTGCCAGAACTTTGGCTTGTTGCATTTAGAATGCAGGCAGTTAAAGTACAGTTATCAGGTAAAGAAGATCCAGAACCCATTAAAAATCACTCCTTGGGGCTGGCGAGAAAGCTCAGTAGACTAAGCACTTATTTAGGTAAGCACAGGGACCAGGGTTTGATTCCTGGCACCACATGCCTCACATGCCCCACGCTTGAGTGCAATGAGCTGGTGACTGAGTCCAGGCATGGTGGTGCATGCCTATAATCCTAGCATAGGGAGACTGAAAATAGGTGGATCACTGTGAGTCTGAGCTGCATAGTGAGATCTTGTACCAAATATATAAATTTTAAATAAATAAATAAAACTCACTCCTTGGAAATTATCTGAAAAAAAATACTTTGTAGACCAATAATACTAACATGAACTTTTAAAAGATTTTGTAGTTTTAAAAATATGTATGTTCAGTTTTATATCTACTAATATAATGTAGTTTTAAGATATATATTTCTTCAATTTAGCTTCCCAGTAGTCAGAGTAGAGAAGGTAGGTCCAGCTTTTAAGTGATGTTTCTCTAAGAAGTGTTCATTCCATTGAGAAACTTGTACTAAAGCCTGCTGTGTGCTGGCCTTGAGAAATGGGCCAGCATAGTTCCTATTAGAAGGAGTTAGGTCCTGCAGAAAAAATAGAAAACAATGAAATTGATATAAAGCTCTTTCACAGTGTATTCAGCATCTTCTGGGAATACAGAATAGTGGCTTTCAATGTAGCATTTAAATATTGAATAGTCCCTTAACCCAGAAAGTTATACTATATTGGTAAGAGACATATGGCATAGTAGACAGAGCCAGAAAACACTACTTCCCAAATTTGGCTTTGCCATTTACTACCTGTGGAATCTTGAAAACTTTAGTCTCACTGTGCTTCAACTTCCTTATCTCTAAAATGGAAATAATGTCAAAATTTTCAGAATTTCCAGAAGTAATGAGATAATGTAAATTTTATCACTATGATTGATACATAATAGCTGCTCAACAAATCTCTTAACTCCCATATATTATCAAGCTTTTTCATTAAAAGTACTTTCAAACAACCTATTTTAAGTATTAAAGCTTTGCGTTATTGAATCTGTTAGAAATTCAACTTCTAGAAATTTATTTTCTAGAAATATTCAAGCCAATGTAAAGATGAGTGTGTAGGATATTAATCATAGCATTATTCATCATACTGAAAAATTATAAAAACGATTGACTGAGGGTGTTATATCTTTATGAACATGGAAAGATACCATATTTGAAGGAGCTATTCTAAAGAAGTAGTAAGATGCCATGGATAATTCATAAATATACATGTGTAAGACCCTGAACTACTAACAGTATTTTGGGAAATAACTCTACACATTTTAAATTGTGTGTTTGTATCACCCTAGTTGCTTCTGGGTGGTGAGGAATATGGTAAGACTATTGAATTCTATAAGCATGAGTCCATTGTCTCATTTCTTTGGCTACAAAATGTATTCTTTGGTCAGAGGCAATGCTATATGTAATTCCATTTTGGTAGATAAAGCATTCTGTAATTCCACAGGTGGCAGCTTTGGCAGAAGCATTACATTCAGTGAAGGCAAATCCATATCCAAAGTATGTGTCCATGACATTGAGGACAAAGTATAATCCCTTCCAAGATGTAAAAGGACCAATATAATCAGTCTGCCACCAGATTGCAGATTGATCACCCCAGGGAATTGTGCCATATTGAGAACTCAGTGTTGGTCTCTGTTGCTCATATATTGGGCATTTAGCAGTGACTGTTGCCAGATTAGCCTTCATGAGTAGGAGTCCATGTTGATAAGCCAATTCATAACCTCCATCCCTGTCACCATGGGCACTCTGTTCATGAACCCATTGGGCAATGACAGGGGTAGCAGAAGAGAAGGTTGGTTACTATACACAGAGCAGGTCATCTTGTCTATTTGATTATTAAGGTCCTCTTCTGCTGATGTTACCTTTTGGTGAACATTTACATGGAAACAAATATTTTTATATCCTTTGCCCATATGGAGAGGTCTATCATACCTCTTTCCTAAATACATTAGTGAGCAGTTTTCCATTTATGTTCCTTCCAAGTTCCTGATTATTTGGCCAGACCATTGGCTAGAGCCTATGAAACAGTATACAGTTGCACGTTTGGGCATTTATCCTTCTAGGCAAAGTGTACTAGCAAGTGCCCTGCCCAAAGGTCTGTCATTGTGATGATTTCCGTTGACCACTATCCTTCTGGGATGTCTCAGAAAGGGGTTGTAGTGCTGTAGCTGTCCACTTGTAGGTTGTGTCTTCATAACATGCAGAGCCATCCATAAGCCACATCCTAGCCTTCTCTTCCTCTGACAGCTGATCATATGGTATACCCCATTCCTGGTACCAAATTTACTTTAGCGACTTTTCTCATTGCTAAGACAAAGTACATGACACCTAATTTTTAAGTGCAAAAGGCTTATTTATCTTACAAAAGTTTTGTAGAGCTTTCAGTCCATAATCAGTTGGCTCCAAGGCAGAGTGGTACATGGCAGATGGGCAACATTTCATGGAAGCATGAGACAGCCAGAGCAACAAGCAAGAAAAGTAAACAAGCTTCTTTCTGCCTCTTTTATCTTACCCAGACTGCTGGAAATAGGAAGATGCCAACCCAATCAGTTGAGTGATCCAGCAATCACCCACCCTTAATCCCAGCATCCTGAATCACATTAGACCATGAATCAATCACAAACTCTAGATACATCCACCTCTGAAAATCCCATCCCCATGATTATAGACACAAAGCATAGCACAATATAATACTAATGTTTCCTAATGAAATATTTGATCATAATATGCTTATTAGCATGATGCTTTTCCTTTTTTGCAGGAGGGTCCCTCACACCTTCTCCCATGTTCTCATAACACTTTCTCTATATCTACATACTATCCCTTTTTTATATATATATTTATTTATTTATTGACATCAGTTATTTTTATTTTAAAGAAAGAAAAAAGAAATAGAAACAGTGGTACAAAATCTCAAAACAAGATTTTAGGAGAGTAACAATGGTTAGTACATTGTGTGTTGTTATTGCCAAAGTAGTTTCTCATATTACAAGACATAGGCAAGAAATAATAAGCAAATAACATAGGTACAAACCTCTTTTTTTTAAAGT
>NW_004524662.1:3074180-3076217 GCF_000260255.1 Octodon degus | reverse complement strand
TATATATATATAGGACCATACACCTTTCACATTTGGCCTTATTTGGTGATTAATTATTCCTCTTCTTTTCATTGTCTTCCTGAGATATATTAATAATTAGCCAGCAATAGTCAGTCAGTTCCATAAGCCTGATCAGTAATACCTTTCCTGTACCTCTCAAACACCTGAGACTTTGCCCCAGTCAGTACATTTCTCTCATATAGACATCTCATCCAGTTTACTCCCTATAAATTGTGCTGATACCAGGACCTATCAGTGGTGACTTTATTCACCACTAGTTATGGCATTTTGATTGCCAGTTGGACAGCACATAAGTCAACCTCAACATCATATTTTACAAGTGGCTTCCTATGACTATTTCTGGTGCCACTGTCTTAGGTCATTATCACAGGAAATAGACTCTAAGTTAGAACATATTTATTGTGAATTTTATTGACACAACACCTGTGAGAAAGTAAAAGATGTAAGATTTGGCAAAAGGAAATGTTGAATGATAAAGTAATGGCAATAAAGACTTTAATCAGGTTGGTGTGATCTGTCCAGTCCAAGTCCAGGTGCAGCATGGGTAAGAACCTATTACACCCCCTTGGGACCCCACCACCACTCCACAGTTCCCCCCACACCAGCCCAGAGAGTGAGAACTTCTGCCGCGTTCTCAGGACCCACAGATTCAGCCTTAGCCCAGGCCTGGTGAGGGTGTGGGAGAGCTTCCTTTACCCCCTACTCTTCCTTGTGCCCTTCAGAATCAGCTCAGGCCTGGCATACAGGCCTGGGGTGAAACTCTGCAGCTGCAGTACCTGCAGAGAGAGTAGGGGACAAAACCACCCAGCTAGTTCAGGAGCAAAACATCTTGCAAGAGGGACACAACAGGTTCACTCCCAAGGGCGGCAGCAGGAAGAAGCTGAGCACAGCAGCCGGACCCAAGCCAGGCATAACTGGATAAATTCAAATTTTGTAGATATGCATCTACAAATAGCATCTACCTGAATTTTGGTAGATGCTAAGGCTATAACTGCACCAAAGATCTACATCAAAGGTCAGAAGACAGCGCTATACAAAATGACAATGAGAAGGAGCAAAATGCAATCTCACACCCCAAACCCACCCATAACAAGTGCGGAGAACACTAATACAGAACAAATTGGGAATGACACACTGAAATCAATGAATCAACAGCTTCTGAAATAAAGAAACAGCTGCAGAAAGGTATAGAGGAGCTCAGACTGAAATGAAAAAAGAAATCCCTGAATTAATGACATCTGGAGTAAAGAATCAAATGCAGAAACATATGGAGGAAACCCAATGCCCACCCAGAACAAGTGCAGAGGACACTAACTCAGCTGAAATGCATGAATTAATATTTTCAAAAGTAAATAAGCAAGCAGAAAGTTATAGAGGAACTCAAAGCAGAATTCTTTTCTGCAATAAAAATACAATTCACTGAACTCATAGCATTTAAAGTAAGGAATAAAATACAGAAACAGGGAGGAAACCCAATTGGAAAAAAAAAACTATGCAATAAAAGAATTAATAACTGCTTGTAAAGGAGACATCGATTAAAAAAAATACAGGACATTAGAAAAATGTTGGATTCCTTGAATGAGCAATTCAGGAAAGAAATAGATCGCATGAAGCAGAGTCAAAGAGATATAGAGGAACTTAAAATCTCAATCACAATTGCAGAACCGTTAGAGTGAAAGTGAAGACAGAGTTTCAGATCTTGAAGATGCTGGTGAAACTAGTGAAAAGGTAAGAAAAGATCTTTTAAAAACAACTAGGATGCAGGAAAAAAAAATCATCACTTGCAAGACAATTCAAAGATGAACAATGTGAGACTAATAGGTGTCAACAAGAAAAAAAGGAGTCAATGCAAATGACAATAAAAAATGTATGGGCAGAAGTAATAGCAGAAAACTTCCCAAATATGAGGAAACAATCTGACATTCAGGTAACCAAAACATACAGAATGCCAAGTAACCTCAACCCAATTAAAAACACACTGAGAGATATAATAGTCAAGATCCCAGAAATCCAGCA
>NW_004524662.1:3061032-3068746 GCF_000260255.1 Octodon degus | reverse complement strand
CAGCTGGGTGGGTCTTGCCTCTAGCCTCTTTGCAGGGAGTTCTGCTGAAGGGTTCCATGCTGGGCCTGCATGCAGCCTGGGTCAAATGAGGATCTCCGGCCCCAGGTTGTCTCACTCACTCGCCAGGCCTGCGCTCTGGGTCTGTGCAGGATCCCACGGCCAGGTCGTCTCCCTCACTGCCGTGCCTGCGCTCTGGGTCTGTTCAGGATTCCGCGGCCTGGGTCGTCTCCTACATACTATCCCTTACCACACCATTTTTCTTCTTTCTTCCTCATTGGACTAAGTTTTTAGTCAATGTAGAGCATATCTCTGATATCACTGTGTTCAGGGCTCACTTATTTTAAATTTTATTTGAAAGAACAATCTCTGGAGATTAATTCCCCTCAATCTCCTTCTCCCCCCCTCCCACCCCTACCTCAGGAGAATTCATGATTTTTGGTTTTTTTTTTTGGGGGGGGGGGTTTGCAGAACCAGGGATTGAACTCAGGCCCTTGCACTTGCCAGGGAAGCACTTATTCCACTGAGCCATCTCCCTGGCCCCCTTAATCTTCTTCTTAATGCAAATTCACTTTTAAAAAAACTTTAAAAGGTAGCCTAACTTAGGAGTGGATGTACATGTGAAACATAAAGCCTCTCAGGAAACTGGATGAGAGTCTTCTCCACCTGCAGTTTCACTTTTCACTAATATTAACACAAACTCAGCCTTCCTTACATTCTCCACAGAAAGGATTCGTTCATACCACAATCAGCAATGTTGATTTCACCAAAGATTTTATAGGAAAATGAAAAAAGATGAACTACTTAAAATTTGATCAGACATTTCTTCCCTGAGCTCTTTATCCTCCATGGTACTATAACCTCACATGTTTCCTCCCCTTACTACACACTATAATTTAGTCTTTGCTTAGTCTTTTCCTCCATACTTGTAAGCCTGCACCTATCAGAATGCACAGCAGATACAAGAGTTTATAAGTAGCAGGTACATGTGTTAGAATAATGTTTTTTTTCCTATTACATCAGAATTTGCAGTTATGAGAATCTCCCAACAGCTTTAAGCTGTCTAACCTAAGAAGACCACGCATGTTCCAGACATATCATTTCTAAAGTCACCTCTGTCTCTCCAGTCATTCTTGCTAGTGACTTCCATCTGTGTAAAAAGTAAAGCGATTCCTACCTGGTCCTAAGGCAGTGCTCGCTTCCATGTCTCTTGGTGTTTCATGGCTCAAGTGCCTGGGGAAAACAGCTTCTTCACCTCAGGCCCTGTGTCACCATTCCAACTAAGGCAGAAACTTGTCTCTCCTTAGAACTGATGTCTCCTTCTCTGTTGTCCAGGAAATTGTCTTTCTTATTAACTTAGTAATGACAAGACAAATTTATTGACCTGTTACTTTATCAAATTTATTGATCTGTTACTTTATCAATCTGTGCTGAACACTTTTTATATGCTACTTCATTTAAATTCAAGGGCAACCTGTAGATGGTTGTTATTCCCATTTCATAGACTTAAAAAAAAAACTTAGGTTGGGGAAATTAAATAATTTGCCTGAAGCTGCCTAATTTACATTGGGTTCAAAAGCATCTATGGGTTCAAAGTCTGTGTGTGCTTTGATCCTTCTTTCCCTGAACATAAATACAGAATTACATCCTTTTTACTGTATAATAGAACATTTCCTTTCCACTTTTCTGTCTTTGTTGATTCAAGACTGCTGAATACTGAGAGGCCATAATCTTGTCCCTACCTGTAACCACCTATACCCTCATCAACTATCTTGCTCTTAAATCAGGCTGTGTCTCATATCAGACTGTTGCTTCTGCCTCAGCCATTCAGAGCCATTGTCAGCTCTGAACTCTTCTCATTTTTTTTTTTTTTTGTACTGGAGATAGAACTCAGGACCTTTCCCTTGCCAGGCAGGCAGTTAAGTCACTGAGCTATCTCCGATGCCCTCTTTTCAATTTTTTTTTTTTTTTTGGTTGTTGTTCTTATTAAAAAAAATAGCTTCAGCTGATTTTATCTCATTTTTTTCCTTATCTTCAATATGTCTACCAGTTGTGGAATCCCTGTGAACAAAGCTTCCTAGCTCTTTTTGTATCCAGTCCCACCATAAGAAGTGTCTTAATTTTCTTTCTTCTGGGGTTTGTTGTTGTTGTTGTTTGTTTGTTTTTTTGTAACCAGGGATTGAACTCAGACCCTTGCGCTTGCCAGGGATGTGCTTATTCTACTGAGCCATCTCCCCAGCCCCCACCATGTCTTAGTTTTCTTTACTGTACCATATTTGAAAGTTCTAAGCAGTTCTTAGAGATTTCCCAGCTCTGGTTATAGTTTTTAATGGAAGAATGATTTTTATTAAAATTAAAGCTAAGAAAAGATCTTCTAAAACATTTTAAAAATTGGGGAAAAAAAGGCAAAATCAGAAATTCATACAATATTCTACCAAAAACGTGAAAAGGCTAGAAAAAAAAAGACCATGTTTTGGTAGCTTTGATGTGAAAGGATGATTTTTACTAGGGAAAGAAGAAATGAGCAGGAAGAAGGTTACACTTTGTAATTTTTAATATTTTAATTTTATGGATATATTTCCAATTTTTAAAATAAATGGAGAGGGCCTGGTGAGATGGCTCAGTGGTCTAAAACACCTTCTTAGAACAAGCTTAGCAAAGCACAGGGACCGCGGTTCAATCCCCAGCACCACATGCCAGCCAGCCCCGCCCCCTGGTGGGCTGAGCTGGCCACACACACACACACACACACAAATAAATAAATTTAAAAAAAATAAAAAATAAATGGAGAATCTTTTCCTCCCCTAAAAACACATAAGTAAAGGAATTATTGGAATATAACATGGACAATATATCTAATAGTGAACCTTGATTATCTTACGTGTTTTATATGTTTTTGGCCTATTAGTATGGTTGTTAATTTGTATATATGATAATTTATAAGAATTTATAAGATAAAATAAATGACTCTAAAGTTAGAAAAATATAAGTAGGGGTAGAGGGAAGGACAATAAAAATAATTGTGGTGCATTATGTACATGTACCAATTCCCTACAATTAATGTAATCATTATGTACTGTACTGTAAACATGTACTAATAAAAAATTAAAATAAATATTAAAAAACACATAAATTTCCTGTTAGGATACAGAGAGCATTTTGCTGCAAATAGCATGTAAACAATAATAAAAACAACACATAAATAGGTTGTATTTTCTTTTGTTCTTTATTTCCTTTGGCAGGTGTTGCAGTGCTGAAGATTAAACCTAGGGCAGTACATGCTAGGCAAATAATTTTCCACTCAGCTATATCCACAGCCCTAAATAAACAGTTTTGAGAGGAACACAAAGATAAAGAACTTGTTCCAGAATGTCCAGGTCAGTGAGTATTTCACATATATCTGCTAATCCAATACCCAGCGTTATGGGTAATTTTACCAATGCTCCTAAAGCAATCCTTGTTATGAGAAAGTACTGATACAGCTATCTGAGTCTCATTTTTTACACTGAACACACCTCAGGGTCAGAGGTTTTCTTTTTCATACAGCTAGCACTCAATAAATGTTTGGTAGTAATAGGAGAAGATTGCCACACAGATTCTCCTCAACACTAAAAGAAACAAGAAGCCATTTCAGTGTAATTTGTTGCATCCCATAAAAAACACAACAGAACCTCTGGGGCACAGTCAAGTTGACATCAACTCAGTCTTCACTTAATCACATAAAATAGAGGGCAGTCAATGGAGCAACTATACCTTCATTCATTTCTAACCCTAGTCTTGGAGAATGGATATCCCTATCCTATCCCAGCCCAGCATAGCTCTTGATTTAAGCAACTTAAGGAAGTTCAGAACTTCACTAGCCATAATTTATTATCTTTAAATCCTCTTAACTGTTTCCATGTATACAATAAACTTCCAAAGGCACCCCCCAAAGTGGCTGTCCTTTGTAGTTTTCTTTGGCTTAAAGACAACCTAGGTTCAACTCCCACCCTGAAATTGCAGTGGATTAAGCATGACTTCAAGTAGAATCATCTCCCTGGAAGCACGGGAGCAAGATGAATCACATTCCACTTCAAAACTCTTGGGGCAGATGGGATCTCCTCTAGACACTTTCTTTTCCTAAGCTTAGGGAAAAGAGGAAAATCCCTACTTCTCTCCTACTGCTGTTGTTGGCACATCCTTAGTACGATTTATATGAAGCTGGAAAAACAAATGGAAATTTCAGCCTTTTTTCTTTTATCTAAAAATTGTATTTGACTGAAAAAAGTTGCATATGATTATTATGTACAACATATTTTGAAATACATACAACTTGTGGAATGACCAGATCAAGCAAAATCACCATATATGTTGCCTCATAGATTTTTTTTGTGGTAAAAGACTAAAAATCTACCCTTTACAATGTTCAAGAATATAATACAATGTTATTAACTATAGCTACTATGTTATATATCAGATCTTATAAATTTATTGCTTTGATTTAACTGAAATTATATGTGTGTATGCGTGTATCAATAAGGGATATTGAACACATAGTATTGTAATTCTTATTTTAGAAATATGGAGGTGACTTGAGCAGACAGTATTATAAGTCTTATCTTAGAAATATGGAAGTGACTAGGGGCAACAGGAGCAATGAGAACAGGAAGTTAACTTTCATCTTTCCCTAATCCTAAGAGCTCCAGACAGTCTAATGGAGCCCATGAGTCCCAAGTTATTGTAGACTAAGGTCACATGGGAACCTGGCAATGGGAAGATAGCTGTGTTCTCTCACTCTAGGAAACTAAGTCTGAGATAGTCATCGAAATGACTGCTCACAATCTGAATTTTAATTGCCTTTCTTCAAAAAAAGAAAACGTTACATATAAAATAATTCTACATCTATATTAGGTTGCTTGCAGATAGTTAATTGGGGAATTCTATCAGTAGTAATAGGGAGTGAAGGAAGCAAGACTTGATAAAATGAGAAACTGAATTGTAATTCAGTCACAGGAGAGATTTCAGTTGATCCCCTGAGAGGCTCTGAACTTGAAATGACTTTTCAGACCACTGCCTATGTGCCACTGCAGGAAGTGGGGGGGGGGTCTAAGCTTATGTAAGGAGCTCATTTGGGATGAACAAAATTCCTAGAGAGGGGCTATAGACCTTTAACTGGCAACACTCTTGGTAGATTGGACAATAAGTTCCTTGGTTTTCAAAGGCAGTCTAGATGGTGCACCTACTGTACCAAACACTAAAAGGAATACGAAATGTGTCCCAATTCTGAAAGCAGAATACAGTTAGTTCAGAGAATATGCAGTATGTAACTCAATAGAGCCATGCCCATGATGAATGTGTTTGGAAAGTTCTTGAAACCCTGTCAGTGTATGATTACTTCTGACTCTGAAATTGTCAGTTCAGGGAGTGAAAGGAAGTTGATTAAAAGTCCTGTCTAAATGCTGGAAGGCAGGGCCTCTCAGGGCCAATTCAAAAGGAGCATTCTTCCCACAGGTTCTTTCATACTTCTTTCATTTTTATGTATTTCATGAGCAGGTGGCCACTACCTGTGGCTGATAATTACAGGCTTTATGTACCCTGTGCTATGTGAAACGAGTCTGTCTGTGGTCAGAGCTGACAAGGGAATATGCAGCATATGTTTGACCCTATAAGAGGAAGAAAATTCTCCTTTTGTTATGGACCATGGAGTTTTCAAGGCTGCTTTCCATGGCAAACGTTTGCCACGTTCAAGGGCTTGGGGACAAGCACGCAACCTTTTAAGAGCTTGTCAGCACAAAGTCCATTCATGGGAAGCCGCCTGTCCCACACAAGCAGCAGGTAATCACAGCCATATTGTGTGCTCTTCTTTTTTTTAGTAGCACATGTTTGCAGTACATAATGCTAGCATTCCTTGCACGGGGCTGGTAGGTGTGCATAACACATCTTCATTCTTTTATCCTCCGCTTTCCCTCCTCTCCCTCCCCTTCTCTCCATCCCTCAATCACCTTCCCATTTGAGAAAGATCTATGTCCCTATTTCTTATTATCTATTTTTATTTTGCTTGTTATTTATAATTTGGGCTTCTCATATGAGAAAAACCACATTATATTTAAGCTTGTGTGTCTGATGTATTTCACCTAACTCCAGAGTCTCAGTGTGCATCCATTTTCCTACAGAGCATTCATCTTTATAAAAATATAAAAGTTCTATAGCTTCCACCACTAAAAATATTTACCATTATACTTTTTATTATTAGTAGTATAATAACAATAAAGAAGATACTGCTATGGACTTCCTAGACAAACTCGATATAGGATTTGATCCTTGGGGAAACATTTTCTTTCTGGGAATAGAGCAAGACAGCCATTTTGCAAATACCCAAGAAAATGACACAAAGGTTCTGGGGCAGAATCTTGCAAAAACTCCATAGAAGCTGCAGTAAAAACAAATGCAACAAAAAGCTGGCTCCAGCCTGGGTACTCACTTCTCACCTTCTTTCCAATTTATATTCACAAGTACCTGCCCAGCTGATGGTTATCCAATTAGCAGGGGCAATGGACAATACCAATTATTGCCATCAATATCATTACATTTGTTCAATATAAGAGGATGGTTTTTGTTGTTGCTATTACATGTTTACAGTAGGTAGTTACTACCTTCCTTGTGAGAAATTGGTACACGTAAAGGACACCTCTTAATTCTTTTTCATCCCCTCCCCTTTTCTCCCCTTCTGCCTTTCCTTCCCCTCCTATCCTTTCTGCTTCTTTTTCCTTTCTGTCGTTCTTTTGATCCCCTTTCTATAAGAAAGATCTATCTCCTTATTTCCTAGCTTTGTGTGTGTGTGTGTGTGTGTGTGTGTGTGTGCGTGCAGAGTCTCACTGTGCAGCTCAAACTCATAGCGATCCTCCTGTTATTAACTTCCCCAGTGCTGGGTTACAGGCGTGTGTCACCAAGTCCATTGTCAGTGGCTGGCTCAGCACACCTGGAGGCAGGGCTGGTGCTACATGTGGTGCCAGGGATTGACACCAGACCCTGCACTTGCCTAAGCAGGCACTTAGTCTACTGAGCTGTCTCACCAGCCCTCTTTTATTGTGTTCTTTATTTATATTTTGAATTTTTCATATAAGAGAAACCATGTGATATTTAAGGAGATAATTTACAATAAGATAACAAAATTGTGTTGGAAGATGATAATTGGAAACAGTGAAACATGAAAGCATTGCTTTTTTTCTAAAATGATTGCTTGAGGATATGCTTTAGAAAAAGCACAGTCATATCAGCATTTGGGGATGAAAAAATTGTGAAACTTTAGAATCAGAAGTTACCTTTGAGGTTAACTGAGTACAACTCAATCTTTTACAACTAAGGAGAGGTTGAATTTCTCAAGGTCCTACATTCAGGATGATGCTATAGGCTTCCTAGTTCCTTGGCCATTTTCTTTCAACCAGAAGAAATATGCTTTGTTTAATAATATTATGGATATGTTACTAGAAATTTTTATTGAATGAGAAAAAATGGAGGCCTTCATTCCTTTGACTAAAGTACTTTTGGCTTTTTTTTCTTTCCTTCTTTCTGAATGAACACAGGGCCTTCATACACTGAACTATATCTTCTCTTCCCTTCTCTTCTCTTTCTTCTCTTCTCTTCTCTTCTCTTCTCTTCTCTTTTCTTCTCTTCTCTTCACTCCTCTCCTCTCCTCTCCTCTCCTCTCCTCTCCTCTCTTTTCTCCTCTCCTCTCCTC
>NW_004524662.1:3026729-3060900 GCF_000260255.1 Octodon degus | reverse complement strand
CTAATTCTGCATTGGAATTTGCAATCCTCCTGTCTCAGCCTCACAGATTACTGGAATTATGGCTGTGTGACTAGGTCGTACCATGGCAAGTTTGGGATTATTTCCAGAGAAAACAAGATTGAGATATTGTGAGCATGAATTTGATTTGATCCTTAGGCCCAGATAATGGTTTGACCTTGACTTTAATGAAGATTGCCAGCAGGTGATCACATAGGCTGAGGGCCTCAGCATTGCTGACTTTCACATTCCTGTGCTCAGGGTTCTTGCAGACCTTTAGTGACTTCTGAAACTCCTCATAGATACCAATATATTTCTAGGCTTTAGTGTCTTATTGTGTTCAGAGTCTCAAATAATAGCAGATAGTCACAAATTGCTAACTTGAATACATTCTTCCAATAAGAAACTACCAGGCTGGGGAGATAGCTCAGTAGAATAAGTGCTTGCCTGGCAAGCACAGAGTCCTGAGTTCAATCCCCAGTACCATAAAAAAAAGAAAGAAACTACCATACCCATGTCACTATATTCTGCTACCCTTCACCCTACAGATCTGGCTCTACATACTCTAATGTCTTAAAATAGTAGAAAAGACAACTAGAAAGGCTAGCATGCAAATTCCCTGTATGAAAAAGATTGCACATTTTCAGTTTTATTGATTTTTTAATCAGGGTCTCGCTGGGTTGACTATGGTGGTCTTATATTCCCGGGGTCACATGACTCTCCCCCCTCACCCTTCCAAGTAGATGGGACCACAGACATATGCCAACACCTATTTTAGTATACAGAGATCCTTAAACAAAGCCTCAACCTTAAGAACACATTTATTTTATGGGGCTTTCCTGTAATTGTCAAGTTCACGGTTCTCCATGTCTTGAAAAGCCCAATTTGGGAGGTAGGAATGGATAGAGAACCCAGCCTCTCCTGCAGAATGATGAGAAACCCATTCCAACTCATCCACCAGCCCTGCAGCTCAGGGTGGTGATACATGCTGATTTGTAAATATTGTGTTTACTTCTTTAAAGGAAGTTGTTGTGTATTTCTTTTGTTAGGAGAAAATTTGTAAGACCGGTCAAATGGCAGAACAATATCTCTTCTCATAGTAAGCCCTCAAATATTACCTTAATTGCTTACAAGCTTTAAAAAATTCCCTTTCCTTTCCATTCTTGCTTGTTCTAGAGTCTCTACCAAAAGAATAAGGAGTCCCTACAAGAACCTTATGACTTGTGGGTATGAACTGTATCCTGGAATCTTTAAGCCATACCTGTCTAACACAGAGTTGAGATCTTACATTTGCAATAGCTTCCCTGGCTGTGGTCACAAAGCACCACTGATGGGTGGCTAAAACCCAAAACTGTATTGGCTCACAGTCCTGCGGGGTGGTGGTTAAAAGTCCAAAATCAAGGAGTCATTGGGATTAGTTCTTCTGAAATGTGTGAGGGAGAAATTATTCCTGTCTCACTCCTAACTTATGGTCATTTTGTCGCAATTTCTTCCTTATCCTGTACATGCCTCACCACAGTTTCTGCTTACATCTTCACCTGCCTCTCTCCCTGTATCTGTCTCTGTGTACAAATTCTCTTTTGTAGAATGACATGCTCATAGTGGGTTTGGCTTCTCTTCAATTACTTCATTTACGCTTGGTGATATGCAAAAACCCTATTTAGAGATAAGGTCACATTCACAGGTACTGGGGGCTAGGACTTTAAGAGCTTTGTGGAGGCCCATAATTCAAGCCATGATAGGGCTTCTAATGTGGATAATAACAATAACGGCCATGGGATTGGGCAGGTAAAACCTTAATCTCTGTCCTTTCCCATGCTGCCAGGTGTTTCCTCATTCTCTTGCCCTGTCCATTCAAGAGCTTTCCCAAAGGAAGCCCCATGTTTGCTTAGAAAAGCTTCCTTCAAAGGTTTTGGACCTGTTACTCAGTCCTTAGCCTCAGGTTCTAAGTCTTCTAATAACCAGCATCTACCTGAACTTCTGACTCCTGGTGGAATAGATTGATTACTTCTGTCCCTGGTCTTTTACACCTAAAAACACATATACACATGAGATAGTACAATATAGAGCTAAAAACATGGGCTCTACAGCCAGGCTCTCTGCTCTGAAAATTCCTGGATATATGATATTAGACAATTTACATGTTTGTAAACATTCTATATTCTTCTCTGTAAACCTGCTGCCTCAAAGCATTGTCAAGAAGATAAATTTGCATAAAGCAGTTAAAACAATGCCTGGGACAGAATATGCCTAACTCACTAAAGTTAGGTAGCTTCGGCACTAGATTTTCCCAGGCTTAATGAGCTCTTAGAGAGATGGGTAGGGTAAGGGTGACAAGGAGGTGGCAGAGTGGAGAGGGAGACCCAGGGAAGAGCAATGAATCAAACAAGCCCCGATGGGGCCACATCTACTATGGGGATGAAACCTGGTCTCAGCAGTGGAGGAGTAGATGTGAGGGCAGCTGAGGTCAAGGATCATGTGGAGAGCAGATTCCTGGATGTAGACAAGCAAAGAATCTGGGGAAGTCATTAGGACTTCTTATCTGCTTTCTCTGAGAACAGAATGACCTCAGTGTATGAGCAAGCTTGAGCTTCAGCAGGCACACAAAGAGGAAGACTAATAGTACAAGAGTGTTTGTGTATATGTGTGTGCATTAAAAGTCACCAGGAGGTTCTTTGCCCATTGCTCTGGTGCCTAAAGTCTGTCCTATTTCCTCTGTTTACACTTTAAGAAGACTTTGGGGACTGTCCTCACCTTTTGGACTTTCCCCTGACTCAGAAAATCAAGCCCGTGACTTTCACTCACAGCAGCTGCCACCCTAGGCTGCTGCTGCTGGCAGAGATATTCTGGCTTGCAAAATTCTCTGTTTGGTTGTCACTGTTTAGCTATTACCCCACTGAAAAGGAACAACTCAACAAATGAGTTTAAACTATTCACTTTTCAAATATTAGGTTAAGGCTATCTGAAGTTTGATCAAGATATGGTGGATAAGAAATCCTGCCCCTCCTAAAAATTTAGGTTATGATTCAAGGGCTCTTTTGAGAAGCATTTCAGAATGTTGACTGTATGCATTATCCCAGTGCCCAGCAACCATGGCAAAGCTACATTTACTCAATCTTTTGTGATGAGAGATGCATGTAGGTGAAGGCATTTGGCCATTAAAGAAAAACACCAACCTTCCCTTGACCCTGCTATCCCTTTCAGGTGCCACCCTAACTAACACTGTCCCTTTACTTTGCAGACTGTCAAGAAGCTAGTCCATACTTGCTTTTCTTATTGCCTTACCACCCACAATCCCACTAGACTATATGAGCCTCTTTGAGTCTTCACACACCTAAAATTGATCTTCAGATGTTATCATTACCTATCATATCACAAATCCAGTGGCTGTGTAACAAATGTTAATTTTCCTGACTTCTCTGGGGCATCTAATGTCTGTAAAGATTCTCTCTGCCCAAGGTTTCCATGGCTCCAAACCACCAGTGGCTTCCTGTACTATGACAGCTCTCCCTGAATCTTTGTTCTGCTGTCCCTCCTCTCTCTACCTATGTGTAATTATGACCCCTTGTTCCTCTGTTTTCTACACTTTCCCTCAGTATACCTGTATTATTGGATATAGAAAGGCCTCCAGACAGGGATCAGGTGAAAACACAGAGTATTCATGGCTATAAATATTTATCCACTCATCTTTACAGGATTTCCTATCAGGAAGTGAGAGCAGGCATTGCCTAGGCACTAAAGCAGAAAAAACCAACATAGCAATGTAACACTGGGAAGCTATGCTGTGTGAAGTTTAGGGAAGAGGATGGGCACAAAGGACCTTGACCTTGGGATAAAAGAAGAGTCAAAAATAGTCAGTAAGCCAGGGTACTTGAAGTTTATTTCTTATGGTTGCACGTAGTACCATTAATAATACAATATTCCCCAATCTCTAACAGAGGTTAGATTTTTCTCTTGTACTTTTCCATCAAGTTCCTTATCATATGGAATACAGTATATTTTATACTTATTGTTATGTACTTAGTCTAAATCCACCTCTAGAGTGTAAGATTTGGAGAACAAAGACAGTTTATGCCTTTTCCACCATCATGTTTCATACCCATACCCCAATTCTTGACCCAAGAAAGTGCTTAATAAAATAGTCATGGAGGGGGTTGGGGGGAGATACCTCAGTAGAATAAGCCCTTGCCTGGCAAGCACAGTGTCCTGAGTTCAATCCCCAGTACCACAAAAGTAAATAAATAGTCATTGAAAGGGTGAATGAAAAAGATTTTAAAATTTGGAAATCATTTGTTCTAATGGTGTTTGTAAATAGGATATCATGTCTGCATCTTGTACCACAAATAATCACTAAGAAGGCAGTATGCAGTGTGTTAATTATTGGAACTGTCCTACCAATTTGATTTGAAGCTGTCTCATTGCTATTTATTTCTCAATAAAATTATGGAAAAAAAATTGGAAATCAAGTAAATGGAAAGTATGGGAAAGAAATCATATGTAAACTAAGATAAACTTTGTACAAACTCTATACTGTATCATCATGTAGTACTGTTAGAGGTAAACTGCAATTTTTACTCCTGAGCTCCTACCAGTCAAACCAAAGGAAAAAAAATCAATGATAAAATTTACATCTGTACACTTTAAGAAAAAAAAGTCACTCAGATAAAGTACAGATATCACTATGTTATTGATGTCAGTGTCTCTATGGATCTTCACAAAGAGTTACTGGATGGACCACAAACAAAATCTACTGGGCCATTTATAACTAGATACCATAGTCGATGCTATAAGACTGTGTCAGTATCCTTCAAGACAAACTAATCACATATTTTAAATTTAAAGTAATTATATGATAAGGAGATAAGAATAATGTAACCAACTCCCTAGAATTCTGAAAATTTGACTTATTCTAAGGATTAAAATTTAGAATATCTAGAACAAGATATATCATAAGAGATGTGAGTATTCCTTGTATTACAATCTAAAACAAAGAGTTTTGTGGTCAAGAGCTTTTGAGAAATATTGCATGCTTAGAACCTTCTTTTTGGGGACTTTTACAGTTACATTTTACTGAACATTTTAAGAAGTCCTTCCGTAAGGAAACTAATACTTATCAAGCAACACCTATTTACATTGCAAGGGATTATATAGAGATGGTTCATCCACCAGAGATTCATGTGCTAAAGCTTGGTACCTACTACAGTGGTGATAGAAGCTTTAGTAGATGAGATAGAAAATAATTAGGTCACAGGGCTCCACCCTCAGAATGAATTAACCCTGTTTTTCAGGAGGGGGTTGTCTTATGAGTCCCGAGTATTTTCTGCAAGAGTGGGTTGTTATGCAAAAGCCAACCTCTTGCTTTCTCGCTTCTGCCCATGCACCCACTATTCTTGCATGAGTGTCTGCTATGTGATATTATGCACCCTGAGACCCTCACCAGGAGCGGTTGCTGATACCGTACTCTGAGACCTCAAGACTCTGAACCAAATAAACCTCTTTTCTTTGTAGACAACTTAGTGGCAAGCATTCTGCAACACCACGGACTAAGCTAGTGCACATTGGCTCCTCTAGAATTGGTCAGAAACCTACAACTATTGTTATTGAATATAACAATTGAGTGTCTTAACCAATGAACATGTTCTATAGTTTAATGTAATGAATTCAAATTACTTTGTTTTCTCCACTAAAGCTTAGATTTAAATTACCAGATTTAAAAAAGATTCATACCATTTCCTATTGAGGCAGGAATATAGAAGATTAACCACAGTAAGAAAATATAATTTCCACAGCAAAGTGAAGGAGAAATGATGTTTGTACCCTGGAATATTCCTGTAACTACTCATTGGAGGGCTTTTCTCTGTAGTATGAAGCAGAATGAAGAACCTGAGACACACACAGCTCAAATCATGTGAATGAAATGGGGAAAGGTCTTTAGAAAGAGACGTACCTAAAGTTTATTTCTGTTCTGTTGTTGCTGTTGTTTTTAATATTCGTGAAATCTCTAAAATACTTTTTGCTCTAACTTAACATGTCTTATAAAATCAACAAAAATAAAGCAACATATGAAAAGTGTCAGGTAAGTCAGCTAAAAACATCTTACATTTCATTTTGAAGCTCATTATGTTTTTGGCAGGAAATTTACCTTGCTAATAATGTTTTGGTAATGCTGAAATTAATTTTAATTGGTATTTTCTGTGAACACACTAAGTGGAAACAGGAATTCCTGCCTGAGGTTAAAAATTGACCTGAGATAATCCCAAATTCTCACTTACTCTGAGTAGACTCATGCATGCCCAGGATTTCACCTACTTTCCTGTGCTCATGTCCAAATCATCAGCATCTCACCTCCAGCCCCCATCTGGAGTCATGGAGTGCCTCAGCAACTCCATATATACATGCAGTGTGGAGTCACTCTTTCTGGTCATATTTTACCTCTATTCTTTCTCCATGATCTCAACCTCAGTGGCTGGATCCACCTCCCAGTCAACTCCCCACTGCAGTATCTGGAGCCACTCTCCACTCCTTATTCTCACTCTGTATAACTTTCGTGGAACTAAAATCCAAATTCTTTGGAGCGATATTGAAAGACTCTCAAAACTACTCTGTTTTTCCTAGTGAAGCCCTTATGGGAAATAGGGGCATCATTTGGTTCTGTGCAAAATTGCCTCATTTCCAACCCCATTCACAAAATTCCAGTAGCAGTCTCCAGTTGCCATGAAAACCAGGCTATGGAAAAGATCTTCAAAGATACCAAGACCACCTGACAATTAGACCAAGAGTAGTACCTATAGCAAGGGAGGCCAAACCATAGACCAAGGATCTATGATGTGTGCTTTAAAAGATGTACTAGATAATACAAAAAAATTAAAAAATAAATGAAAGATGCACTAGGGTCAGCCTAGGTAAGAAACACTAATAAAATAAGCTATTAGGAGTCATTGTTGAAGGGTCAAGTAGTACAGGAAGAGATACTGACTCAGAAACTACATGGGCCATGGGAGAGGTGGAAAGAACAGCAAGTCACACAGGTAACCTGTGGCCTGACCTCTTCTTTACTGTCGTCCCACTGGTAGCAGTCCTGAGGACTGCAAAGAGAAGCACAGAGAGAAAGCAGGGTACCAAGAGAATTGAGCAGCAGAGTGACGCTCATGTGGATGCAGTGCTAGGTGTGTATCTGCCCCTAAAGAGCCTCTCACACCCAAACATGCAGATCTTCCTTTTGTGTGCTATACTGACCCACAGCAGAAAGAACAGACTGAAGAAGATAGTTATTTCTTAACCCTATCTCTTCTTATTACAACCCCTATAGCCTCAAGCAAGTGTTTTAGGTTCCTTTTCTCATATACAAAGTGGATTTTTGTCTTACTTTTCTTTCCATAACAAATGCCTGAGATGAGATACAGAGAGGTTATTTCAGTGCACAGCCTTGGAGGTTCCAGCCGTGACAGGCTGCCTTGTTGCTTTGGAGCACACGGGGAGGCAGTGCACTGTGTCGGGCGTGCATGTGGAGCAAAGCCACTCCCCACACAGTCAGGACATGCAAAAGGCAGCTGGGGTCCTCCTAGCCCCTTCAGTGACATACTTATTACTTGAAGACTTCCTTTACCATTCATAATTCCCACCCTTCCTAAGTGCTCCAAGCTGGAGACCAAGCCCATAATAAATACATAGATTGTTGGAGGTGTTCCAGACTCAAGCTATAGAAGGATTCTAGTGTCTTTCCTTTTTTTTTTTAACTTTTGAAAAATTTTTTATGTGGTACAGGGTCTTGCTATGCAGCTCGGATGTAATGATCCTCCTGTGAACCTCCCCAGTGCTGGGATTACAGGTGTGTGCCATCATAGTTGGTTTTGGTGACTGGCCCTGCATGTCCCAGGTTCCAGGGCTGGCACAGCATGTGGTACGGGGAATCAAAGCCAGGTCCTTGCACTTGCCAGGCAGATGCTTAGACCACTGAGCTATCTCCGCAGCCCTCTAGTGTCTTTCCTGCCTAAGGCCCTCCTGCTCAGTGATTAACTTAATGGCGTTCAATAAGCCACTTGGCTAGTCTTTACAATTTTAAAATTAAAGCAATAAATTCTGCTGCATGGAAAGGACCCACAAATCAAAATATTTAATGCATGCAGAACTGCTTTGTAAATTTATCACTAACATTAACTGTATATCTATTATATCAGAACTATTCAATTCTGTTTTGTGATACTTAAAGTTACTTTTATCCTATTTTGAAATGGTAATTGTTTTTTAGTAATCTCAATTAGATAGGGGATTGCTATACTTGTAAAACCATTCATTACTTCTTTTTTTTTTTTTTTGCAACACTATGCATATTTGTGCAGGTATAAGTCAGTGGGTTTTTGTATTTTGTTACTAAACAATGTTTATCTCTTAGTAATACCTTTAAAACTCTAATATGGCTGTGGAACAATTTTTTAAGATTATTGTATGATTTTCATTGGTATCGATTAATACTTTTTACAAATACATTTAGAATTCTGAGAGTTCTTGGACTTGGCCCTTCTCTTTCCCACCACCCAATCAGTGATTGAGACCCATCTTGCCCATCTCAGAAGTATCTCTAGAGTTAGTTCACTTTTGTTACTCTAGCCCAGACCTCCAGTGCCCCCTCCAGCCTGAATGCTGGTGTCATCCCTGATGGCTCCCTGTGCTCAGCCTCTCCTGCAGGTGCTGCACCCACATCAGTGAGTAACGCCGGCAGCATCTGGTGCCATGGAGTTTGTTTTTTTTACACAATTGAGAGAAATATATTTAAAAGACTCCTCAAGAAATCTTCAATTTGCAAACTGTAATGAGTACTACATAGAAAGTAAAAAACCATCTGGAATAGAAAATACAAGGTACAAGGCATGTTTTAATCATGAGGTGGTCAGGGAAGACCTCTGAAGATGTGACTTTAAACTAAGACCGGAAGGAGAAGAATGAGCTAGCCAAGAGAAGAGAAAGAACACTCGAGGAACCTGAAAAGGATGGAGTGAAAAGATCATTTTTGCTAATCTCATTTTTTTGCTAATCTAACATCACTGTAGTTGAGTTATTCTCCAGGTCTGTGGGCAAGACTGGTGGAGTCCCTCCCCTCAGCATGCAGCCAATACGGGGAGAACACAGGGCTTGGAGTGTGGCTTGGCGTAGAGTGCTTGCCTAGTATGTGTGAGGCCTGGAGTTCAATCCCCAGCACAGCAAGAAAAACGAGAAGAAGGAGAAAGAGGAGAAGGTTAGGGAGAGGAGGAGGAGGGGGAAGGAAGGAAGGAAATCTAATAAGACACCCCATCTGGGTGGATGGATGCTTTTTGTACAGTATTCATATGATTAATTCAAAGAGCTTCATGATGTCTCCTTGCCCTTAAATGTACAAATATTTTAATTTAACTTAGAAGAACCCTCACACTCAGGCTCCAACCCACTCCCTCTCCATATCTGTTTGTACTCCCCTCAATTTGCATAGGCTTTTGTATTGCTCCAATGCACCATGCTTCCTGCCCAGGACTCATCTCTTCTGCCTGCTGACTGGGCACACCCTTTCCCTTGCTTTCCCTTGATTGGTCCTTCTTCACTTTCAAAGCTCCAAACATCAGTTCTGAAAAAACCTTAAAATCATGTGTCTTGGGCCAGCCAGAGAGTTTAGCAGATTAAAGCACCTGCTTAGACAGACACAGGGGCCAGAGGTTCGATCTCTGGCCTGCTGTGCTGGCCTCACTCCCAGGGCATGCTGACATGGTGATTGAGACTGGGCTTGGTGGCATGTGCCTGTAATCCCAGCACTTGGGAAACTGAAAGCAGAACAATCACTACAAGTTGGATCTGTGTAATGAGAGCCTGTAGATCCTGCACTTAAATGTGTATTGGGACTTTCATATCTTTCACATAGACCCTGGGCTACTGTGTATCTAATTCCAGTCATGCATTCACTTCATATTTCTGAGAAGGAAGTTCATGGCACCTTATTCTGACAACTCCTGGAACAGCCCATAAGTGTACCAACCAACCTTTAGCCAAGGATGTCAAATGGCTGTGTAATATCTTCATGATCTTTAAAAACCCCTTTCAACTGTGTGGATGGAGCACACTGGGCATTTGACATTTCCATATTCAGAACAACAACTCAACAGCTCTTAATCTGAAGTAGTTATATATGTACCAGAAGAACAATCTCCGTACACAGCTCCCCAAAACAGACTAGTGGTATGGCTAGAGCACCGTAACATTAGCAAAGTCCATTTGGAGGTTGTTAGAAACAGAAAGAAGAGAAGTGAATCCAGTTTCTTAAGATCACATTCCCAAGCTAAGTACAGAACAAAAGAAGCTGGAAGTCAAGGTTTTGGGGATGGTGCTAGGAGTTGAATCAAGAATTTACAATGCCAGTTTAACAATAACCCACAACCGTCGGACCTTCTCAGACCAAAAAGCTACAACTCTTGTTGCATAGGTCTTGCTTTACCTTGGTCTTAACCATCCAGTAGAAAAGTATGAAGCCGAAATATAAGAAATAAAGCCATGCTGTTAAGTTGAGCTGTGGGGGACTCAGGTCAATAATTTCTGACATTGCCAGTTAAACAGAAGACCCAATGCTATTATGGTCTACTGGACTCTTTTTAGAATATTTTGCTGAGTTTACACACCTATAATATTCAATAACGGAACTTAGAAAAAATGGGGTATACCGATGAATGTCCATTTTGTATCTGTGTATTCAAAGAGGTTGGGATAGATATATAGTTGCATTCTCTTATTGAATAGAATGATTTGTTCTAATGGTGTTTGTAAATAGGATCACAAGTCCGCATCTTGTACAGCAATTAACCACTAAGAAGAATATATGCAGTGTATTATTTGTTGAAACTGTACTTCTGATTTGATTTGAAACTGTCTCATTGCTGTTTATCAATAAAACTTTGGAAAAAAAATAAAAGAAAAAATAAATAAATTAATTAATTAAAAAAAAAGAATTTACAATGCCATGCACTCACTGTACCACTAAGCTATAACTATAGCCCTCAACTTCACCTTCTTTAACCATCTTCCACAGATAGAACCAAATGCTCAAGATGGGTTTAAGATATTTGAAATCCTACTATAGCAAAATAGTGCTTTATATTAATTTTCTTTCACTAAAATTTGTATATAATCCACACATCTTAAATTGTTCTCAGAAATATGACAAAATATGTTTGTATGCTTGCATCTGCTTATTTTGACTTACATGGCTTTAGATTGCTTGGGAGAAACTTTACTAGCAGTGTTTATGGTTATGAGCAGAAATATCATCAAGTGATACAAATGGCACTTGCTGGTTTTTCAATCACCAAATACCTCATGTTTGACTCTATACATATACAGAAGAAAGAAAAGTACATTGCAGGTGGCTCAGGTCACTTCCCTTCACTTGGATAGGAAACCACTTTAGTGTTGTGTCCCAGAGATGCTTTAAAAGGAGGTTTTACCAGCCAAAGTGTCAAGCTTGTTAAACTAGTGTTCCAAAGTAATCAATAGTAGGGATCCTGTTTATTCTATGTATACCTTTATCTCATATAAGAAAGAATTTGGAAAAGGGGATACAGACGAATGTCCATTTTGTATCTGTGTATTCAAAGTGGTTAGGACAGATACATTGTTGCATTCTCTTAATGAATAGAAGGATTTGCTCTACTGGTGTTTGTAAATAGGATATCATGTCCGCATCTTGCACAGCAATTAACCACTAGGAAGAATGTATGCAATGTGGTAATTATTGAAACTGTCCTACCAATTTGATTTGAAACTCTCTCATTGCTATTTGTTTCTCAATAAAATTATGAGAAAAAGAAAGAATTTGAGGTGATATGTATGTATATCACAAGATAAAAAGATAAAAAATAATACAAAGTAGTTAGAGTAAGGGGCTAAAAACAGGATAAAAAATAATACAAAGATAACAAGATAAAAAATAATACAAAGTAGTTAGAGTAAGGGGCTAAAAACAGGTAGAAAAAAAAATAAGATGGCACTGGAGGTGAAGTATCACAGTGTTTCCAGTGTGTTAGTTTCACTTTATTTTCTTTTTAGAAAATTAGTTTTTATGTGCGCTAGAGAGATTTGTCATTCCCACACAATGCACGTCCTTTAATAAAACACAAATTACAAGAACTCTCCTAGGATTTATCAGAATCTTTTGCTTTAATTGTATTTGTCATTACCTCAGAGGACTCTAGCTGAATCTATTATCAGCATTTGATTCATCCAGAGTAACAGTCTTTTAAATTCTTCCATATTTAATAAATATAGTTAATAAATTTAGCTTTGATAATATTCAGATGATATACTTGATCACTTAATGGCATTCTTGTTAAGGGAAAAGAAATGTGATTCTATAAGTCAAACAGTTTGATCCTCTATATAGAATTTTGTTCTTAAAGCTTATACTTCCTAACTGGAGGGCATCAGCCCCCTGCAGAATAAGCATCGTTGGTTCTATATCAGTGCTGTATTTCCCAAAAAGCAAAAGTGCAAACTTATGATTAGGTGTAAAGACACTCTAATGGCAATTTCCTAGAAAGCAACTAGGCAGAAATTTTTTTCTTTTTATACAAAGACCTTTGTTCTCTTAGCCAAAACCATTTCCTCCAGCTTATTTGTGCTGATTACTTTTTGTCATTTCATTTTCCAGAGACCTTTTCTCTATTGCAATGAGACTCCTCCTTTATGAGGAGCATATTGGTACCTCCTCACCAATTACACTGGAAGAAGAGGAATATTTGGAATGAAAAGTGGCTATCATTGAGATCTAGTTCTCTTGGCCTGAACTATGTTCAGCATGATCTGTTGGGTTAGAGACCACCAGGCAGGTTACACATGAATCAGGAATGTGGAATGTCATGGGTGTGGAAACCGGTGGGTCTATAAACAACAGAAGAATGCTTTGGGTTACTAAAAGTGTATGTGAGAACCCAAATTGATATGAATAGTATTAAATAGAAATATAAGAACAAAACATGGGGGAGGTGCAAAAGCACTTCTATCATTTACAGGAAAGGAGGGAAGAAAAACATTGTGTCAAGAAGCATTTAGGTAGAAGAGTAACTGTCTTTGATTAGTTCAATTAGCTTAAGGGGCTTTAAAAGATTCTGGGGACTTTGTAGAATCTTCTCCTCAGTCTAGAGAAATTTTGTTCAACTATCTCAGAATATGGGCTAAAAAAATTAAGTCCTTCCCTCTATCCTTACTTTTTACATTACAAGTGGTCAGCCTGTACATGTAAAAACAGAATCAGAGGAAAAATTAGTAGTTAGCAGAGGAAGGATGCTAAGGTTGAGACATGTGTTCAGATCAAGGATTTCTATGAACTGTGACAGCCATTAATAATTTTTTGAGGCATGGTCTCACTCTGTAGTGCACTCACTTATGTAGCCCAGCCTGGCCTTGAACTTGTGGCAACCCTCCTGCCTTAGCCTCCCAATTGCTGGGATTACAAGCATGTGCCACCATGCCTGGCAACATTGATAATTTTCTCAAAAATGCACAGCCTCACAGTTTACCTGTTTGACTTGATCTGAAATGGTTTAGGATTAAAAATTAACTGGTGTGAACTTGCTACCCAAAGCCGACCAGGATGCTGTGGAGCTGGGACTTAGCAGGAAGTCTAATAATGCGAAAGCCATTTGTATAAACCCTTGCTGAAGCAAAAAGGCTTGAGTCCTTCGGCTTACAGTTAAGTATGAAGTAACAAGTCAAGTGAGTTTAGGTGCAGGCCTGGGGTCTACTTCATTGTACATCCTTAGGACAAACAAAAGCAATCTCCTTTTATGTCTCCCTCCAAGCATGATGAACAAATTTGGTTCAGTAACCAGAGGCTGTGAAGGAGGAGGTGCAGGAAGCAGGTAGGTGGGAACTTCCTCAGAAATCAGACTGTGGAGGGCAGCGCTTGGAGCTGTGCTGCGGTGCCCTGTGTGACTCTGCCTCCCTTCAGAGCAGTGCTGAGGATGCTTACAGTCTCACAGCCCCCAGGAGCTTCTAAAAGCAGACTAGTCTTCAGCCCCATTTGGCTTGCATGCCCTTTCCCTCATAAGGGCATCAATTGTTTTGGTTGTATTTTTTAAATCTAGAATTCAGAGGAATACAGAAATACATAACAAAAAATATTTGCTTTGTAGAAATTACAGTCCAGGTGGTGGTGTGGAATCCGGCACAGCTAACAATCCAGGGCCATAGGAGTTAATGAAGACAGTGTAGAGAGGCTTGTCCAAACTTTCAGAGTGAAATGAAGATAATCATAGGAAGATATCCTTGATGGTCTGAATTTTGAATCATGGAGAACTCAGATCAAAGGAGGAGATTCTTAAGGCCAACATGGACATTGCTAAGGTGAATGAGAGGGGAGCCCAGCGTGGAGGCTGATCTTGCTGTGGCACAGAGCTGTTGTTTTATGGATGGACTCTAGAACTACATATAGCTCCAGCTATGCAGGCCTCTGCCCCTCAGTTTCAAGGTAGAAGTCATCAGCATCTAGGCAGGATGGGCATGGTCCAGTCTTATCTGTGAATATCGCTGCCCTGGTTGGTATAAGTGGGAGGTCTACAGTGAGGAGCAACACAAATGGCAAACATGGGGTTAGAAAGCTGGCCTGGCTAGATGAGATTAGGTTTGAAATTGACGCAAGGAAGTCCCTGGAACTTCTTGGGAGAGAAGTGACATTATGCAAATAAATATGTCTAACAGATTGAAGAGAAACAACAACTATATATAAAGTTGGAGGTAGGAACTAGTTCAGGGGGTGTCTTTGTAACCTTGGAGTACTATTATCTTTCTGTCTATCCTTAAAGCATGTAATGATTTGGGACTAAACCATAAGAATAAAATTCCTAGCCTATAACAGTTGGCATCAATTTCTCAAGTTTAAAAAAATAATGTGGTCTGCTATGTCTTGATTGAAGTCATTCTTAGTTTCAAGAAATAAAATTGTGACTCCTCATTGTCATCTATTACATCAGGTAAAATATTGTTATAGGCCCTTACTTTGCTAAACATGGCTGTTAATATTCTATTACCCTGCTAAAGCAATATATTAATCTGAAGAAGATAAAATGACCTTGCAAAAAAGATCACTTGCACTAAGATAGTGCCACTCCTGCTGAACTGAGATGTATTTTAGCCAAAAGTAGCATTATTTTAGACATAAGCCCCAAACAGTGAATTTGCTGATCTAAGGAAGTGGTGAGTATGCTCCATAGGAGCAATCAACCTGCCTGTCTTCCTGTCAGCACACTGTGGCATGAGGCTGATTGACACTCAGCAGGGCACAAAGCCACAAGCAGAGCCAGGAACATTACAGTGTTCCTCTGTTGTTCCTTGTATGAATGATTCTCTGCTCTGGTTGGGCATCCTGTTTTTCTGGGGAGCTTTCCAACGACAGGGGAGATGGGACCTTGCCAAAAATCTGAGTCTCTAAAGATGGAATCTAATTTTGTCTCTGTTATCTTTTTGGGTCTCCCAGGTGACTCTGGCACAGAGAACTATAAGCTAATGACTGAGATGGCTGATGGCTTGTGTCTAAATGTCCCTCCAATAGTGTGTGGTGTTGGGATCGAGGGTGTGATCCTGACACTGGTTGGTTTGGCATAGTTCTTGCTAGGAGTAAGGGGGTACGTGCAACCCCACCCTAGGACAGGCAGTCTGCATACAATATAAGAGGGGGACAGAAAGCGAGCTGCTGGGCGCTCTCTACCTGCTTGCCCTTTACTGTTTCCCCTCTGAGATGCCCCCCCATGCCACCCTTTCTCAGAGCCAGCTGACTATGCACTGAAACCTCTACAAGCTGTGAGCTAAATAAACTTTCCTCCTTTAACTTTGGGTGTTGGGTATTTTATCTTAGCAATAAGAAAAGTACCTAGGCTGGTGAAGATGAAATGCTCACAAAAATGCACATACCTGCGCACACATATGTACCCCTGGGGTAGCCAGGCAATCCTATTTATTTTTCCCCTACTAATAAAAGTACTCACCAATATTCTGGGAATATGATGCTTCAGTATCTCCATATTGTTTAACTCACAATAAGATTAGCCTTCAATATTTTTTTGAATTTTAGCATTATTACAGTGTTATGATTTGTGTTTACTTTTCTCCCCAAGGACTCATGCAGTCATTGGGGTACACTTTTAGAGTTTGTGATTAATTCATAATCTAATGCTGGGATTTTGGGTGTGAGTGCTACACCTGCCCTAGGGTGGGTAGCCTGAATACAATATAAAGGAGGAGAGGAGCTTGTTAGCTGCTGCAGCTGCTGCTCCTCCCTTTGCTGTTTGCTGTTTTCCTCTGCCATGAACAGCTGCCCTCTGCCATGTGCCACTCTGCCTTAGAGCCAGCCAAGTATGGACTAAAACCTGTACAAACTGGGAGCTAAATAAATCTTTCCTTCCTTGATTTTGGGTGTCAAGTATTTTGTCCCACCAATGAGAGAATAGTACCTAAGACATGCAGTAAAGTACTTTCCCCAAATACCAAGCCATTCTTAAAAATCATTTTCCAAAACAGAGATGAGTTCTGACTCTCAACTCGGCAGCATAAGTGGCAGCTCTTTCTCTAGCTTTCCTTATTTTAAAAACAACCCTTCATTTGCATTCCATCCTCCACCCAGAAGTGTTCCACATTCCTTGTTGATCCTTCTTCCAATAAATAAGAAAGGGGAAGGGGAATAGTCTTTAGTGGGGTAGGAACAAAGTCACAGAGAAGCTGCTGAATTCCCAGAGATAATCGCCATTGAATCAAAACATAATTAGGGAGGATAATTCAATTAGCAAGTGATGCCTTCTCCTAGAATAAACTTCTTGGACAAGTTAGCTGGGGGATGAGGCATGGTGACTGGTCCCCTACTGCAAACAGAGAACATATTAGAGAAACTTGGAGCTTGCCACCAATGGCGCAGTGGTTATTTAGTGTCGTATTGTTTATTGAAAATTTTCTAATGCATTAAGCTCTTTAGGACATAGAGCTGTGTTCACAAGATAAAGTACACAGATAATACACAGATAAGACATAGAGATAGGGTAGGGATAAAAATATTCTTCAGGAAAATGGGGGTCTGCAGTACAAAGGTTAAGAGCTTTCGGGACGCATTTTATATTCTGGCTTTTAAGTGAATTGAAAGCACAATTCCTGAAATGCATCTTGAGAGGGTGCTTAAGGAGGAGTGGGGAGTTCTTATGAGACAGTTTTAGGGGGAAGGGGAGGTTGTTTAGTCAATGCCAACATTAGGGTCTTGCATGTAATAGAAGAAAAGAAATATTTTCTAAGTTGAAAATTATTGTGGTTTAATAAATTGTGCCATGTGTTTTATAGTTTAATATAGATTCTTGGAATACTAGTGCTGAAAAGGATCTTGCTGTTATCAAAAATATCCAAAGGTCCAATTCTCATTCTATTTAGACAGAGTGGGCATCTTAGGAGGCTCTGGGTTCTTCTCACAGGGTCAGTCCTCTGCAGTGGCTCCTGAGCAATCGTTACCCCAGGGGGCGTGGGGTAACGTGGTTTGGAGCCTCCAGTCTAGTTCCTATTTTTATAGATGGAGAAACCAAAATTTAAAGAGTAAAGTCAAACCAACATACTTTCCAGCAAATGAATGTGAGGTCCTATTGGAGGAACTCCTGTCCATTTTGCCCAAGAACATGTGAGGTGGCATGTTGCCATGGGTTTGGGGACTTAATGTTGGCTCAGTAGTTATTTGCCTTATATTCTTAAATTATTTATAGATTTTTTTTAATTTTGTAACAATAGTTTCTGTCTTTTAAAAATTTTATTGAGATATAATCAACATACAAAAATTGCACGCATTGAATTGGACATCATTAGGAATTTTGATAGGTGTATATCCTTGGTTCCTTCGCCACAACCAAGGATAGAACATATCTGTCGCCTCCAAAATGTCCTTATATTCATGTGTGTGTGCTTTGTATATGGTTGTCTATTAAGGACACTTAAAATAAAATCAGTCTTCTGAACATAGTTTAATGTGCACAACACCATATTGTTAACTGAAAGTACTAGCCAATCTGTAGAATTTATTCCTCTTTTGTAACAGAGACTTTGTAATTTAGGTGAATTGATTAATCTCACTGAGCATCGGTTTCAATTATTGAGCGGGTATAATATTCTCATTTTTAATCTTGATGTGTTAACAGTACATGACATATGATTTGGAGCACCACATATGCTAGTGCCTTCTTCCAGGCAGGCAAGGGAGTATTTTAGTATGGAGACAAAAGAGTCAGAAGCACTGTCATAGAGGTAATATGGGACATGGTGCTTACTTTGTACCAGTTTCAATTTTTGAGACTTCATATGTTAACTCTTCAAAACAACTCCATGCAATGTTATAGGGCAATAATAAGCTTCTCTTCTGGAGGGTTAACAACCTAAGTTTGCAGACCAAAAATTAGAGAAAAAGAAGCACTGCAAGGACAGCCAACATTTTGGCCCTAGCCTTTCAAGGTCAGTGAGGACTCAGGACATAGGAGAACCTGTACTGTAACATCATGTAACTCAGTTATGTCCCAAATTTTCTGATCAAGGAGATTATGGGGCCACAGAGGAATGTGATCAATGATGTAGTGTGTGCCTAAAGAGAGTCACAGGGAGAGAAAACATTCTCTCAGGCTTTCTCAGAGAGCAAATTGGTGAAGCAATGGCTGTGACTCATCCACATGGTTGACACTGACAGGATCTACAAAGTGTGGTACAGAATATCAGGATAAGTCCTGAGGGGATGCGACTGACTTTGTCAGATACAAAAGTTACATTTCTTGTTATATAGATCTTGTTTTATCTTGGTCTTAACTATCCAGCAGAAAAGTGTAAAAATGAGGTATGAAAAGTAAAGCCATGTTAATATGCTGAGCTGTGGAAGGCTCAAGTCATCAGATTCTGACATTGCCAGTCCTGCGGCAATCATAACCTACTACTATTGTGGAGTACTGGACTATATTGGAATATGTTGCTGAATTCATGCACCTACAATATTTGGATGGCAATGGAATACCCATCTCTGACAAAACTGAACAAAAAAGGTGATATAAATGAAGGACAATTTTGTATCTCTATATACAAAATAGATAGGATAGATATATAGCTACTTTCTCTTAATTCAATAAGAAGAAAGATCTGTACTAATTAATAAAAAAACTCCATGCAGTAGGTACTAGGCATTATTTTTAAATTCCATTTTATTTTTAAATACCATAATTCTGGAGCACAGATTGATGAAGTAAATGGCTCAAAGTCCCAGAGCTAACAAGTAGGAAAGCTGAAATGTAAATCTCAATGATATGGCTCAGAATCATGTTCTTTATCAATGTATCTTTCCTGAAAAGATTCAGAGAGGAGACAAGGAAGGCAGTTATATAGGAGAAATATCACTCCCTACCTGTTTAATGGTAAATGTGCTGAGTTGTGGCCCCACAACACCAAGGAATATGAGTCACAAAGCAAAAGAAGTTAGGAGAATTTCATTGGAATTCAGGAACAAAAAATAGCTCCTGGATTTCCAGGAAGAGTTTAAAGAGTGTACCCACCGAAGCCCTCTGTCAGGGGTGCTTTATACAGAAAAATAACAATGTCATTACAAGGATCAGATTGCAATTGACCTACAGGATCACAAGTATAGCTGTGTAGCTAATATTGATCCAATAGGGGAACAAGTAATGGAGCAGGGGTACCTGGAAGGAACAAAGGTATTTTGGGGAAGGGATGGGACCAGACGCTCTGGACACCCACCTGGGTCACTGAGTCCTATCTGAATTTACTGGCCCAGATGGTGCTAATTTTAATATAATCTCAATTCATTGTTTATCCCTTAGGGCAGCATGCAGGGACGGCTATTGCATCTTCATTTGAGGCTTGGCCTTCTTCAGATGTGCCTCAAGCCACACTTCTGCTATGTTTATTTATTTTTGGTGTGTATGTATACTGATTTCCTTGAGGACCCACTGCCTCTCTGAGTGTTAGTACCAACTAATTTAGCTGTCTATAATAAAACTGGCAAAGTTAGGGAGAGATCAGGGTAGTGCTTGTTAGATTTGAATGAGAGGATCATGTAGATAGACTTAGTATGGAAGGCAGTTTTTACACAGAAATATCTAGAGATAGGTAACTCAATGCTACAAATCAGAGAAAACTGATATTCTCATAATATTATATATGTCAATACCTCAAACACTGTGTATAGATATGTGTGTCTCAAACTACCAAGAAATTGAGTGCTTGCTCTATCTCATTACCTTTATGTATTACTTCTTTAATAGTCACAACAGAATTGTATGAAACATGACTGTGATTCAGAACCAAAGATAAGTTAACTTTTTCCAAGCCACACCCTAAGTTGTGATGTTTGGATGTGAAACATCTGGTGAGCCTTTATTGCTTCATGTTTTCTTGGGTATTGTTTTCTGCTAGTAGCCACAAAACTCCTTTTTGTAATGCTTCCTTACTTTCAAATTATCTTTGCCTACCAGCACTGAAATTATTAATAGATGCCAGTGGTTACATAATTTGTCACCCTTGACCTCTCACACCCTTTCTCTAAGTTCACAAATGATGCTTTAGTGTTTTCCTCTGCCGGGAGAGCCTCTCCAAGTGGACTAGAGTCCCAAGTCTCTTGAAGCATCTGACCTCTACCCTCGTCACTCCTTTCACTCTTTCCTAGAGCAGTACAGTGGGTCAAATCATCTCCCTTGTCCATACACAACTGCACTTTTGAAGTAGAAATGACTGTTAGAAAGAGTGGTGGGGACCCCCCGTGGGGACCTCTAATAGGCTTGGCCAGGGACCGGGAAACATTGCTATCACGTCCATCTGTGTCTTCTTACAGGGGTCAGCCTCGTGGAAACAGGCACAATAATAGCTTCAAACAAAAGCTGGGGATGATATTGAACTGACTTTCTCAGGAGAATCCTTTCCCAGAAGGCCATCATGTTCTTGATTAGGCCAGGAAGCCCAAGGGGAGCACAAGTTCGAGGGTAGTTTTCATTTTCAAACCCAACAAAATTAATTTGTATATGTTCCCTCAGGACTTTTTTAATTGAGCCTTTACTATGAATGTTCAAAGCAAGGGATTTGCCAGCATTCATAAAGCCTGTTCACTTTATAAGCAAAATCATAGCAGGAAGTTATTGGACCATGAGTATGTTATGGTCTAAGGAAGGCAGGCAAGCTCACAGCTCTGCAACATCAGCTATATCACTCGCCTTCACTGCGGTTACAGTTGCCTGATCTTAACTTTGCTGATCAGAAGCCAGATGTACAATAAGTTTTTAAGCTTAAGGCAAGGATTTTTTGCACCTGATTTAAAAGCCATTTGTTTTATGCTTAAGATGTTACAGATGAAAAATAGAAACCCCAGTGACATCTCCATTTCTGTGGAACACACAAAGCAACTCCACAAGGACATTTCCTATTTTTTTAAGTATATTTATTTATTTTTATTTATTACATTTATTTATTGTGTGTGTGTGTGGCCAGCTCAGCCCACCAGGGGGCGGGGCTGGCTGGCATGTGGTGCTGGGGATCGAACCACGGTCCCTGTGCTTTGACAAGCTTGTTTCAAGTAGGTGCTTTAGACCACTGAGCCATCTCTCCAGCCCGACATTTCCTATTGAATCCAGTTTTCAGCTGCAATGCATATAATTTTAGTTGTTGTGTGTCAAAGTTTATACTCCTGCTTTAAAGTATCTCTTCAACTTTAACAGCATCAGTAAAATCACCCTTGTGTATGGCCTCACTGGTAATATGGCTTTTAAAATATTTAAGCCCTTCTCTTTTATACCCCTTGTCATTAACTGGTAAATTACTAATTTATTTCCTATTAGAATTTATATAGTTTGCAGCAATTAAGAAGAAAGACATAATTGCTGACAAACCCAGGGCACTATTTAAATCACTTCCTTGTTGACAACATATTTCTCTTTCCACAAACTGAATGTCACTGAAATCTGATTTGTGCAGAACCCTTGTGGACGAGCATGCTGCACCTGTCACCTGGGTGCTAGCATTCTGCTAAGGATCAATTTACATAACCTCATTTAATGGTTCATAAATCATACCCATTAAGCCCGGCTAACAGGAACCAAGGGTTCTAATTTATGCTGCCTTTCATAGCAGAAAATTGGGAGGCTGGAGCCTGGGGATAAAGAACCCAGGTCTCGCCTTTGATTGTTGATTGTGATGGTAAATGTATGGATGATGAGAACAGATTTTCACTTTATTGATTTCCTGCCAAAGCACAGCATGCTTTATTGTGAAAGGGCGCCTTTTGGCAGCAATGCTAAAAGTGGCAGTTGTTTAGGAGCCCTTTGCCAAGATGAGGTCTAAGACAATACATAGTGGTAAATACTAAAATAATATCAAGCTGAAATGGTATTTTTTAAAAGGAAAAAAAAAAGACTTATAACCTTTCAGAAATCAGTGACCATTTCTCCCGAGCACCCCTCCCCCTCCAAAGTGCGGGAAGCCAAGTATCAGGACAAGATGGCTTTAAGAAATGCAAAAACAATGTTTCCACACCCATCCTTAAGTCACTTGCTGATGGCAGCTCATGCAAAATAATGCAGATGTCTAGAATCCTCCAGATAATGACGTTTCAGCCAGCACGCTCCACTGGGCCAAGTCTGAATCCTCCATTCTCTCCTGCCATGTTCTGCTTTTTGTTTGAAAACCCAGAAACATTATTTTTCTTTCTATTTCATTTTCCCCCATTAGGTCAAGATATTGTACCCGACTATATATAGTTCTCTGCAAGATGTAATATATAAAAGGTCATCTTTTCACAAGTGCTTGGGCCAGATTTCAAAATAGCAAAAGTGGTCCTGAGATCATTTTCCAGATGAAAAACATCTCTTAAGCATTGCCGAGGCCTATTGATTCCCTTCTCTCATACTGGTACTGCCCTGTAATGGACAATGTAGATTCTCCTTTTAGCTTGTTCTCAAAATCTTTGTTAAACATGGTGATTTTTTTCCGATAAAACGCAGTGCCTTCCTTCCCCTTCTGAAGGCAGACTTCTCTGAAATATCTACAACTTTTATTCCATGTGCAGGAATAAGTATCTGCAGATACTTGTTTAGCACAGATTCTTTTTTTTCCTTTAAACAATTTATTTAACTGAATGGACTTACATTTGTTTCTGAAGTAACTTCCATTTATTTTGAACATACATCTTCCCCCATGATGATTTACAGTATCTTCAAGCCAATCTAAACATTTTATAAATATTGGAATATTTGGGTATACACCTGCACAATACCTCAGCAATATCTTTCAGAAAGAAAAACACTGAAGAGTAAAGTCTAGACACAATTACTAGGTACAGTGAAAATCTGCTGCAAGTATTTCTGAGGTAAAAAGGCACCACATACCTGTTCAACTAAGAAAACCACCCTTGCAACACAGCATGATTTTATTTTTATGCAGGACCTAGAACACTTAAGCTGCCAAGTAGGTATTGGATGACAGAGCAACACCCCCAGTTTATACCATGAATTCATAGGGAATAGATTCCAACAACTCAGGTTCCTCACAAAGTGTGCTTCTCTGGGAGGGGCAGGCTGGCACTTCAGTTGAACCCAGGCACCTTTCTCTTTGGCTTCCTTCTTTTTCTGATCATTTTCCTTGACACGTTTCAGGAAGCTATCATGACTTTTTGAGTGTTTAATATGCTCAATATGCACATTAATCCTCTTGGCAAGTATCTTGCCCTTAACTTGCCTGTTTACAACAATGCCAACAGCATGATGGGTGATGTTGCAGACTCTTCCCGTTTTGCCATGGTAACATTTGTGAGGCATTCCTTCTTTGCACAGTACCCATTCCCTTGATGACTACAATATCACCCTTTTTGTAGATTTGCATGTATGTGACTAAAGGAACAACCCCATGTTTTCTAAAAGGCCTGTAGAACATATACCAGGTTCCCCTCTTCTTGCCCGTCATGTTAGTCATTTTGGAAAATTACTGGAAGATGGCAGTTCTGGGCGAAAGGAAGCTTAGCACAGATTCTTAACAAAGTAGACTTCTGCCCATCCCATCTTTAAATTGCAAATCTTCCACATAGAGTACTGGTTGGAATTAGGCAAGAGAATCTCAGCAAGCTTCCCAATCCCATCTGCCTGCTTCTCCATTCAAAGTGAAGTGTCTCCTGCTTTGCTACTGGTCTTTTTTCCTAGGGGGAATTCAGTGACACTTACCTATTTTCTGCTATCAGAGAAGGCTTATTTACAGGCAGTTGCATGATGCAACAAATACAATGTGAGAAGACATCTGGATGTTCACTACATTTTGTACTGCTTAGCTCTGCTCTGTTGTTGCAATATCCCTTCCCAAGAAGTCCATTTCATGTGAGGAAGATAAGGCTGACCCAGGTCCCCAAATCCATGCAAAGAATAAACCAAGCCCAGCCAGTAAGAAGGAAGGTATCCACCCTTCCAGCCACAGTGATTGGTCCAGCCATGGGCACTGGGCAGGCCCCTGGGTGCTGTCTGGCATTGTTATCAGGAGTGATCAGCCTTATTCTCTGGAGTTATTAATCTGACAGTGGATAGACTCTATCCAGGAAATGGAGAGTAACTGCTTCTACAGCATCATTTGGGCCCCTGGGCCTCTAGCCTTCCAAGTTTGTGAATGAGCACATTGTTTATAGTTTAAAAAAGATACATCAAGCTGGATTTCTTTTTTTAAGCTTTTAAAAATTATGTATGTACGTATGTATGGATGGATGTATTTGATACAGGGTCTCACTACACCACTCAGACTCATAGTGATCCTCCTGTCTTAGCCTCCCTAGCTCTGGGATTACAGGCATGCACCACCATACCTAGTTTTTGTAGCCTGCATGGTGAGCCTGGGGTTCCAGGACCAGCACAGCATATGATACTGGGGATCAAACCCAGGTCCTTGCACTTGCCAGGCAGGCGCTTAGACCACTGAGCTATCTCTGTTGACCCAACCTGAATTTTTGTCACTTGGAATGCTAAAAATTCTACTTCATATACAAAAGACCTCAATATGCAAAATCATACAAATGTGGAAAATTGAATTTTTTTTAAAAAACTAGAAACAAGAAGTTGTATTCTCTAATTTTGACATTGTTGTGCAATTTCACTAGGTATTAGGTTTCCCTTTTAAAAGGTGGGGACTATACTGGCGGGTCTGTGTCTCAGTTACTTTTCTCCTGTTGCTGGTACAAAATACCCAACACCCAAAATTAAGGAAGGAAAGGTTTATTTAGCTCACAGTGGAGGTTTCAGTCCCTGCTTAGCTGGGACCAAGGCAGAGTGGCATGTGACAGAGAGCAGCAGTTCATAGTGGCAGAAAACAACAAGAACAAATGGGAGGAGTAGTGGCAACAGTGGCTACAGAGAGCAAGTCTGTCTCCTCTATGTTGCATTAGGCTATGTGCCCCAGGCCAGGGTGTAGCACTCCTACCCATAATCCCAGCAGCACTCACACCATAATCCAAGCATTGGATCAGAAATTAATCACCAAGTCTAGTAATCTGCCCCATGACTGCATGAGTCTTTGGGGAGACAACTACACATATTTCCTAATAATGTGCAAGGCCCTTTGCAAAACTATAGTAATTCATTTGTCCATTTAAAAAAATATTTATTGAGAACCTATTGACCAACTCTGTACTATGCACTGGACAGAATAAAATAGACAAAAGAGAAGAAGAAGCCCTACCCATATAGAGCTTTTTTTCTAATTAGTAGAGGTGGGCACAACAAATAATTAAGGAAGTATCTGAGGAAGGTTGAAATGTTTGGTGCTGCTCTTACCTATATTTTTACTATATAACAAACCTCCTTAAGTCTAGTAGCATAAAACAAAGAGCATTTGCTATTTTTCACAGTTCTGTGGGTGGGTAAATGGGACAGATCATCTTGCCTGGGGCCCCTAATGTGGACTCAAAGGTGGAGAGACCTGTCTGCCAGACTTTCCCTCAATATGGACTGTCTCCATCCTTCGGTGTCTGGTGCAGGTTTTTTTGCACTGCTTGGGGACATGCCAGAAGAGCAAAGGCAGAAGTTGCAAAATCTCTTGAGGCCCAGGCTCTAAAATTCACAATCTTTACTTCCGTCACATTCTCTGAGAGCCTTGTTGAAAAGATAAAATCTGTGTATAGACCAGAGTCATGCTTATATCTGGGAGGACATTCCAAGATGAGGAAATAAGCATGAGCCTGCTGAGGTGGAAGCAGGGAGAACCACAGAACCAGAGGAGCAGGCTAGTGCACTTGCTAGGAAGAGCAAGGTGGAGGGGAGAGAGGAGTGCCCACTCTAGTGGGGAGCTGGGCCTTGGAGCAGTCTAAGGCCTCTTCTCTTCCTTTGAATCAAAAGAGGAATGTATGGGTGGGGATGGTGATGAATGGTGAGGTGAAGATTGAGCAGAGGAATGAATAACTTGACGTTCATACTGGGAAAAGATCACTCAAGCTGCTAAATGGGTCAAGAGCAGAAGGGGATAAGTTCCGAGATGATTGCAAGGATAGGGAAAAAGGACAGAGAAGATGGTGACTTGTCCTAGGTGGGGATGTTCTGAAGTAGTCTGACTGTGAAATATATATATATATATATATATATATATATATATATATATATATATCCACAACTTTAACAGAATTTACTGATATGGAGTGTCAAGAAAAAAAGCTGAGAATGAATCTAAGGCTTGTAGTGCAGACACAGAGTAGAATTACTGTTCATTTCATTGGTAAGGATAAAGAAAGACCAGGCTTTGGAGAAAACAGTGGGAGCTTTGTTTTACACATATTATATTTGAGATGTCTGTTAGCTACACAAGCTGCAATGTCAAGTAGGCAGCGTCCTTTTGTAAGGTTATTATGAGTGTGCACTACAGTAACTTTAAAAAATATAACAATCCAGGCAAATATCATTTATTTTTGTTTCTTCACTATTTTCTTACACACAGTAGAGTCTGTGACTCGTGTTTTCCTGCAGGGCACATCCAGCTGTTATGCATTCCAAGTAAGCCTCATAAGCTTTGAAAACCTTGCCAGTCATTCTCAAAGAATTTATCAGATTGCAGTTTTATCATTGCCAAGCTTTAAAATCAACATCTTCTTTTAAATTTAAAGTCTCTTTTGTCCTTGTATTCCAGAACTAACTTTATTTGGCAAAGGAAAGTCAAGTGAAGCACCATATACAGAAGACAAACTGCAGTAAGGGTGTATGTGGTAATGAGGTTCGTAGTTTTTGAATGCTTATTCTGTGTCAGTCTTGGTAGAGCTGTGGGTGTGGAAGCCTCAAGTCTCGCATTGATTTGATCAGCCTGGGAGCTACGAGGATTTGACTAAAGCACACATCTGAGTATGGCTGCTGAGTGTGCCTGCGTGTGCCGCTGGGCTCTGTCTCTGGACCTCCACCGCCTACTCACTGAGCTATCTCCCCGGCCCTAATGTATGCACTCTTTAGATGAGTGTATGAGTCAGCATATTAGTCAACTTTCCTGTCCCTGACACCAACCATTTAAAGGAGAATTTCAGTTTGGGCTTTTTCCTTTCTCTGCTTTCCATTCACCACGAACTGTGCTGCTTTGCCATGGTGCCCTTCTGCTGTGACATTTTTGCCTTGTGCCAGCTGACCATAAATTAAATACCCTGTAAGCACGAGCCCAAACTGAAATTCTCCTTTAAATTGTTGGTGTCAGGTACAGGAAAGTTGACTAATATGCTGACTCATACACTCACCTAAAGAGTTCATACATTAGGGCCGGGGAGATAGCTCAGCAGCACAACACCTGCTGGCAAGCACAAGGTCATGAGTTTAATTGCTGGTATCAAAACAAACAAACAAACAAAGAATAGAGCTCATATTCTAGGAAAAACAGATGGTTATATATGATGATGCCATCTGAAAATTATTACTGCAGTAGTAGAAATATGAAGGACACCTTTCCAAGCCTGGGGAAGGAATCCTGTTGAGGAAGTTTTCCAAGAAATCCAGTGTTTGAACTGAAAAGAAAGAATGGAAATTGGTGCAGGACGAGGACTTTCCAGACAATGGGACAGCTTAATCAAAAGACCAGGGGCAAAAAAAAAAAAAAAAAGATAAGGTTACAAATTGATAACTAAATTCAACTGAACCACAAAGATTGGGACAACTAGTACCAAGAACAAAAGATCATTATAAATTACTTCCTCTTATTCACTGGGAAGACTGGCTTTTATCCTAAGGATGATGAGGAAACCCTGAGGGCTGAAAGAAAAGTAATGAAACAGAAAGATTTATGTTTGGAAAAGATCACTGAGGAGGTTGGATTAGAGGGCAGGGAGCATAGATATGAAACACAGAAGGGAAGGGGCTGCTGTAGTGGCCCCAATAAGGGGGGCTGCAAAATTAGGAAAAGATCCAAGAAATGTCTAGGATGGAAATTAACAGGCCCAAATGATGAGTGGAGAAGGGAGTAAAGAAGAACATTTCAGTGAATATCAGTACTACTGATACAAAGAATTCAGGAGGAAGAATTCATTCAGGAAATGGGAAATAATCTCAAATAGAGACTTAAGTAAGATGGGACATCCATATATTATTTTTATTTTTTTTAAATATGAAATGCTTCACAAATTTGCATGTCATTCTTGTGCTGGCACTATGATAGTCTTCTCCATATCATTCCACTTTAGTATATGTGCTGCTGAATGGAGCACTCTTTTTTTTTTTTTTTTTTTGTATTGGGAATCGAACTAAGGACCTTGCATAGGCTGTTGAGCTATATCCCCAGTCCCCATGTATTATCTTGATTTAATATGCATACTAGCCCTGAATTTTAGGACTAAAATGGTAAGTAGATTTGCCGCTGGTTACCCAGCACCAGGGCAACCCAGAACCACAATTACCAACTGAGCACTTCTTTTTTAAATGCCAGTCATTTACCACCACCCCATTGTCTAAACCTACAAGTATTTGTGACACCTTGAAGGTTTCTGCAGAGAGAAAATAATTAATACAGTATATAAAATAGTTACTCAGCCCACAAAAAAAAATCTCAAGGTTTTCTAGTGTCCCAAAGATGAACTGGAGGCAAATCATACCCATTAGAGCTCACAGTATATCAGGGGACACCCAACATTCACATACATTTTGATGAGACAATAGAAAAAAGTCCAGAGGATTTTTTTTTTTTTTTTGATAGACTGCTGTTGAGATCAGATGGTCTGTAAAGAAATCAATCCAATTTCAGTAGAAGAGCTATGCTGTGTTGGGATTTTTCATATAACCCAGGTGCCATAGAAATGGTGCTACAAGGGCCGGCCAAATAGCTCAGCGAATTAAAGCACCTGCTTAGGCAGATGCAGGAGCCAGGAGTTCAATCCCTGGGCTTGCTGTGCTGGCCCTGCCCCCTGGGTTGCGCTAAGATAGGCAGTTGATACTGGGCATGGTGGCGTGCGCCTATAATCCCAGCTCTTGAGAGGCTGTAAACAGGAGAATCACTATGAGTCCAATCTCCGCAATAAGACCCTATACATCCTGTACACCCTGTCCTAAATAAAAAAAGAAAAGAAAAGGTGCTACAGTGTTAAATAAAATTTAGAAGGATAAAATTCTGTTCATCCAAAAGTACTTGGCATTAGCACCTAATGCTATTCTTCCTATGCAAAAATACTTGTGAAATTACTAATGCTAAGTACTAAGCTCTAATATTTGGGTACCTGAATATGTAACACTTGAAATACTCTCAGTGGTTTGAATTTATGGGAATTGTGGTGGGTTTTTAAAAACTAGTGGAATTAAGATGTAGGTGCTGAGTGCAGATGCAGGGTGAAGCCTTTGGATTAATAAAACTCATGAATGAATGTATGCAGGCAGGAATACTTGCTAGTGGCTTTGGGGAGATGTAGACAAATTCCAGGCAGCTTGATTTGGGTGGCACAGAAAGTGCCAGGTGGGAAAGGAGTGAAGAAATGGGCTCAGGTGATAATACAGACGACCTAGGATGCCAGGAAGTGCACCTGTGTAGTCAGTGAGTTCCTGAGACCTAAGATTTCTACAGAGGAAACAAAGGAGGACAGGAAGTGGGGCCAAGTTTCAATCTGTGGACAACGGCTACTATACCCGAAAATTTAAAACATTAAGGACTTTTGCTTTAGGTTAGAATTAGGCATCACCTTTTCCTTAGGGAAACTGGTGAGATCATGCTAATAAGAAAAGTGGCTTACCTGTGGCTGCTATCATGGGCATCGCAGATGGGATTAGGAGCAGCCTGTTACCAGGACCACAGGTCAGGCTGTCAGCACCTCACAAGCACCAACTTCACTGCTTATAATATCCTTGTGCAACCTCAGTGAATATTGGTTATTGATGAAGAATTTTTTTTTTCTGTATTTAGGACAGGGTCTATAGGGTCTCACTGCGTAAATCAGACTCGTAGTGCTCCTCCTGTTTACAGCCTCCCAAGTGCCGGATTACAGGTGTGTGCTGCCACACCCAGTCTCAATCGCCAGCTCAGCACGCCTCGTGGGTGGGGCCGGCACGGCAGACTGGGGATCAAACCCTAGCTGTTGGGCTCTGCCTAAGGAGGCGCTTTAGTCCACTGAACTATCAGGCTGACCCTTGAAGAAGAGTTAGCCTCATATTGAAGTGAAAATTGTGCCAGCACTTAGTAAGTGCTATTTATCTGGGGACCTAGAAACTTTCCAAACAGATGTCCATGGGTATTGTGTGTACTATTGAAGGACTGACTGTAAAGAGGTCCTGAGTGGAACATAGATTAAGTGACACTAGAATATGCCCTGTCATGGTGAAAACTTTAAAGTAAGATTACTTTTAGCTGAAAAGGCCTAATAAAAATACTTTCTGTAATCTTTTTTTGATCTGGATACGGAATGAATTATAAATGGATGTGTTCAATATATCTGATTTTCTTTCCGTTATCTTAGGGAAGAAAATAGTTTACTTGCTCTTAATTTTAATTTTTCTCTACTGTGTCTCTTTGAGTCATAATCTAAGAGAATTATTTTCCAAAGGTCATAAATATACAGCACTAAAGGATTTGTTGGCGTATTATGGGTTATGTCTAACTGGAATACTGTTTAACAATGAAAGATGATGTAAATTATGCATCATGGAATATCTACTAAAATGCTATATGGCAATTGGGAGAATAATTTTTAATATCAGTACCAAGACATGATTTCACAGTTTTCAGAAGGGAGGGGGAGAGGGGAAGGGAGAGGTTGTGCACACAGATGCTCAAGAAAAAAGCTAAAAGACAGAATTTTAACGATAGTTATGTCAAGGTGATGACATTGGAGACTTTATCCTGAATGTGTATCTTATTTTCAGTTTTTTGTATAATGAGAGTGTGCTGCTTGCATAATGTTTACTACTTGATATGAATTAAAGAAGACACAGAACAGTTATGTTTTACATCAGACATTCTAACTTTGACTCACAAGGCAACATGAGTTTTAGCACAAGGCAGTCTGAGACCATCCCAAGAGGTTTCTTCAGCTCTGTGTCTGATAGATCCAAGTAGCGCCTCAGCCGTTTTGGGTCTCACAATGAACACTTTTTCAGGGAGTGCATTTATCAAAGACTGGGGTTTCAAGAAACTTGATCTGAAAACTTAATCTAGACAAAATTACAAATCACAGCTACAATATCTTTCTGGAAAATGTTTTCACACAAGACCAATTATATCCATTGCAGTGGGAAGGGAAGGACTGACAGAGGTGACAGGAGGCAAAAATTTGTTGATATACATAGTAATTGAACAACCTGAGAAGTGGAATCTCTTTATTTTTGTGTCTTTACAAACCAGTGCAACAACACATCAATAAAAGGGGTTTCCCTGCATCACTAGATCAAACCATTAAAAACTCTATTTAGAAGGGTGTGTAAAATAAGATTTAGCTTTTCCCTCCCTCTGCAATAGAAACTCATTTTCAGATTTGGATTTAATGATGATACTCTTTATTCATGACCTTATTCTCTTGCTCACTGCCAAATCTAGAGAGGAAATTGATGGGTCCCTCACAGCGAGACACCTATAGGTCTCAGAAGTTGAGTGACATTTCAGGAAAAACTCAGCAATAAGTTTGCTAAGCACCACCCTTTCTCTTATGGCTTGCACTTAAGGCATTAACACTGTGCTTGATACCACCAAATAAATAGCATTCTACACTAGTACGGATATTATTTTATTAATGTTGATGTTCCTTGATCATGAAAAATGCATTCTCTCTCTTTAGGGAAAGATTTTTTTGTTTAGCTGATCTAGTGAGAATGAAGAAGCTAGAGAACAATGATGTCTATATTCCTTCTTTTAAATCAAAGTAACCTTGGTATCATTTAGCAACTGGATTATATGAAAAATCCCAACACAGCATAGCTCTTCTATTGAAATTGGATTGATTTCTTTAGAGACCATCTGATCTCAACAGCAGTCTGTAAAAAAAAAATCCTTTGGACCTTGAAAGAAAATAAAATTAATGGATTTTTTTTTTTAAATCTTAGCTCTGAGTTTCTCAAGAATGAGAAAGATCCCTCCTCCTAGTAATTTGCATCTGAAAACAAAGTGAAAATGTGCATGTCTATACATATAAAGAACCTAATATTTCACTCTTATGTTGTGCTAAACTTTTTGATTTTTTTCTGCTTATAAAGAGAATTGCTGTACTTCTGAATATACTAAAATTATCTTTGAAATACTTCACTATCCCATAAACCAAAAGATCTCTGAACTATAGGTACTTTTATAAATATGAAGCACACACTTTATAGAAGAAATTATAATATGAGTAGGTATATTATAGTATTAGGTAACCCTTCAACTCTATATTAGGATTCTAAACTGAAATTTTTGTCTATCTCTTTCAACACTGAAGCCAAACATGAAATATTGCTGAAATTTTCTATAAAGAGTGAAGACTCAACAGAAAGGTTCATCAAAGTTTTTTTAAAATTGGTTGCCTCCAGTGAAAGTTGGAAGGCAATTTGACCTGAAGATTCTTTGTATTTTTTGGAAATAAATGAGTTTTATAGAGTTGTTCATTATTTACATGATGGTTTTCTGTAAAAGCACTTTAAATCAAGTCACTTTCAAAATTGCTTTATAATTCAGGCTTATCTTAAGAAACAATGTGCTATATTGATCATTAATGTTTCTGCTACAAGATAAAATAAGGTTCTAACCATTAAAATAAATATTTTCATGCATATGTACTCAGAAACCAGCAGCACATAGTCCCTAGTCAGGAAAGCACTGGCATGAGCAGGTATTTCTGAGTCTCCCAGCCTGGCTTATGGAGCAGATGGGTCTCCTTTGCAGGTGACATACGTGGACAAGCCTGGCCTCACACCTTCTGCTGTGGACACATGGGTGGTCATCTGTTTGCACTCTCCTGAGCTACAGCCCCAGGCTCAGATTCTAGCCTTGCTGGGCTGCTCTCTGCACACCCCCAGCAGCTCTCCCCAACTGTAGCTGCCCACTGCTTCCACTCCCTTAAGCAAGTACCTTTCTTAGGGTGATGTTCAATCTAATATAAACCTGGAGGTGCTTGCTTTTCATGGCCTCTGTAACTACCTGTATTTCTTTTAAAATAGATCCAAGCCAACTTGGCAATATAGACTGTATTAAAAGTCACAAAAATGTATGTGTGTTTTGTCCTAACAGTTCCCTTTCTATGACTTTATTCTAGGAACTAATCAAGGACCTGGACAAATATTAACTTACAGAGATGTTAATTGCAGTATTATTGGAATAATAATGAACATAAAAAAGTGAACGTAATCAATCAATAATATTCAATCAATCAATTGAATATTATTACATTTTTAAAAATCAAGTGACATGACTTGTCCAGAATCTTCATAACTGAGTAAGTAAATAACAAAGACCACTGAGGAAATGAGAAATCTATACTTTATGTTATACTTACAATAGATTTAAGCAATGTTTCTTACTTTTTTAAAAAATTATGTGAACTATAAATAAATAAATAAATAAATGTTACAAAACAGTAATATGGCCACATTTTACACAATCCTTGCTTATGTAACCAAAAGATTATGTATCAAATTAACAATGACAGTTTCCTTCTAGTATTACAAGTGATATTAATATTCTTTTTAAATATACTGGGGCCAGGGAGATGGCTCAGTAGGATAAGTGCTTGACT
>NW_004524662.1:3015970-3026629 GCF_000260255.1 Octodon degus | reverse complement strand
TATATATATATGTATGTTATCACAATTTCCAAACAATAACCACAGTGATTTTAAAATCAGAAGAAAACTAAACAGGCAGTACACATCACTTACGAAGAAAATTAGAGTGGGGGCAGGTGGGGAAGGTGAAAGCCCCAGATGGCTCAGAGCCTGCCCAGTCCAAATGGAGAAAGCTGAGGACTGACTGAGCCCTGCCCAGAACAAAGTGAAATTTACTGTGGTGGAAAAAAGTCCTTGAAGGATGGGTGTTAATTCCTGGAGAAATTCTTCCGATGACAGACTACCTTAAAGACCCAGACTCCAGTTCTAGTGTCTCCTGCAGCACCTTCACCACACCATCCTCTCCTGCAGTGACCTCTCTGAAGGCCCTGGGCGCCTTAAACGGGTCATCTCAGACAGCAAGGATGGTCTGGAAAGTCAACAGTCCCTGGGAGCTGGTGAATTCTAAAGCCCTCACTCTGGACTTAGAGGAGAGGCTGTAGTTTCCCTTGAGCAGATTCTCATCGGTTCTCTTTAACTGTCAAAGGGAAAGGGCTTGGTGTCCTGAAGAAGCCAGGATATAAAGTTCAGAAATAAAGTTTTCGTCTTTGATGCAGATTTCTCTGTGCTGATTTGAAAATATCTCTTGTGTACATTTTTAAGGAAGAAAAGTAAAGATCAGAACAACATATATTATGCTATTTGGGTTATAAAGGAGAGGAAAAAACAAAATTTATTATCTATCATCCATTATCTATCTATCTATCTATCTATCTATCTATCTATCTATCTATCTATCTGCCTGTTTACATTTCCCTAAAGAAACACTGGAAAGATATACAATAAACTAATAAAAGGACTTACTGAAAGAGAGATAAAAAATGGAACAGAGATAAAGCTGTAAGTGACATGCAAAGTCTTCTCAATGAATACATTTTATATTTTTGAGCTACCTGATTATTATGTCTGTCTATTCAAAATGAACTCTGTTAAAGAGTAAGGGATGAAAAGAGAAAATCATCCCTTTGAGGTGGCTGGCCATGTGGGTGTCTGTCAGAAATCCAGTGTGAGGAGATAAGGACCTGCTGGTGGCACAGAGTTGGTCATTTGCATGACAAGATGATGTTGTCAGTGTTCTTCTACTGGGCAAAATGGCCACATAGGGCTGGAGGGAGGGGTCAACCTCACATTTGCTGATGACCTATTTGGTGTCTCACCAGATTCTGACCATTGTTGCCAGCCAGCCATTTGGACCCAGAGCTACTCTCCCAGTAGTGGGACATAGAAGGTGTTTAGCCCTTGGGATGCAGACTATTTATCTGAAGCCCTGATATGCACAGCACTAGGGGCATGTCTAATGGAGAGCCCCTAAAACAGCCCAGCGCCCAGACTGGGTTCAGAGTAAGTGGCCAAGACCTGTAACTTCCCTTGCTAACTTGACAGCCCCTGGGGTACCAACTATTGCTAATATGCCTTACTTGTCTATAACCATGAAGGGCTGGAGAAACATGATTCATGTATCTATGTGTATGTGTGATTTTTATATAGGTACAGTCGGTTCTTGGTGGTCAACAAGTGAGATTGCCCAGTTAGCAAGGATAAGGTTAGCCAGAAGAGAGTTGGGGCAATACAGAACTTTTGAATATAAGGATATAAAATATTTAAAACATGAGTGTATAGAGGAAGAAGAAAATGATTAATTGTACACCACAAACAGCAGAAAGTGCTCTACTACTCTTTGCATTAACCCGGATGTGGAAATAACAGATCAGAAACCCTAAAAGTTTGGGTATTAGAAAATTATTAATTATATACAAGTGGAGCAGTTTCATTTTATTAACAAGGAAACTGAATTTAAAACAGTGTGGTGGGGGAAGGCAGCCATGTGCACATAGATAGGACATTTGTGTGTTGTCTACTCACACAAAGGTACATCTTAAGATGCTTTCCATGGATCAGGCAACTTAAGTTATACTCATTTTCCTTTAAAATGCCATTAACTCATTCTTATTACTAAAATGAATCATGAACACCAGGCTTCTGTGTCCATTTTTTTATTTTGAAGTAATTGCCAAATACTGTGAAAATGGTTTCATTTACCCCCAGAATTTGCCAAAAAAAAACCCAAACCAAACCAAACCAAAAAAAAACAAACCAATGATGTCTGAAACCAGTAATGACTATTTTCCATTTTCTTTTCCCTAAGTAATTGACCATTAATTATAATATCAATAGGCAGTGGATAAGGAAAGCAGACCCACGTAAGGGCTACATTTCATTTGTAACTGTTTTGTATATATCATAAATCTCTAATATTGGCCTATTGTCACCCATGATGAATTATTGTAAGCATGTCAGCACATGGTGGAAGTCAAGTACATTCAAATACTACTCAGTCGGAATTGAATTTGGCATGATAGTCTCATAAAAGGGGGCTCAATTGAGAGTTTCCACTTGCCTGCTCTAAACTTGTCACTTGTAGGTGCTAAAGAGCTTGTTGTGTTGGTTTAATTAGTCAACAAATCGGTCCTTACTTGATTGCGTGGTCGTATCACATATGTTAACACTTCAGTGTTTGATGGAGATATTAACAAGTGACAAGAGTCTCTTGGTCTGTGGACTTTAAAGAAGAGAAGCTCTTCTATATTATTTCATTTGGCCCTGCCAATATTTATTAGATCATGCAGCCCGCGGGCTGCCAGTTAAAGAAAGACAACACAAACATTTTTCAGGGTTATGCTTATCTGTATCCCAAAGAAGGGTCACAGAACAATCGATGGGAGAAGAGCATAAGTAAGATAAGTGTTTTCTTCCACCGATTACAAATTCATTATTTGATACAGTTTGCTGCAGACCTCCTTTGAGCTTTTTTCACTTAAAGATAATTTATGACAAGAACAGAGAGGTTCTTGAAAATGCTATAGCAACTGAAACTGAATGATACCACTCCGGTGCAAGACGCAGAGTCACCAGAGGCGGGTAAATAGGAAGTTTGCATTTGTATGAAGAATGGTATTAGTTAAGCATTCACCCATGCTGGATAAAATAGTCATATTAATAGTCAATAAGAGATGAAAGGGGGAAAAAATCCAACAACCAAAATGATTGTGCCTGGGAGTGGGGGTAGGGGATAAAAGTTGGTACCCTGAAAGTTTGCAAGAGGCTCGTCTATTCACGTTTTTCTATAGTAGAACAAACAAAAGGGCAGTGCTTACTTTGAAGAGCAGGCTTCATTTGTTCTGTCAGCATTCTGTTATGGCTTTTATCTGTGTATTAGCAAGAATCAGGTCCCCACATCATGTGAACAGGGATGGGAAGTACATGAGCCAGAGTCACCAGACAGCTCATTTCAGTAGGACATAGCCCTGCAAAAAACACTGACGTGATTACTTGCAATTCAGAAGTTGCCAGCAGTAACTTGACTAGTGACTATAGTGGGATATAAACTTATGAGCAAAGAGGTTCTTTGTCAAGACTCCCCATGAGAAACTATAAATATAATTTATTTATCTTATAAACTAAGATCCTTATCCCCTTGTCTCAAAAGTATGGAATCTGCCTTGCTTCTCCTTGGAAGAGCTCACACTGATTTATGCAGTCTTTAATTACCCAGTGATTGTCCATAGGAGACCAACCCTTCTATCTTTTTAGCTATCATATTGTGAGCTCTTCCCCGCCTGGCCTACAGTTCCCCTTGCAGTTAGTATGCATTTATTTTATAGAGGTGGAAAAGCAATGGGAGGAGATATGTGGAAGAGAGACTACAAGGTCTTTACACAAATGTCTTCCCACAGAAATCTGAAAAGCACACACTACAATAGACCAAGAAAGAATTTTATCTAACTTTTAAAAAGTCTTTAAGTTAGACTCTTCCCAAAACTTTTCTATCTTTTGGCCAAGACCTTGAATTGCAGCCTATATGATAAAGCTGTTTTTTCTACTTTCATCATAGAGGGCAAAGGAGGTGTGCAAATTTCCCCCCTTACCTTAAATTAAATCATCTCAGCTTCTGCTTAATGTAAACTTCGAACTAAATCATCTCCAGAAAGTGTTTCTACTTCCCAGCTTTTCCCCCCACATCATCCCCTGTGCTGCTCATTATAGATAAAAATCAAGTCCCAGAAACATCCTGTCAGAGAGAAGCTGGCCTTCAAGGGATGACCACTGATAGAGTAGTGTGAAACAGGACAGGAGTTTTAGTCAGACTAATAGAAACAAAAAATAATTCGATGGAGTGACAGTGCTAACAGTGACAGGTTAAAGAGGCCAGGATGGGGTGTAGTGTGGGGTTGTGCAAATTTCTGAGAAAAGCTTTGAGTAATATTTTCTTTTGAGAAGGAGGATATGGGAAATGGGTTGATTGGCCTGCAAAAGATATGGGTACCCTCAGTGCAAGAATTTTTCTGCACTGAGCTCTATAGAATAAAAGAAGAAAGGCAAAGGATACAGAGAATGAAAAGCTATTTGATGTGAGGTGAAGAGGAAGGATTAGGGGGAGGGGAAGAGAGGAGAAAAAGCCTTTAGGAAGGAGGCAAAGAGGAAGGAAAGCCAATGCATGTGTGACTTAATTTAAGGCTCAAACTCCTAATGCTCCCAATTTTTTGGCTATTTCTAAAATGTTATAAAGAATATCCTTACACATATATCTTTGAGTGCTTTTGAATATTACTGGGGGGAATGGAACTCTAAAGAACTTTCTTACCATTCTTTATAATTCTATTGGCATTTCATGTAATCAAAATGCGTTGCTTTTCCAGTCAGAAAATATAACTCAGAAAAATTAAATTTCAAGAAACTCTTGGAGCAGTGAAGAGCCTCAGAGAGCATCACGGTATGAGATTTAGTGATATAAAACAAGTTGTGGCTATTAACATTTTCTTCAGTTCATTTAGGAATATTTACTCCAGCTTCTGGAAATGGTTTAACCTCTTGAAACATTATCTACTTTCAAAAAAGTTCATAATCTTCTCCTTCAGTTCTTTGCTGCCTCAAACAAAGGCAAACCCATTTCCCCAATCTGACGCAAAAGCCTTATTTCAATTATTTTTCCAGCCCTATACTTCCACAGGGAAGTGTTCTTAAAAGTAAAAGGGGCTGACAGAAGGCAGTTCTCTGGCTGCCTGGGACCAGGGATTGAGAAGACTGTAGGGGAACCCATGGGGGACCCAAGGGAGCTCACTGGGGTGATTTATCAATGTTCACCAACTTCCATTTCAGATGGGCAAGTTTAACTCTGCATAAGTCATATTTTGATAGGATAATTTTACAATAGCTTTAATAATAAGGTGAACTAGTACATTCTTTTGTTGACCAAATGAATATCCAAATCTTCAAAGAGCCAGGAAGATTCTCTTTTTAAAAGATCTAAAACAATTGTCAAAATGTGTGTTAGATTTGAAGAGCTGAAGGGACTCTACATACGTAAAGCCATTTTTGTCCATTTGAAGCATAAAAAAAAAATATATCTTAATTACTGATTTTTGTTCAGCAAATCTTTAGTTCTTTTCTCTTTTAACTTCCTGGCTTGGGAGATAGGTGACCTTCATTCCTGTATCGATATTTTGATTAAAACAAATATCTACCCATTCATTAAAAGTTTTTCTCATATAAAGGAATTCAATTTTTTTTGATTGGTGCTAGACTCACAGACAGACAGAAATGAGCTGCCATTCTTCCATTTGATAGCCAGACGCTGCCAGTTGTAGCCAGGGCAGTCATGCTGTTAAATTAGGTCTAATGAAGGAGTAATTGCTTTAGATATAGTGAACCATTTCAAAGAAAACAAGGATTCTAATTGATTTGCAATTTGTTTGGCACATTGCATTGTCTGTGGCTATTGATTAGTCTTCTGGATTTCACACTGCATGTGTTTCCCTTTATTAAGGGAATAACAGGTTACTGATTACTTTCTTTCTGGGTTTAATGTAGCGGTTAATGTCTACTTTGTTCTTGTGTCATGTCACAGGCGAGGAAGGAATAATAGGCAAGTGGGTGGCCCTTTGCTAAGCAACTTCCCTGCTGCTCTGAGCTGTGTTCTCTGAGACAGGCTGAAAAGCAGATCAAGAGAAAGGGTTAGAATAGCAGGACTCACAAGTTAAGGCCTGAGTCAGGCTAGACCCAGCTCAAAACTTGGCTTTCCCCTCCCAGTCAAAGCAGAACCTGGGACGAAGCAGCTGGTGGTAGATTTGTTCTTGTATCATTTGATTATTTGTAGACAGGATATGAGTCTATGCCCATTGTTTTGCTTAATAGGTGTGCATACTAAATGTGTGCGGAAAAAGAATATCTGAGGTGGAGGCCTTTTGGTTCATTTAACCCTTTGGGAAGTGACATTTTGTTGGCACCTGGGAAGCACTTGTTGCTGAGGTGTGGATATGATCATCAAAATGGCTCTGATGTTTATACCAACTGCAGGGGAGGGAGAAAAAGTTCTCAGGGCTGCAGTCATTTCATTGCCCTCAAAGCACAGCAGGAATTATTAGCTTACCCTGGCGTGCCCCTTTGTTTTCCTAGGGCTGCGCTCCTCCAGCAGATACTCATTTAAGGAGAATCCACTGCTTTCTGAAATGTGTTTTGCAATGGCGCACAGAACAGGCACTCACTTATCGGATCTAATCCTTTCACAGCTCAGCTTGTTAATGTAGCAAACTGCTGAAAATGGGAAATGGATTCTTTAATGAGACCAGTCCCTTCGTGGCTTTTATTCTCCCAGTCCAACCCTTAGGCATTCATTCGAGTCCCCCCCCATTCACCCTCCCCTCCCAGTCAAGATCGGGCACCCCCACTTCCCACCCAGCAAGCAACCCATTTTCCAGCACGAAATCCCCCATCTCTAGGCCCCTAGCCTCCCCAGGACCTACCCCAGCCCTTGGAAGCTCACAAATAACAAAGAGGTGTGGGCAGTAAATGATTCCTTTTCTCTGCACCAGTTACCTCTTTCCTAAGCGGGCCCATCTTTTCCTGAGCTCCCAACTTCATTAACAAGGCGGTAGAGTGAGCTTTTTCCTGCTAAGTTGAAAAACAGCAAATGCTCAGTGCTTCAAAGGACCCACAACTTCTCTAAATTATACAAATTATTTGCATATTTCATATTATTCTTTAAAAATGGCTTTTGTGTTATGTTGAATTTTACTGTGACACTGTTTACCAGAGGTTGGAAAATAGCTAGCAGTAAATGTAAACTTGGACGGGTTTTAGTTCTTTTTCTTTTATCATTTTTACTCTTGCAGGTGTTTGCAAAGCCTTTGTACTTTGCCTCTAGAAATCCACTCCCCCACAAAAAATTTCTAAGCAGGTACAATCTAAGTTGAGAGGAATATTAAAGGCAACTTAGAAATCATAACAGTGCAGCCTGCAGTTTTAAGTATGTACTTAGGAAAGGAAGATAGTTTATGCCCATTTTGCTATGGAAATAGTTTGTCTGGGAAAGTAAATTACGTATATGTGAACTCAAGTTGTCTTCGGTATAGGTTCTTAACCTTATGTAGGGGTGGGCTGGTGGGGGATGAGTGCGTGTGCTGTGGGTTGAGCCCAGGCCTCTTGCATGCTAAATACAGGCGCTCTACTATTGAGCTCATTCTGAGTACTCAGAATAGTATTATTAAGTGCAGGAAATAAAATATCCAGTTATACAAAGGAATAAGAATACAGTTATAAAAGCAAATTTATATTTATCAAGTTCTTTATTAGTAGTAGTTCACTGCTTAAGTAACAAGATCTATGGATGGCGATAGCAGATCCTGACATTTTGAATTGATAATGAGCAATTAAATTATATATTTATATATATATACATATATATATATATATAGTGTTTTTTTAAATCTCTGATTTATCAGAGTAATATAGCCATAGATTTTGATAGCAACTGTTTACATTTCCTGTATCCATAACTGAAAGAGGTCATGAAAATAAAATGGCTGTTTTCCCCATCCGTATACATGGGGGCCCCAAGTTGCAGCCACAGACCACATGCCCTGTCTCTTGCAGTAATAGACTCTGCCAATATTTCATCAGTTGACCAACAACCAGTCATCATAGCCCTAGGGACGGCAAAGAGAGAAAAAAATAAACATTGGAAGTGCCCAGTTGGTGGTGTTTTGGACCTGACCTTACCGTCATAATTACCCACAATTTCACAGAATACGGATGTCCTCTAAACTACCTCAAGAATGCCTTCTCTGCTGGAAGACTCTGGAACATACAAGCCAAGGTCATACACCATGACACATGGAGAGGGGAGACCATGGCAAAAGCCAAATGGATCAAGCAATGCATTATGCTTGTTTGCATATAGGAGTTTGATTACTAGAATCAGGTAAGTTTGCAAGAAGACATATAATTGTATAAATAAAATATTTCTAGGATGTGATAAACATTTGAAGATGGCAAAGAGGATTTAGCTCATATTTAGTTAACTAGAATTGCTGCCAGATTTAGAAAATCAGAACACAAATATTTCATGGCATGTACTTGTATTAAACAATTAATTTCCTTTCATGTAAAATCTGGATGTAACTGGTTGTTCCATGTGCTTTCTGGAAAGCCTATGTTAACACATTATGAAGCAAAGTTACATACTGATTAGAATTAAGGAACATGAAAGACATTAACTTTTTATTGGTCAAATAGTTTGAATTAAATACAGAAATAGCAAGTAACAACTGTGTACGTCAAAGATAATTTGTCCTCAGAGTAGAGAGGATTTTGAGGATTGAAAGGGAGTGAGGAAATGAGCGGGAGTTAAGAGATGAGGAGTAGCAGTGAGGTAGCCAAAGGCAGGAAGGCAAGCTGGAAAGAAGTGCACAAAAGTCAGGCCAGAGCAGCCCTGGCTGGTGGCACCTGCTAGGACCATACTCACTGGCTTCCCTCTGGCACCTCTGTCCTGGTTCTTTGGACATAGATGAAGCCCATGTTGCTTGGGCTTCTGCCTCATCCTCCCAAGAGACAAACGGATCAAGGCTCAGGGAGATTAAACAATTTTCCTGAAGTTGCCCAGTGAGAATTTGCAGGGCTGAGATTTGAACCCAGAGCTGAGACAACCACAAGCAAACCTCAGGTGCGTTTTTGGATAGTGAACCACCTGAGATGCTGGTGCTGTGTCAGCCCAGCTAGAGCCCTGCCTCCCTCCCATGGGTAGTGCACCTGTGTGTACGGGTGCTGCTAGGAAATCCTCCAGGTGAAGTCCCAGCCGTCAACCTCATCTGAACCCACCATTCCATATTGATATTCAGATAGCTGTCCACCCTGCTGTAGAGGCATTTTCTCTTGCTGTATCACAAGTGGCATCAATAGGTTATTTATATTTTGAACTGTATTGCAAAGAGGATTATACCAGAGCATTTAATTTTAGTTAAGAAAATATAGAAATTACTCCCATGTATGAAAAATAGTGCTTTAAAATGAAAGAAAATAGTTCACTTCTCGCTGTCACAGCAGTGGCACTGGTAAGTACTTCTAAATTGCCCCACTTCGCTATTGTCTGAGATCCTTGATAAGCATTCTGCATTTTAAAGCTTTATCTATTTCTCGTCATTAAAAAGCTCATTAGTTACTCAGCATACGGTTACTTTCTTTATAGTTCATAAATTCAGAGTGTAACTTTGTATCCTATAAACACTGCCACTCATTAAATCGTTCAACCCACTGATATGAAGACATTTAATGGAAAGATTAAAAATTAGGTTTCTATGTTTAGAAGTCTCAATCAAATACCCCGACTGCCTAAAGCTCTAAGAGAGGTGTAAAATCAGTAGCACATTATGGTGTCACAGCATTCTGAGCTTTTCCCTGAGCCAGATGACAAACGATAAAGCTACGATCAACACTATACCTACAGTTCCTGAATGAAAATGCAGAGTTAGTGTGTCTGTGATGAAATTTCTAATGGCAAGCTCTTGTGTTCCTGAGCTACTCCTGTTGTAATGCTTTCTGTTTCCACACTAGAAAAGTTTATGGTGGTACCTGTTCTAGTATGGCCTCATTGTGACTTGAACATGGCTTCATTTGAACCCAACACTCTACGCTATCAGGATAAGCTTTGAACTAGAAAAGTCCCATACGTCATGGACTGGCAAACCATGGGGTGGGTAGGATACTCACTGGCCCTGGCTTTTATGCAAATGACCTCAAGATGCAATTGTAGTGTGATGTTGTTAGAATAATAATACCTTTTGGGTTTTGAAACTATAGGTTATTTTTATATACCCTTTTTAAAGCATTGATTGGATATACTCAAACAGCTAAAGAATAAGTTTATAATGGAATTGTTGCACACATTTCTTTTGGTTACAGGCTTTCCAGAGGGGTGTTGAAGAAAGCAAAAGGCAAGTGAGCTGCTTGGGTCAAGGCGGCAGCGGCTGGCTCCCAGCACAAGCCTAGGCGCTTCCATAGCCCTTCGCTTCAAATACACAACTATCATCAGATGCAAAAGTTACAATTCTGAGTATATAGGTCTTGCTATATCTTGGTCTTAACCATCTAGTAGGAAAGTATAAAAATGAGGTATATAAAGTAAATCCATATTAATACGATGAGCTGTAAAAGGCTCAAGTCAATAACTTCTGAGGATAACCCACTAATATTATAGACTGCTAGACAGTATTAGATGTTTAGTTGAATTCAAACACCTATAGTATTTAGATGCCAATAGAATATTCACCTCTGACAGGACAAAAAAAG
>NW_004524662.1:3008104-3015870 GCF_000260255.1 Octodon degus | reverse complement strand
ATGGAAATAGAAAGAAGCAGTCAATGCTCTAATTAGCTTCATCTTCTTTTTTTCAATTGTTTGTACTTTTTCTTTTCTTAATTTCTTATACATTGCTCCAGTTTTTTCTTCTTCTAATATCTGGTAATATGAATAGCTGGTTGTAAGACAATACCATGTATTACAACAAATACTGTGAAATTCATATTACTTTGTTAGGTAAAATTCTGTACGAGTTGTCAAAAAAAATACACCACTATCCTGTGCTGATTCATTTTCATTTATTGTAATATTTGTTACTGGACGCCAGGGAGTTAGCTCAGTGGCACAGCAGCTACCTGGCAAGTGTGAGGTCCTGAGTTCAATTCCTGGTTCCAAAAAGAATTGTTACTGGAAAGAAAAGATTCAGAGGGCTTTTCAAAGGATCTGGCACAGTGCTGGATAGCTTGTTCTGACAGCAGACTGGGAGGAAAGGGGGTGAACAGCAGCTTGCCTGGGAAAACTAGAATCCATGGAAGAACTTTGATCTGCTCTTCTGGTTTAATCTGAGGAAGAAACACAGTCTTAACGATCTGTGTTCTAGACAGAAGTAGAGGAAACTGAGCCCCCATAAAAACTGAGATTGACCCCAAATGAACAAGAAGGAAGACAGCAAGTATTCTGCAGGTATCCAAAAATACGCATGCGCACACACAACGCGCTCGCATCCTCCATATTTTTATTCTCTTGATTTCATATTGTTCCCTAGACTGGCTACTATTGATTTGAAGTGGAGCATAATGCATTACTGCCATCTTCCCCATACATGGCCTGTCCACACACACTGTGTGTTCTAGGGGCGCACTAGCTTCTCATGCTGCAGTGATATCGTGAGGCTGAGGGAGAGCGGGGAGTGGAGGTGGGGCAGAGTGGGAGGAGCTCTGAGGCCGGCATTCCTCGGCAAATTACTCTTCACGAGGCTCAAAGTTTTAACCTTGGAAACTTTAGGAATTATACCTCTGTCCTATATTGCACTTGACAGGAGGGCAAGTTAAACATGAATAAATTTGACTTTTTATCATTCTTTTTTTCTTCCTCTTCACAAAAACTAACTAGAGTAAGTAGAGTGTTTTCTTGCATGGCTACTCAGCTCCCAGTTCTTCTGTTTCCTTCCTCCACACCTTCCAAATGGATCCATTGTTAAAAGTTTTATGTAATACTGTAACAATTTTATATACTTATGGCATACAACCTTATAATGACATTTTGGCTCTTTCTTTCCCCTCAGCTACTTCTGACAAGATGGCATTTAGTGGACAGTTTCATAATTTTCATCTTATGGAGCCTGGTTTTTAAGAATCTGCGATGCCCAACACCTGATGCTGTGTTGCCCTTTGCTATGAAAAGAGCACATACAGGAAATCTTCCCAGATCACACCAGCCCCCTCTGCTCTTGCTCTTTTACTCTCTGTGCCCATATTTCTGCCAACATTTTCCCTCTCTGCACTGCTATGTCACACATACACTTTCAGAGTACAATGTTGAAATCCTAGGTTCTATTCCCAACTGTACCAGGCCTACCTCTGGGAACCCTAAGTACTCTGTAACCCAGTGTGTCTTGGTTGTCTCCATCTATGAACCAAAAGAATAACCCAGAATACTGGTGAGAAGTCTCCAGGGCAGACGCCGGGCTGGGGCTGGAAGAATAAAAATGGCTGTGCATGTGCTACAAGTCAGAATAGCTGCTCTTGTAAGCCATAGCCATTATATGAGACAATCAAAATCCTCTGGCAAAGCATCTTTAAATCAGAATAGAGTTTCCGCTCAGCATGTTGTCCAGCATGAGTACCCACATCTTAGCCAGCCTCTTGAGTTGAAGCACACACCTTGAGATTCTACCAAAGTGTTTTTAAGATGTGGCACCATGCTTCCCAAAAGTTCTCTTAGCCCACTGTTTTTCAAGAACCTTAGGTTATGTTGTTGGCTTACTTTATAGGAAGTTGTGTTTTTGGGGGTGGATGACACTTTGGGGGCAGGGGAGTACTGAGGGTTAAACCTAGGCCTTCCCACTGAACCTTTTTTATTTTCCATTTTGAGAAAGGTTCTTGCTAAGTCACTAAGTTGCCCAAGGTGGGCTTGAAATTGCTATCCTCCTACTTCAGCCTTTCAGGGTGCTGGGATTGCAGGCATGTCCCACCATACCTGGCTAGACAATACATTTCTCATGGATGGAATTCTATTTTAAATATATTAAGCAGAGCTCACCACATCAGCAATTTATTTGATGGTATGTTTTATAAAACAGGAATCCAACACATTTCTACTTCTTAAAACCTGACAAACCATGAGTCCCCTCCCTTCTTGCCATTTGGCAAGGAACATCTGAGACTGTGTGGTCTCACCTTATTTACACTCAGCTTTACCCAGCTCTCAGGGTGTTTGGCTTCTGCCTACTTTACTCTCCTGGGCAGCCTCTGCTCATTCCAATTCCTCCCACTTAAGCAAACAGAACATGTTGCTATGTTTTACCACTCGGAGCCTAGTCCCAACCTCTGTCATAGTTCACTTCCCTGACCTCCCGCTAAGCCAGGCCCTGCTCAGCCTCTGCAGCCCACAGCTGGTCCTGAGGCCCCAAATCTCTGGGCTCATCCCAGTATCTGCCTTAGCCTCACTGGTAGTCAGCTCATGCTGAGACAGCAGCAGGGTTGCAGCACTCCTCAGGTACCCCGGGCTTGGCCTCTTGGTCACTGCTGTTATAGAAGTTAGAGCTGCAGCAGGCTGTGTTTCATCAACTCATTCAAGTTCCTGTTGACAGAAGCTGCTCATCTCCACAGCCAGCCAGTGTGATGCAGCCCAACACTGCTATGCAGTACAGTTCACAGGCCAGGTCCCAGCCAGGCCCCGCCAGCACCCCACAAGGTGTCACGTTCATCAAGAGGACAAAAGACTCTCCAGTCTCAGAAGCCTGGGAGGTGCAGACAAAATATGGCATAGTCTGTCTCCAGGCATTAGTGAAAGCACCTAGCACACAGGGCCAGAAGAGTTATTGCCCACAGAAACCCCCACCATTCCAAATCATCTAGTTCTCTGACAGCCGATGTGCAATGACTCACAACTGTAGAGAAGCACAGGATTTCCAGCTATATATTTTTCTCTGGATTGTATGATAGAATAACGGCTCTTTAAAAATACCCCATATCCTAATCCCTGTAGCCTGTGATTATGTTATCTTACGTGGCCAAAGGGACACTGTAGATAGGACATTTACCCGGATTGTCCAAGTGATCCCAGGGTAAACACACAGGTCCTCAGGATTAAAGAGTCTTTCCCAGCTGTGGTCAAAGGAAATGTGACTATGGGAACATGGGATGGGGGTTTGCAGGGGCAACATTGTCTGCTTCAGAGGGGCTGAAAGCCAAGGAGTGTGGGCGGCCTCCAGAGGCTAGAAGAGGCAAAGAGCCACATTCTCCCCTACAGGTTCCAGGAAGGAATGCAGCCCTGGTGACATTTTGTTTTTAGCCTTGGGAAACCCATTTTTGGACTTCTGACCCCCTAGAAGTCTAAGACTACATTTGTATTGTTTAATGCTATGAAATCTGTATTAATTTATTTACCACTATAGGAAACTAATACAGTTTAGAGTAGCAGTTGACTAAAATTGTTGCAGATATTTATCTTCCTTGATTCTTTATCCTATAGGTTTTTGAGAAATGAATTACTCCCTTGCCTTCTAATTTATTTTATTTTTTCATGTGTAGGCTGAGGCTTGTTCCCTTTATTAAAAGGCTCTAGCAACATTATCTCAGTATATAGCGCTGACAAGAATAATCCACAAAAGATGCTACATTTTCTCCCTAAGTAAGTGGAGAGATCTTGTGCGGGGGCAATGAATGCATTAACCAAAGACACGCTCCAGGGAAGAAGAGTAAAAAGAAGATGTTTTGACCAGTTTGACTGTGGTACTTCATCCCTGGAGTTGTTCCCTAGAGTCTAAATTGCCACTGGCTGGGCAGTTTGCCTTCTAAAAGCTTCAGGATGCCTGCGTGAGTGGCCCTGAGGGGAAGGCCCAGGGGCAAAGACAATCACCGGCAAAGAATCAGACGTCTCACCCTGACCAACCCCTCCTTAACAATGAAAAGTTCAGAAAAGAACCAAATGGGCGCCTCTGAAATATGCCTAGTCAAGCAGTTGTTCCACTTCTGCCTGTTGAACATTTGGGTCGCCCGATGCAAATGTTAAAGCTGTGTTCAAACCAGAAAAAATAAAAATAATAAGCTGTCAGAGTAATTACTAAGAACATGCAAGGATTATACAAAGTAAACTGCAGCCTGCAAAAAAGAGAATTGCATGTTAGCTAATTGTTAATTTTAGCAATCGCAGCGGCTAATTACCACGGCACACATTGACTATTAGCTTGATGCCCCAGCACCTGCTTTCTCCAATGAGCGGATTTCTTCATCGCTAGCACAGGAGCAAAATGTGTAATTATTGGCCATCATTGGGGCGATTTTTCAGTGATTCTTTTGTGCAATGTGAATAAAGCATAATGACATATTTTATTAGAGGGCAAATAGCTGTTTGTTAATGGAAATGATTTGAAATCCCAAAAACTAGAAGCTAGGAGCATGTTTTCAGTATCAGCGTGAATTCAAATGTATTTTCTTTTAACTCTTTATAAAAGGAGCATAGAAATCAAATCTAAACGGAGTATAATATATTTAATGATATGTACAAACACAGCATTGATTAATTACCTCAAATGCTTTCAATGGGACGCCATTTATTTTCTTTCAGTCATGTGTTAAATTTTAGTATTTCATATTTAAATTCTTATTTCTCGGTCCGAGAGTCTTGGCGAAGCTGGCCTGCGTCACACCTCATTTCCTGCATGACTCTCTTTTTATTGGTGTGCGTGGCGCTGGCGGAGAGAGCTTCAAAATCCCAGCCTGGGCTGCTTCCAGAGCGAGGCACACCCGTATCTCCCTGAGGAGAAAAACACGAATTAGGATGACGCGGGAGGGGCCCCACTGTACACTGCAAGAAAGTGTCCTGAGGGTAAGACTAGACCTTTCTCGCAGCCTTGGAAATGATATTCTTTTCCGCCTCATGACCAAATTACTAGATCACCACGAAAGGAACCTGTTACAGAGTAAAAGCAATGCCTATCTTCATCTCGTGCATGGGCATGATCATATATGAGTGTGTGTGTGTGTGTGTGTGTGTGTGTGTGTGTGAATTCATCTACCTGAAAAACAGTACTTCCGTGCAACATAGGAAATAGGGTTTTGTTTTTTGCTTTTGTTTTTTGTTTTGTTGGTGGTGTTTCTCTGTTACTGACCTGCCCCTCTGTTTCCTTCTGCCTCCATTTTCCCCCCTCGCATTTGTATTTTCATAAAGGAATAAGAGTTCTATATACAGTGCTATGAAGCTTTAACGTCCTACGGAACTCTCAAATGAAAAAAAAAATCTAAGAATGAATTAATGAAGAAATCTAGCATGACTGAAAGATCACCATTTTTTGATGGTATGGGGGGGGGGCGTGAGCTTGTTTGGAGAGAATTTTTAATTCCACCCGCGTTTACACCTTGTTTGTCTTCCTAATTGAACACTCTGTGCTGAATTCCTCCTAAACCACGACACTGGAAACTACGCCTCTCGCTCTCCGTGGAGACGATGAAAGGCTGTGCTTGAGACCCATGTTTGCAGAGTTGTCACCCGCTTCCACTCTTGGGTCCGCTTATGAAAGTTGTGTATTTTCAAAGGTCACCACAAGGCAAACACCTCAGTTTTCTGGGCTTCGAGAATTTGTTTCTAATTGCTAGGCTTATTGTTTTAATTGCCACTGTTTACAAACAGGGAGAAACTCCTTTGAAAAGGCATTTTTCCCTCTTGCCACAGGCTTCCTGGCTATTTTAAGATGTAGATAAGTTCAGTATTCAGGTTCACTGTTTGACCCATTAAACTGGTATTGAGGTATAATTTGTGTGTTTTCCCAGTACCATTGCACATAGAATGGGGTTCATTTCCACACGTTTGAATAAATTTATCCAGTTCAGTGAACCTGTTGTGAAGCTCAGCAAAACTCAGTAGGTGGCTTTAAAGTCCTGTAATTAGCCCATTACAGAAAATCTGTACTTTAGATTTTTGTACATTGGTTAATAAGCATAACATGCTTCATAAATGTAATAAATAACATTACATTAAATGATGCAATATAAAGGAATTAAAGGCCAATAGAGTTAAACAAAATACTTGAAAGAGACTTCAAATTAGCATGTTTAATTCCAACTCACTGCACAGGAAAAGCCTCTTGTGCTTACTGTACGGGTTCCCCACAGCTCAGGGCAAAGTAGGTTGTGCCCAAGGTACCCGCTCATGCCCTTACTTACACTGCGTGCCTTCTGTCCACTCTGGCTTTGGTGGGCTCCCCTCCACCTCATTGCCTTCATTTCTCATCATCCACAATGAGGTGAGTTAAAGAGGCAGAAGAAAAAAAAGAAGAAAAGGAGAAAGACCTTCAGCCCGCGGTGGCCGCTTGCGCTGCTCTTTGCCTGAACACTTCCTTCCTGCTTCAAGGGTCGAGTGGGCTGCCAGGCTCCTCCTTCTGTCCCACCTGCTTCTGCTCCAGCCTGTTTGACACTCACTTCAGCACAGGGTGCAATGGGAACATCACACACGACAGAATTTACCCTCAGAGTTTCAATCATTTTATTAGAAATGTGACTGCCAAACAACCCTGTGTGATACGGCTCTGGCCTCGCTCTGGTCTCCTTGAAAAGTGTTCTTATCTCTCTTGGGAGTGAAGTCAGATTTCCATCTAAAGGATCTCCAAATACGGTGTAACAGTAACATTCACCAGCTCCTGTGAGTCTAAGAATGAACACAACATGTAGAAATCACATTATAGTTATATGATGAGTAACAGAAAATAGATGGGCTATAACTCACCCATGCTAGAACAGGTGCACCACAAAACCAAGAATGCTGGTGGTCCTTTTCTTCTTGTAGTCCCTTCAGCCAGGACAATTATTCATCCACCCATCCATCCCTCCGTCCATCCACCCACCATTTCTTGAGTCCCTGCTGCACCAGACACTGCAGTAGACTTTGGATATACAATGGTGAATTTAGCTATGTTCCCAAATGAGAGAAATTACACATTCTGCCATGGATCCATGCCACAAAATCATGTCATCAAATAATCAATTTACTGAATCCAAATCTGGCAAATTTATCAAATGCTATGACTTATAAAAAATATGGCTTCTTTAACTTCATAAGCTTATAGTTATTTCTATGGGATTTACTTCAGTTGATCTGTTCTCTTTTGTTCATTACAGCAGCGTTGTGAAGAAAAGTTAATGCTTTAAAGGGTACGGTTATTTTACTCTTCTATGAATAAATTTTCTTTTATTGTTAATTCTCAAATAAGAATTACATGTATTTGTGGTACAATGGAATGTTTTGATATATATTTTTATATTTTAGAATAAATACCATATCCACCACTTCATATACTTTGCGTGGTAGGAACACTTAAAATCTAATCTTTCATAAATCTTGAAATATACAATAATTCATTAATAATTCATTAATTTTGGTACTAGGGATCAAACTCAGGACCTTACACTTGCCAGGTAGGCACGTAGGCCATTGGGTTATCTCCCCAGTCTGATTTATTATAGTCACTATGTGTGTGTAATTGATCACTAACGGTTATTCTTCTGTCCAGCTAAAACATTGTATCCTTGGATCAGATTTCTCTTTTCATCATTTCTGCCTCTGTTCCCTTGAGTCTCTGAAAACAT
>NW_004524662.1:3002150-3008004 GCF_000260255.1 Octodon degus | reverse complement strand
TTTTTTTTTTTTTTTTGCAGAACCGGGGATTGAACTCAGGCTCTTGTGCTTGACAGGGAAGTGCTTATTCTACTGAGCCATCTCCCCAACCCCTCAAGTAATTATTTTATTAAAAATATATAGCCTTACACAAAATTCTTGCTAAAGCTATTTACAGCTTTGTCAACTACTTAGCACTTACAGGATTGTTTTTGTCAACTTTGATTAAAATTTTAAAATTGTAATTCCCATGCAGTCTATTGGTCAGGTCAGCTTGTGATATCATTGCTTTGTTATCACCTAGTTCATTTCTTAGTCTGCCTGACTTTTAGTAGTTTTAGGATTTTTGACTAATTTTTCCCCTAAGTTTAGAGTTATGGTAATGTATACATCAAATTTGAAGTTGTGTTCACTTCTTCATGAGAATCCCTCTGATCCTTATCCTCCTGCATCTTTAAACATGGTTCTCCTTTCATTTCAATTCTTTCTTTCTTTTTTTTTTCTTTCTTTCATTTTATGTACTTGATACAGGGTCTCACTACACAGCTCAGACTCACAGTGGTCCTCCTGTTTTCAGCATTCCCCAGCGCTTGGATTACAGGTGTGCGCCACCACAGCTGGACTCTGTCAAAGGCTCAGTGTGCCCAAGGGCGGAGCTGGCACGGCATGTGGTACTGGGGATCAAATCCCGTTCCCTGCGCTTACCTAAGCAGGTGCTTAGTCCTCTGAGCTATCTCACTGGCCTTTTCGTTTCGAATTTTTTAATGCACTGTAGCCAGGGAAAACTATCTCAATTTTTCCTTGTTGGAAAATAAAAAATGGCCATCTTATATACAGCTACTTCTAATTTCTGTCATTTTCAATTTTTTCCAATTATAACTCATGATTAATATTATTTTTATAATTACTCAGCAGCATGGTAGATATAATTTTTGTCTGTAGCAACTAAAATTCTAAATGTCAATAGTATACATGGGATGAGATTCTTCCAATTGATTTAGAACTTTCCCCCAAGTTCCTGAATATTATTTAGAATTTCTTTCATCTTTAAGCATTTTTGTATTCTTTCACCAATGCCTCCAATGGCACATCGATTTCCATTGTCTATAACTAGTTATTAATACTCACGTATCTTGCATTTCATGTGGGTTTGTTGCTCTGAATCCTTCCACAGCCATTTGATACTTAAGAGAGCAAGCATCAGGCTTGGAACACTAAAGTAAAGGTTGTGTCTGTTTGTTTTGTGGTGCTGTGGTGCTGGGTATGGGCTAGGCAAGCACTTTATCACTGAGCGACACTTCTGATTAGGATTACTTGGTTACTGACTTTTTATATCCTTCCCTGAATTATAAATAGATACTCTAAAAGGCAAAACCATCCTATAACCCTTAGCATTATGAAGATAAAATAACTAATGAACTGAACTTCGGAGAAACTACCAAAACCTATTAAAATGTTTTACCCCATGGAATGTGCTGCAAAAGTTACAGAGAAATAATCCTGTCCAGGAAACTTGCTAAATGTGCCAAGGTGCCATTTGAGAAAATTATTTTTAAGATTTTAGAGCTTAAGAATTGGCAAGATAGCTCAGTGGACTAAGTGCCTGCTTAGGCAAGCAAAGGGACCAGGGTTCAATCCCATCCCACATGCCACACTGACCCTGCTCCCTGGGCACACTGAACTGGCCACCGAATCAGGGCGTGGTGTTGTATGTCTGTAATTCCAGTGCTGGGGAGGCTGAAAACAGGAGAATCACTATAAGTCCAAGCTGCATAGTGAGACTCTACCAAATACATAAGATGAGGGAAAAAAAAAAAAAAAGATTTTAGAGTTAAAAACCTACTAAACAGACAAGAAAAGCTACATTAAAACCACACAACCACACATACCCTGCCCCTAAGGAGTTTATTAGTAGGGATGACAGGCAATAATCCAGAACTCACATTCGACGGGGTCATGATGCCGGTAGGGGATCCCCTGGGGAAGCAGACCTCATTAGGAAGGCCAGGCCTGGCAGAGATCAGTTACCTAAGCAATGTTGGCACAGAGGAGCCTGTGAAGAAGGGCGAGAGGCATGGGCAAAGCCTAGATGCAGCACACATCTAGGGAGTCCTACACAAGTGTAGAATGAAGGAACGCTTCGCTGTTAGAGCCCGAGGCTGCCTCTGTGCATTTCATCTCAAGACAGCCATCCTTCAAGCTAAGGGGTAACTTTCACCTGCCTGAGGCCAAGCATGCCCAGGAAGTCTTGCTCAGCTGAGAGCATTAGGGGCGCACTGCACTGCCATCTCACCCACCTGCAGTCTCGCATCACAGTTTACTTAGAAGTATGTGTTGAAGGGATGCAGGAAGGTGTTCGGCCATAGCCATAGGCATTGGTGGTGGTCACCAGCTCTCCCAAAGTGAGTGTTCCTGCAGAATAGTGTCACTGGCTTTATAATCCCACAGAATATCAGGTCTCCAAGCACTTGCTTCAGCCTAGGGTTATTTTCATGGACTTTACTCCTCTGAAGAGGAATATGATAACTTTTTTTGAGGGCTAGGTAAAATAGGGAATGCAGGAATTCACCCCAAATGCACATGGTAATTGTGGAGTACAGGATTGAAGTACATGCATTTTAATAAACCTCTTATGTTATTTTGCACCTTAAATTCTGAGAACCACTAGTACAAATACTACACAAATAAACTTCAAGGGTTTACCAGCTGGAATCTGGCCTATTGCTTTGGGTGAGTTGTTCAGCCTTACTCTCTCCTTCATATTGGGAATTTTTTGTCAGTCCTAGGGAATTCACTGCTACTTTCCTCCCAGTTTGTCGTCTTATCAAGGAGAAGTTCACTCCAGGAGGCACATTCTGGGCTCTGGGAGTAAATTTGGACTTACTTGACCATGCGAGGCTTGAGGTTTTCTGAGCCTCGTGGATCCAGAACCAGAGGTCCCAGGTGAGTTCAGGAGCCATCTCATTTTGGTGTCCTTCTAGGATGGAAGCCTGTTTCTCTGTCATCTGTGTGAGCATGTCCTCCTTTGGGCGCAAAGAGGTGTCACCTGGCCCTCTTCAAGCACAGTGAACCCGCATCTCCCTTCCCACATCAGCTTTCTTTTGTTCTCTAACTGCCCCTCCCACAAAGGTCACTGAATTAAATAGAGATAAAATTAGAAATATTTTCCATTGAAAATAATATGTTTTTCTAGATAGCCCATGCTGCTGGTTGAGCCTGATTTCTCCCTATAAGCGATTCCCATAAAAGCTTAAAAACACTCTCTCCAAACCAGGTTGAATTATTTTGTAGAAAGTTTACTGAGGAGAGGGGTGTGAGGAGACCTTGACAATGGGGAGAAGGGAGAGTCAGAACTCTGTCTATTCTGTCAGACCTGGGCCAGGGAGAAAGCTCAGTAGAATAAGTGCCTGCCTGGCAAGCACAGGGTCCTGAGTTCAATCCCTAGCACCACAGATAAGTAAATACAGACAGACAGACAGACAGACAGACAGACAGACAGACAGACAGACAGACATAAATATTTTGACAGACCTGGCCTGCTTTTGTACTTCCCAAACCATAGTATACGCTGGGGAGGCTGTTCAAGCTCCCTCAGCAAGTCATGTTTGCAAGGTTGTGACATCCAAAGAAGACAATATCCATCCAGTCCTACCATGAAACCCTCAAAATACTAGTTTTTACTATTTTGTTAAATAAAAAATTCCTTTTTTTCTGCCAGGTGATCAGACTGTCAAGTAAACACCCAAGAGAGAGGCTGGGCGAGATCAGAGCTTATGTTCCTTCAGCGCGCCGTGAAGACTCAGTGAGCATCCCTGTGGCATCACCCTGTAGTGGACACCACAGGAGGAGGGTACTGTTAGAAGCTGGCCACTTTTCAGGGAATGAGACTCGCAGAAGAACCAGGAAGTCCCTTTGCACCGTGAAGCTTTCAAACTTGGAACAGTGTAAAGATTCATGTTCAAGACAGTCTGAATATAAGGAAAGAATGCTCCAAGTGTTCACGTTTATATGGTGATTATTTGATATATGAAGGAAATTTTTAATAGCAGCAGGAGGAATAAAAGAAATAAAATGCACTTTGCCCACAAACCAACTCTCCATGAGAGGTGTAACCGTTATATGCTACATTCATGTACTAATTTTAAAAAAGCCAAAAAAAAATTGAGAGAAGGAAAAATCAAATGTAGACAACTGTTCAGAAACAAATTTGAAGCTTGTAGAACTGGTCCAAATGAACCCACTTGGCTCTGCACACCTCCACAAGTTTCACTCTTGTGCCAAAGTCTTTCTCTGGTTGCTTTTCAGGAGTCTTATCCCACGGAAGATAATTACCATTGTCCCTTTGGGACAAGGAAATAGCAAATATCTAACGTTTGAGACACTGCAGAATTTCATTTTGTATCTTAGAGACACACAGCCATTGGTAGTAACCTGTATTCTCTGACAATCATTGTTTAAGAATAATTGTTTAATCATACTAATACCTAACCTGTAAAAGAGAAGACTGAGTCTTGTCAATGACACCATCCTTAAATAATCTGAAAATAAAGCAGTAAGTTGATTTCCTGATTGTATGTGAATGAGCTTTCACTTTGTGTGGGTGTCATTCTTTTTCTTGACTTTACAAGTCAGTTTGCCACCTCATGAGTGTGTGGAAAAGCAAGCAGCTAAGATATGGTGGAGATGCGTATTTAATTCTTCCTTTACTAAGCCAACTTGTATTGAGCACTTACTATTTACCATGCCCTCAATAAGCACTGGGGATACAGAGAAATTGGATTTTGGATCCCAGGCTCACGTTGTACAAAAACTAATAATAGAGCTGGAAGTGTTTTCAGGTCATTGTAATACAGTGAGATGCAAATTGACAAAAGTAAACTGACTCCTCAAAACTTAGGTACAGGAATAGAGCCAGAGCCTTCTCAGACAGCTGAAAATAAGGCTCCATGTCCATCGTGACCTCCATAAGTGAGATACTGGCCCATGCTGCACAAATGTGGAGGACGAAAGAGCATTACCTCCCAAGAGCACACCATTCCCTTTCTCAATTTGCCCATTTATTAAGGTCCTCTCTTGATAGATGGGAAAAGGGCTCCTTTTCTAACAATAGTGCTAGAAGTATGTCTTGTCATCCCCATCTGCAGTGGCAACATGTTCCCACCCATGTAGGCACTTTCATCTCTGATCCTTAAGACAGCCATTGATACATTGAAGTGCTTTGCACAGTAGCCCTGGGGGGAGGGGGAGGGAGAGAAGATCCCAATAGAGGTGCCAACTAGTTTATCTTTGATCATAACAGGTCCAAAATGCTGGAAATTGCCTATTATCTGGAAACTCTTAAGAACATTAGGAAATATGAACACTGGGGGTGGGGATGTGCCCATGAAGTGAGAACGTGTGCTTCGTAAGCATGAGGCCCTGGGTTCAATCTCTAACACTAGGTAAAAAGGTTAAAATGCAGACTAGAGTTGTCTCTTACAGAATGGAGTCTTTCCTGGATTGTTCCTGTTTCCATGGTTGTGTGCGATATCTCACTGTATGTAATAATCACTAAGTCTTTCTCCAATAACTTTTACTGGTATATCCCCTCAATAAATGGGTATATTTGTGCAAATAATATTTATTGTGTGCTCGCAATGTAGGACGCACTAGAATTTGCTCAGACATGGGTCCCACCCACAGGAGACCTGCAGTCAGGCAAGGGTGGTAGAATAGACACACTCAAGAGGTGGGAGGCAGGTGTAGTGACACACACCTCTAATCTCAGAACCCTGGGAGGCTGAGGCAGGGGGATTGCAAATGCAAGCCAACTTAATGACCAAAGTAGGAGAACTTCTGTCAAAACAATATATATATCTGATATAAACAATATATA
>NW_004524662.1:2981259-3002050 GCF_000260255.1 Octodon degus | reverse complement strand
TATTGTTTATATATATATTATGCTCCAACCCTGATTCATTACATATATGTAATGAATCAGGGTTGGAGCATAATGCAGAGGCCCTGGCTCAATCCCTACTATGAATTTTAAAACAGGTAGAGAGATGAATTGCTGCTCTGGTTTAGCATAGGGAGGGGTGCCTTCCAGCTGGGGCAGCAAGGAAAGCTTCCTGGAGAGAGATGTGGGTCTTGAAAGAGGAGACAGAATCATGTACAAAGAGAGGAAGTGAAGAGAACAGGCCCAGAGAGGAGACCCAGCCCGTGCGAAGTCAGCGTGGAGAACAGCAAGGATGCACCCATTCGCAAAGGCCGCCTTGTGTGTGTGACCTACAGCGAGACCTTCACCTAGAGTTTCCTTGTAAAAAAGAAAGGTTCCCTTTTGATACCCTCACACAGCACTGGAGCACTTCCTACCTAGGGATTATATTTAGCGTTTGAAAGAGGAAGGTTATACCATGGAAAATATTTCCGTCAAGGATGTGGGGACTATTACAGCAATGATATAAAACTTCTTGTTGAGATTGACAGGTTTTCACTATTTGTGTCTTGTCTTTTTTTTTTTTTTTTCTTTTTGGTGGCACCAGAGATGAAACCCAGGGCCTCACCCACCTAGGCAAGTACTCTACTACACCTCTGACTCATGTCCTCTTTTGTCTTGTGAATCATCTGTGAAGCTACTTGTTTGCTTCTCAGTGACGTGGTGAATTTTCAGGTGATTACAATGGATTGTTCAAGAGTTCACCTTACCTAAGGCATTATTCTTGGTAACAATAATATGAAAACACAGTTGACCTTTCTCTGTGTGTTTTCACATACCGATATCTTCACTCATGTGGTTATTTAAAGAGAAAGATGTGGAGGAACTTTGGCCCTTCGTTCACCACCTCTCCTTTGCAAAGCTTCAAGAGGAACATTTCAGAAAGGAATAATTAGAACAGTGTTCTAACTGGCATTTTTTTCATTTCGCATATGTCATTTTAGAATTTGCATCTACTCTTATGGTTGGCTACTCTTATGGTTGGCTGTACTCAACCATTTCAAACATTAGCACTATGACTGCTTTGTCATTTGCCCCACCAGAAAACAATCACTAGAATGAGACAGGAAGTATGTGGTGGTCCTTTCTGGCTAGTGAGTGGCGCTGCAATTTGCCAAAGACCTTGAGGAGGATCATCCAGGGAAAATATTAAGGTAGTGGCCCAGCTCCAACCTGGCAGCCCGTGGTGAAGGAGCACGGCTGCAATCCTTGTTTGTAGAGTGATGAAGGACTGGCATTTGCTTGCTCTGTGAGGACATCCCCTTATTCGGATTAAATTAACAGTAACTAATTGGGAATAATCCTGATTTTATGCTAACACAGGTTAGATTTTACAGATGAACTGCATCATTTGATAAGGTTTGCTGTTTTTATAGCAGCTGCAAGAATTTTTGGCATTGGAAAGGTAGAAAACTAGTTTCACTCGAAGGTTGTAATGTGAGCTGGGCCCGGTGGTGCACGTCTGTAATCTCAGTACAGCATTTGGAAGGCTGAAGCAGGAGCACCATTGCAAGATCCAGGCCATCCTGGACTGTACTGCCAGTCCCTAGCTTGTAAAACTCCAAAGAAGTAGTATATACTTAGGTTGTAGGTAAAACAAAAACTAGGGCTGACTACTCTTTTAACTGTATGGAAAAATAATCCAAATAGCATAAATTTAAAGATAAACCCATGCTCATGGGCTAGAAAGGCTGCATGGGGAAACATTATAAGCTCTTGCTGCTTTAAATAATATATAGAGTACGTGCAAATAAAATGTGTAGAGGACTGAAATGAGAAAGGATTTAAAATGGAAAAAGAAAGCACAAGGAACTAGCTGAAGTGGTCACATCTAGCAGAACTTGATCCTGGTGGTCAGTGGATGAAAGAAACTTTTTTTTTAAACTGATTAGATAGTTAACCTTTAATAGACCATATATTATTTTAAACTGTTTTTAAATTTAAAAAAAACATGTGAAGGCATTAATCAGATGTTCCTAGTATTTATAGTGTTTGCTTTTCAGCTTATTCACTATGGGCTTGTCTCAAAAAAAAAAGTTTTGGAAGTTGTTGGTTTACAAATCAGTGAATAAATAAATACACAAAACCCTGTGAGGACGCAGTTGGAGTGAGGTGGAGTGAGGGGAATTAAAATATTTCTCTGCTGTGATCCTCTTATTCGTCTGCCTTTTTGTATGCCACATTCTAAACCCCATAGAATATCTCTGCAGATTTCATAATTTCGGTTTTACCCAACTCATCCACCTTCTAATTATGAATATATGGACATAATTAACTGAATCACTTTGAGAGAGAGAGAGAGATAGAAAAAAAAACCCTACTTAAGGCTAATTAGATGAATCATGAATGCCTGGAAGAATGCATTTCAATAAGGTAAAAAACTTTGGATAAAAATTTAATGAAGTTTCCCACTGCATTTGACCACAGAGAATATTGATAAGCATTCACACCGATTATTAAATTGTATTGATTTAGGATCCCAAGCTCTAAACCCTGCCATTGCCTCTGCAGGGGACCTGGTTGTACTTATGTGTCACATTCATAAAAAACATGGCGCCCTAATTGGGAGTCTCCTGCCATCTGCACACTGGCTTCCTGGCGCACACGAAATGATCAATGGGAAGGCAGGGTCAATCCAGGCAGACTGCGAGTGAAATTAAAATAATAAAATGTCTAAACATTTAACTGCAAATAGGAAATCTTTATACCCACCCACACCCTATTCTGTAGCATACAGCTAAGGCACAATTATTCATATACCTCAAGTAATTTGCAGGCTCCATACAAAATCTCATTTAAAATAAGAAATTGCTATTTCTGCACATTTATTCTACCAAATGCCAGCTAATTGCTGCAATGGCCATTATAAAGAATAATTTTCGCTTAGTGGGAAAAAAAAAGGAATGAAGAGAACATTTTCTGGTTTTGTTCCACTGCGAAGGCTCTATTCAGTGAATACTGAATGCACAGCGTTTCAGTGCTACATTGATTATGCTGAGAGGTCAAGTATTACACAGCATCTTGTATTACGCTTTGCATGCTAAGTATTTCACTTCACAAATTGACCCTCCGGTGTACTTACTACATAATGCTTTAAAAACCCAGCTAAAACGCAGGACAATTAGCAATACTTTCACTCTCGGTTAACAATGGGAACACCAATGTAGGTGATTGCATTTACAGTGTAGCTTTCTTCACAAAACATTTTTGACACATTAAGGTACTTCGGAATTGTGCAGTACCAGTCCTCTCTTGTGAATGGCTTTCCAGCATTTGCAGAGAGAAACAGTGACTGGATGTTAGAGCTTAATTGAAAAGAATTCAGCCACGGCCTATGAAGCACCAATTAGTGTGATATTATATCATAAAAAGCTGTAATATCCATTTTCAGACTTGTGCATCAGCCAATACAAAGTAGGAGACAATTAAAAAGGTATACAGTTTAAACTCTTGAAACTGTTAAATTTAATTAGGAGTTCAGTATGAGAAAAAAAAGTGGGTGAGTGGGGGGCGGTGGCAGAGAAGAGGAAGTTCTCTGTAGGGCTGGAAGACGGTGGACACTGACAACTGACAACCCAGAAGAGCCTCAGAAGGTGTTCCGTCCTTAGACTACCTGGAGGCGGTGTGCATGGGGGCAGTTTGCTTTGCCCAGCAACCAGTTGGCGATGTCAGAAGAATATTAATGCTAGTGCCGCTTTCTAGTAATTCTGGTGTCTGCTGGCATCTGGCAAAGAAGACAGGGTGGCAGATCCTGCTGCAGAGCAGGGATGAGGGAGTGTGATATCAATGTTCTCTTACACATACAGTCCAAATACAATTAAGGGCGAGTTAACTGCATTGCTTTCCTTGCAGAAAGACACCGATAATTGTGAAAAGAAATGGGCACGGCCAGATTGGTATGAGTGTCTTTGCAGGCTTGGCTCTGAACGCAGTATTTAAATACTGGAACCTGCATGAAATCCCACTTTGAGGTGGCAGCCGGCAGGTAATTATCAGTAAAACAACATTATCAAAGTTCTCGTGCATAGTGTGTTTGACAGACTAGAGTGTTTCTCCTTACAAATCCCACTAATATCCATTTCAATCTGCTTTAATATGTTCACAAGTTGGGGCTTATTTTGAATTCCTCTGGGTAAATGAGGACAGCACACTTTGAATTTGCATACTATACACATTCCTTTCATTTATAGAGGGTTTCCAGTGTATTTTTTAAAAGAATCTAAAAATAAAGCCTTCTCTATAAGTAGAAGGAAAATAGAAGAAAACTCATTTATCTACAGTATTTATGCCATTTGGCATTATATGACAGATTTATAAAAATCTGCTTTATTATATTTGAAGAAGAAATTATTTTAATAACTTATCACTGATAATGCAAATAAGGGGATTAAAATGCAGATAGCAAAGTCCCTTTTTCTGATTTGAGGAGGTCTCTCACATGCCCTTCTTTCTCAGCCAGTTCTTCATGATCTTGGAAACCTCAGCAACAACAAAGAAAGAGAAAAACACAAACAAACAAAAGCAAAGCACCTCACTGAAGACTCTGGGATGCCTCTATCTCCAACCTGTCGAAGCCTGATAATTCTGAAGATACCCTTTTCCACTTTAGAGCAGCATCTGATACTCACTCTTGGTCCCCAAGCCTTAAATTAAATTAGGACTTTAATGAAATAGTGATCAAGAACCGTTGAAATCTGGAGTAAGGTCACAATAAATTGTAAAGGATGTTTTTGCTTCCCTGGTTGAATGTGTAAGAAAAGGCATATTTGTCATGGGAGATCATGCCTTCGAAAATTGGGCCAGTCAACAGACCCTAAGGTGGTAGAGCCTTAAAGATGTTTTCTCTTTTAATAAAAATGAAGCCAAAATGATGAATGTGATTAATGTAAGAGGGAGCTGAAGGGATATGAATGTAAAGGGTTTTAGATAATGCTTGAGCAATTCCATAGGAATTACACACTGAGCAACCTAGATTCTAGACCTTTCTATGCAATCCTGGTTCTGTTATGATCCCTTTTAATAAATGAACAAGATGGGAGAGATTCCATTTGCAGATTGTAATGACAATGCAGAAGCTTGATTTATTAAGAATCTTTGTAGATGACAAGGGATTTGGCAAATGTCTTCTTGTGTTCATATTTCAAGCTAACAGTATTTCTGGAATTCTCACCCTATAGGAGGGCTGAGAGAATTAATTAGCTGTGTGGTCTATATCTGATTTGATGATGAAAATTGTGCCTGAAACATCAAAGATGTGTTTTTATTCTTTTCTGCAGGGAGAGAAATGTCTCTTCCTTTATCACTGTTCTTATCAGGAGCTCATTTTTTCTTCTATCGTAGTGTTTTACCTTTTTTGTACCTAAAGGTAACTCTACTGCTGAAGAAATAAAGTTTCCTTCCTTTCACTATAAACTCCTAGGAGTAATATGCTCTTATGCAGGTGTGGACAAGTAGGAAAAAAGAGGGGCCAGTAGATAGGTTGTAAACCACAGGTGTTAGGGATGGGGGTGGGGATTTTAGTGAACTGCACCCTGGGGTTTCTTGGCTCCAGATGTTTGAGTCATACAGAAATGTCATTGTAAAGTTTTAAGAAGACAAGCAGTATGGCAGCAACAATCCAAAAAAGTTGGTGTAGGGTACTATGAAATGCACAATTTGAAAAATAAGGGACCGGCAAAATAGCTTAAGGGACTAAGTGCCTACTTTGGCAAGCGCAGGGACAGGAGTTCCATCCCCCGTCTGGCATGCCACATCAGCCCTGCCCCTGGGGCACACTTAGCCTGAGACAGAGTCCCAATGTGGTGGTGCATGCCTGTAATCCCAGTGCAAGAGAGGCTGAAAACAGGAGGATCACTGTGAGTCCAAGCTGTGTAGTGAGACCCTGTACCAAAAACATAAATGAAAAAAGAAAAGGAACCAGAACATGAAGAAAAGCAATGACTCAAAAGGACAAAAACACAACCAAACCAACCAAACAAACAAAAATTCAGACATAAGCATTAACATCTAAAGAGTTTATGAGATTATAACAAAATATAATAAATAAAGTTCTAAGACCTAATTTTCAAAAGAGAAGACATAAATGTGTCTCTCTGTGTGTGAGCGCGCACGTGTGATTTCGACTTTTTAAAATACTGCGATCCAAATACAACACATTCATGGCTCAAGTTAGGCTCATGGGTTACCAGTTCACAAACTTTAGTAAAAATCACCTTCTGAAAAACTTTTTCTTCTTTAGATAAATGGACTCTCATCATTGTGGAATTAGTTGCATTTTTACGAGTATGAAAATTAGGTTTCCACTACTGAATGGGAAAATGGTAAGCAGGTAGGGAGGATACTTCTTTTGGAATCTGTACTTTCTTAACCCTGTGAAATTAGATCGTACGGCCAGAAGGTACCACCTGTGTCCTCACTGTTGTGATTCTTAATGGTCTTCATGAGCCCACATTAGTCTATTACATGGTTTCTCACGTGAGGTGTGTGGTACTCTACACACGATCCAGCCTAAGCTGCAGCAGCCTGATCTGAAGGAACGCACCAGGTGATGAGGCTGTTACAATCGCTCCACAAGCTCTGTGACTCCCACAACCACTGTCTCACTTGTTCTGTGAGCCCAGCATGAGTGACCAGTGTGGCTTTGCTCTTCACTGTCACAAGTCCAGGCCAAAAGAAGTACTTGCCAAGTGCTTCTAAGATCGCCAAGGTATTAAAAAAAAAAAAAAAGAAGAAGAAGAAGGCAGATCATTTTCCGGATTCTAAAACTCTTGTCCAAGAGAAACACAGAACTTTTGTTTACGCTTGTTGACTTTGACTTCAGAGTTTAGTTAAAGAAATGTCTGAAAATTGACTTTAAATGAAGGGGATAAAAGAAGAGTTAAAAAGAACATGTTTTATCATGTATCAGAAGATACCATAAAAACTCTAAAAAATATCAGGTATTTGCAACAGAATAGAAAAATCAATAGAACAGGTTATAAAACCCAGAAATAGATCCTAATATATATGAGAACTTATAGGTGATAGTCAAACTCAGTGGGAAGTATTGTTTTTAAATGATATTAGAAAATCAAATTGAAATTACAAAATATATAAAATGAGGCAAATATCCTAAAATAATACTAAAAAACAATTTCAGGAGGATGAAAAATTTATAAAAATAAAATAATTAGGCTGAAGGTATGGCTCAGTGATAGAACATGTGCTTAGCAATACAAGGCCCTGCATTCAATACCCAGCACCAAGAAAGAAAAAATATCTTAAGAATGGGGATGTAGGGCTGGTGAGATAGCTCAGCAGACCAAGCCCCTGCTTAGGCAAGCACAGGGACTAGGATTCGATCCCCAGTACCACATGTCATGTCAGCCCCACCCCTGGAGCACTGTGCTGCCCACCAACACTGGGCATAGTGGCACACGCCTGTAGTCTCAGAGCTGGGAAGGCTGAAAACAAGAGAATCATTATGAGTCCAAGCTTCATAGTGAAACCCTGTACCAAATACATAAAAAAGAATGAGGATATAGGGGGAAATCTCCATAATTAACACAGTAAATATAGAAACTATATAAAAGGAAAGATGTGCCAGGTGCAGTGGACCATGCCTCTATCCTAGTACTCTGGTGGCTGAGGCAGGAGGATCATAACTTCAAGGCCTACGTAGGCAAGTTAATGAGGCCCTGTCTCAAAAAAAAAAAAAAAAAGGCTCAGAGTGCATCTCAGTGATAAGCACTCCTGGGTTGAATTCTTGGTGTAGGGATTCAAACCAAACTGTTTACAAACACAAGCATTTGTGAACCAAGGTAACACTATCTACCATAATTTAGCTATATTATGACATGTATTTCAAATAAGAAAAAAGATTTTAAAAGAGAAACCATTTTAACACTAAATAAAAATGAAGAATTAATTTATAAGTTTTTCCAACACAAATAGTCAACTTGCAGAGAAACCAAACCAAATGGCCTAGAAATTTACAAGAGACATTTAAACTCACCAGTAGTCAGAACAATGGAAATTATAGTAAGAATGAAGTCTCAACTTCTCCGTCTGGCACCGAGTAAAGCAATATTATTCATTGTGGAATGTATCCAGAGGAAAATGGTGCCATCACTATTGTTCACGGAAATCAAAACCGAATGTGTTTTGGAAAACTACCTAAAGCATCTATTAAAATTCAATATTCACTCTTCTTCTTTGACTTAGGATTCATATTTTTAGAAATCTACTTACAAAAATAAAGCTCCAGGGCACACAGGGACACATATGTGCAGTTAATCACAGCTTTGTCCAATATATCAAAAAGCTGAAAACAAAGTGAATCATGACACATGCACACCATAGACAAAGCAGGAACGAAGAACTACACCATTTGACTTGGAGGGCTTTCCCTGAGGTATTTCTTAGGATGAAAATAAGGGGGTCAAGTTATCTAATATGATTCTGTTTTCATAGTATATGGCTCAGAAGTCCTAAGCCTAGGACTACATATACATGGATAGAACATATATACAGAACTACATGCTAATTTGATAGCATGCATTATGATGGGGGTGGAGGTGACAGGAAAGGAGGTAGGAAGGGAGGAGGGTTAAAAGCAAAATAGTCACACACAAAACCAGGCTTCAGGCTGTAATTCCATTTATTCATCAATATAAAGGCATAATATAGAGTGTATATGTAATTAAACTCCAAATATAATGAAAATGCAAATCTGTGCATCTAAAGCAAAGCACACATTCCAAACTAATGCCTCTTGGCTATGGTTTAGGGTTTCGATGGAAAGAGACCCATCACTTGTCCCATCAAGCACAAGAGGGGGACGTAAAGTTTCACCACCTGCTGGCAGGTGGCTCCCACAGGGTGGCATCCATGAGGCAAAGCTTCTCAGAGATTGGCCTCTCAGAGGAGGCCACTTCGGCTGTGTGTCTGTTGGAACTCCCAAGTACGTGGATCTGCCATCTACCAGACCCACTCTATCCCCACCCTCCAGGCTCTTATTGGAGAAGCCAACCTCACAATCCCTGTTACACACAATCACTGGAGCTCTGCGCATTGGCTGAGCACCCAGATAGGAGAATGGCTTCCTTATGATCACTGTTAAATAATTCTGAGGACCATCTACCTGGATTGGTTCCCCTAATTGACAGGACTGGCAAATCTGTTGGCAAAAAGATTTGTAATGGAAAATAATGTACATTCAGGGCTTGACCTTCTAGGAAAACAAAAACACTCTTTCACATCAAAGTATACCCAAAGAAGTTATTGAATTGGGCTACAGTGAGAAAGTTTTCAACAATGACCAGTTTTCTTGTAGGGACCGAGGAGCTGCTTTTCTTTACTCATCCACTTTGGTACACACACAAACCATTTTCATCCTCTCATCAACCACGTTGCAAGCAAGAAGAGGAGATGATAGATTTTATTTTATTTTATTTTATTTTTGAGATGATAGATTTTAGATCTCCATCGCTTAGTCCTTACTATTGCTCCACACTTCCACAGCCTACCTGTTAAGCTGGAAAGAACGTTTGCCTGAGTCTACTGCCAGTCTCGCGGTGCGAGCGCAATGACTCCAGGCAAGGCATTTCTGCTCTCTGGAGCCAAGGGTGTGGCTATATCCGCTAATGTGTGATCTCAGAGAACCTGCTTTCTTTGCTTAAAAGCACAAAATCTGTAACTAAGAGCTTATGCATATGATTATTCTTCTAATTACCTTTCTCTTCCACAAAAGTCTAATCTCTATGTGTACAGAGGCAGTATTCCTAGAACTAATAATTAGCATAGTCTGGACTTACCCAATTTCTTTCATTTTTATTTTTAATTTATTTTATTTATTTATTTGGTACAGGGTCTCATTACACAGCTTGAACTCATAGTGATCCTCCTGTCGCAGCCTCCCCAGCACTGGGATTACTAGCAGGTGTCACCATGACCAATTTCGATGGCTGGCATGGTGTACCTGTGGTTCCAGGGCTGGCATGGCATGTGGTACCTGAGCTTGCCAGGCAGGTGCTTAGACCACTGAACTACCTCCCCAGCCCCCAAATTCTTTAATGTATATGATTCTGTACATGAATGAAGGTTTTGATTATTTTAAATTAAGCCATAGGCTGACCAGATAGCTCAGTGGATTAAAGCACCTGCTTAGGCAGACACAGGGACGAGTTCAATCCCAAGTGCGATGCCAATCCAGCCCCTGGGGAGTGCTGAGATGGTGGTTGCAACTGGGCTTGGTGGTGCATGCCTGTAATCCCAGCACTTGGGAGGCTGAAAAGAGGAGGATCACTACAAGTCCGATCTGTGTAGTAAGACCCTGTAGACCCTGTACTCGATACACAAAAATTAAAAATAAAAATAAAAATAAAGCCACAGTTCCCTTTGCCCAAATTTATCCAGTAGATTAAGTGCTGAGGGCAGCTGTGTCCTAGAGTTGTGCTGAAAAGAAATTGGACCTATTAGTCATAGCTCTACATATCTAAAGAAATCTGACAAATGCCATTTAACCTATAGCTTTGCCTCTCAGCAAAACTATATTGTATACAGGGCATGTATTTGCTATATATACCCCTTTCTATTTTTACTTCGGTCTTCAAATCCAAGCTGTAATTGAAACATGGAGAATAAAGGACTAATTGTCTAGTCCTCTTATACAGAAGCTCAATATTTCTATGTCTAAGTTTCTATCTATATAAATAGCTGTGGATGGAAGAAAGGAATGAATAAAAGAAAGAAATAGTATTTGCCCTGTGAAAAGTGAGGAAAGGAACTAGAGAGACCTCCCTGTCAGGCTTCGGACCAACTCTATGCTGGACCCGGCTTCACTGCACCAGCCACCCACACAGACTCCTGTCCTCCAGTGCACCACTGAGATCAGCAGTCTGTAAATGGTTGAGTGATAATCTCCTTCTAATAAGTTGTGTCATATTCCTTCATATTCCAATTCTTTTTACCAAAAGTAAATCCTCTCACTAGCTATCACTTTCTTATTAGTAGACTGTTCTATAAAATTTTCTCCCAAAATAATCTTATTAAGTCAGACTTTGATTGTTCAGAATTTTCTTCTGTTAGTGAAATGATTATAACTTATTTTTATCATATTGTTTTATTTCAACACAACAATTTTTGAACGTGTAAAAACTGCACAAACATTATGATCCAGTTACCAAAAAAATTCAGTTAAAAAATAAAGATAATATTGACCTTTATGTTTACATCTCAAATTTCATGACTGAAATGAAGACACAGAGATGAGTTAAAAGAAAACATCATTACACATTGTCATATGAAAAAAGCTCTCCTCCAAATGGAGAGGATATAGATATGGTTACTTAAAGCAAGAGCTACGTCTACCCAGAGCAGACATGCAGTTATTGATCTGGAATTGGCACAATGACAAACTCCTCCACAGTTCTTTCTCTTCCCAATTAAGGTGTCTCTCTTGAACTGATTGAAAGCTGTTTGATAAGTGTACTTTTTTCAAGATGGTGTGCTCAGTTGGGGGTCTTTTTATTAAACTGAAATTCCATCATTAGCTTTGACTAGCACCAGCTGCTGTATAAATTCTGTGTTGATGTAGACCTCCACTGGTATTCCAAATATTGCAGGTGAGTCTCTGACTCCAAAATTCTCAATCATTCATTATGAATAATTAACATCTGATAAATGCAAAGTAGAAAGCACTCTCATTAGAACACTCTGGGATCACAATTGCACCTTAGCCCCTCAAAACACTATATCAAATAGGACTTTAATTGTAAAAAAAAAAAAAAAGTGTTTCTAAATCTCTTTGCTTTATAAATTCTCTGTGTCTGATCAGAAATGGGAAAGTTAGGATACTGGTAAAAATCTTTCAGTCTTACAGAACTAAAGTTACAGACAGAATCCAAGCACCTGAACATTTTAGTATTTACCTGAAGGTTTAAATATCAGATAACTTCTCCAGCATATGGGGTCCATATCTTTCATGATCCTTACAGTTCTTCCTGTACCTTCTGAAGAGTTAATGTGTTTCACTTTTAACATGAAACAGAAATATTCTATGTATGCATCTAATATTATTTCTAAGAGATATATAGTAAAGTCTATAGTGCAAAAGAATTCTGGGAAATTGTTATAGGAAAGTTTCTCATCATGTTGAATTTTTAAAAATTAATTCACCTTTATGTATATTTGTGATATTTCAGGAAGTACATCTTAAAACACTTGAACCTATAAAATAATAAAATTCTTTAAAATAAATGCCATGGTAGAACAGTGATAAAGGGCAGAATATCCTGGAGATCAATTCCTGAGCCTCAGTTTCTTTATCTGTAAAATGGAGGAAGTATCAGGGTAAAGGGGTTACTACAAACATGGTTACAATGTGTACATGATGTTTAGTATAGGAGAGTGTATTTGTTTTTAATTCATGCATAACAAATCACAACATCCTTAGTGGATTAAAACAATAATTACTTATGGCTTCATATTTCCCGTAGGTTGGGACAGGTTTAGAAATGTCACATGCATCACAAAGTTTCAGTCAAGTTGTTTCCTGGGCTAGCTTCTTACTCAGAGGCTCAACTGGGGAAGGAATCTCTTCCAAACTCTCATGTTCTTAGCAAAACCCATTTCCTATGGCTTGTAAGAACTAAGGATCCAGCCTTCTCCTGCCTAATGGCTGAAGTCAGCTCGAGGGTCCTCACCAGGTGGGCTTCCACAACAGGGCCATGTACATCCAGTGAAGAAGAGGTCTCTAAGGTGGGCCTGCTACCAAAGCAGCCTTCTATTATGTAGGAGAAACACATGAAGGGCCCCATCACACTTACCATAGTCTTACTGGTTAGAAGCAAACCACAGATCCTGCCCACACCCAAGGGTGAGCACCAGGAAGCAGGGATCACGGGAGGCCACTGCAGACTGTATACCATGTATACTGAATGAATGACTAAGCAATGTGTGAGTGAGATGATGAATGAATAAATCTGTAGTTGATTGGAGTAAGCTGTAGACCGCTTAAACAAAGAAAACAGAGGCAATAGTTATAAATACTGGATAAACAGGTGGACAAGAAACTACCTAATTGAAGTCGTACCACAAGTATGTATCCTTTGTGAAAATAATGTGCTGAGTTATGGAGTCTGGGCTGTTGGGTTCAGAAAATATCAGAGTAAGTTCTCAGGGGTGGTGGGGAGTGGAACTCAAAAGGAAAAATAGGACTCTGGGTCCCACCTTAAAGTGGTGATTTTCCTACAATTAGAGCAAAAGGAGAAATTCAAAGTAAAACAAAATAGTAAAATAAAGGGCCAGTCAAATAGCTCAATGCATTAAAGTGCCTACAAGCAGACTCAGGGGTCAGAGGTTCAATCCTCAGGGCCTGCTGTGGTGGTCCCGCCCCCAGGGTGCACTGAGCCAACAATTGAGACTGGGCGTGATGGCACATGCCTGTAATCCCAGATCTTGGGAGGCTGTAAACAGGCAGATCACTATGAGTCTGATCTAGTAGTGAGACCCTGAACACCCTGTAGACCTTTCCAAAACAAAAAACAAACAACAACAAAAACAGCAACAACAGTAAAATACAGTTGTATGTAATTCTAAGCAATTAAGACTAGCTAACAATAAAAAAATTTTAAATTATGTTAAGTGGAAAACAGAGTTATCCCTAAGCATATAAAAATGTAGTCAAACATGCATATAACAAATGGGCAAAGGACATGATTATGTGATTCATGCACAGGAAATATGAATAGAAAAATAAATTTTAAAAGTTTAGTATAAATAGTTTAGTAGCCTTAAAAAGAACAACAACAACAACAAAAAAAAAAATCCATGAATTTTTTTTACTAGCTGATTCCCTTAAGATGAAAGAGTAGAATACATTGCTTAGTATTGTTCACCAAACACCTGGTGTAACGTATAATTTACTCTGGGCAGATGGATAGTTGATGATAATTAACTCTCAGGTAGTCCACTATAAGAAAGATAGTACGAATGACTTCAGGCTGAAAATAATCAGAAAAACTTCTTTCTAGATCACAGGTTCATCGTAAGCCATGGCACTAACATACGGCAAGAACAAGCTGCTAAGAATCTTTCAAATTCACTTCTTGTCTTCTGGTGCTTGAACAACAATAAAACAAATTAAGATCAGACTTGGGAAGAACAAAAGAAACTAGACAAATGGGTGGGATGCTCCACAGGGGGAGGTTTGCCCTTCCTTTAGGCTGTGTGGAACAGACTGGGTACTTGTTTTTATGCTGATGATAACATGCTCGATATGTTTGTCTGCATGAGCCACCAGAGCTCATCAAGAAGTAAATTAGAGCATGTCTTATACCACGCTGAGAACGTAAAGGCCAGCAAGAAATAAGTAATAGTCAATTTAGTGTTTGTTATCATTAACGTTACTTTTGGGCTGAGAGACAGCTCAGCAGCATAAGCATCTGCCTGGCAAACACAACAAGGTCCTCAGCTCGATCTCTGGTACCAAAAAAAAAAAAAAAGTTACTTTCATCTTAGCAGGAACTGGGCCTGCAAGGATGCGCTTGTTTCTGAACTCCAGCTGGCCTGTCTTTAGAGCCAAGAAGAGAAGACACTCCTGGGACAGCTGGGGCACACGGTGACAGGAGAAGACCCAGCTAGAGGGGCACAGTACTTGAAGATTTCAATGACAGACAGACAGCAGACGGAGTCCCGGGGTCTGACGCAGCCACAGGCAAGGCCTATATTTTCCAAACTCATCTTCAGGCTGACCAGCTACAATAGATCCAGTAAGCTTTTCAAACCAGTGTGGCCCATCATCCTTGCTGATTACAGGCAGGGTGACCGTGGGCCCTGCGGCAGCACTGAAGAAGAGCAAGAGGATGGGGCAAGGGAGAGTAAAGAGGGTAATGGGAGTCAGGCAGGGAAGTGACTGAAGGTACGAGGGTCTTTCTGAGAGCTGTCACTGGTTATGCTCTGGAATAGGGGACAAGGAAGATTAAAACAGAGATCCTCAGACAGAACGTGCAGCAAAAACATTGGTTCTTCGCACTTGAGTTAATTTTAATAACTTTCATCCGCACTTAGAGAATCTTCAGCATTGCCTGCATGGCTGTGTCTCCCTTGGACTGTGAACTTTAGAACACAGTAATCAAATTGATGTACTTCTCTTTGAATGATACACAGCAAACACTATAAACAATCACAAGGTTAACCTTTAAGATGAAAAAGACAGTATTATTCATAAAATAAGAAAACGGAATGAGAGTCCCAAAGCCATTCTTTTTTATGATGGCATCAGCAGAACATGAAAAGCTAGTACCCTGTTGAAAAAAACAATCACTTTCAATTCCTAACATGAGCAGCTTTCTTATTTGTTTAAAAATGTTTGCCACTGCAGTCCTGCTTGTGAAAGCCTAGTGAGAAAATAATCAGACACATGAAAGAGGACTTATGTGCAAGCCCATGAACGCCTACATGGCCAACAGTAGGAAAATGACCAAGTAAAACTTGGAAGCCCCAAGAGATGGATTCTAGCAGTTAGCAAAAATCATAGTTAACAACTTTAACAGGAAACTGCTGACATTAAAATAGCAAGTGAAAAAAGAACACAATGTATATTTTCAGGTATATTTCTGTAAAGCATAAAAATAACTGGTAAGAAATATAAAAAAATGGTAAAAGCAAACAGTAGAGGCTGGCAGGCTGGCAGAGATGTGGCGTAGAGACAGGTATGAGGAAACAGGATGCCAATAAAACTAATTGTTATTTTCTGAGTACTCTATGGTATGAAAGCACTGGACATAGCACATGAACCCATCCATAATGGTTTTAAGAATGACAGACAACTATTGGCCGTGGAAGGAAGTGTCTTTCCTCAGAGAGCAGCAACTTTCCATCATGGCCTAGTAAAGGAAACGAAAGCTCAGTAAGCTATTGGGGTGGCTGAGCACAGGAGATGCCTGAGGTGTAGCTGGAGCCCACCTCTGCTGCTGTGTAGCCATATATGCCTGAAGATGAGACTGAGGATTTGTGAAGTGGGACCCAGCATAGGCACTGTGCCCTCATTTTAGAAGAGAGGACAGGAGGACATCAGGCCGATTAACCCCTACTAGTTTCTAAACCTAAAAGCTCATCTGAAGTTACATGGGTAACTTCGAAAATTATAGGCATTCGCTCAAGAAAGCACACACTCATCTCAGCTGGTGGGTGAGAGCACTATGGGAAAAAGCAGGGCATAGAAAGTGCCTGGGAAGGGGAGGAGGCTGTTTGCAGGCCTTGCGCTGGGTGCTGGATGTGACCCTACTCACGTGTCCTCTCATAACAACAGCTCATAACAAGTGTCTCCACCCACCACCAGACTTATTCCCTCTCCTGTTTGTATTTGCATTTATTAGAAATCTGTCAAATAAACAAATAATTAAAATGATAGTCGGAAATTTAATTTTTTTTCTCTCATATTGTATAAAGGCTTAAAGCCATACACGGAAATGTCTCTTAAAAACAAAAGTAGATCATATTCCCTGAATAAATTCGTGGCTTATTTAAAGAAAATTGGAAGTAAAATATATATTATATATGTTCTAGTTTTGGTACCAGAAAGATAACCTGGACTTCAACTGTTATAGCACTGTACTCTGACCTTTGTGCAGTTATAACCTTAGCACCTACTGAAATTCTTACCCAAGAGAGATAATACGATTAAGGCAGTTATAGTATAAATACAATAGAACTAAAACAAGGAGCACTAATAATGGGTAATAGTATTTAGCAGTTAGCAAACTTTTGTAACTAATGGCTTTGTATTTTAGACAGTAAGAGCAATCATTATGTCTGTATAGCTAAGCAGATATTACATTGGGGATTTGTATTTAAGTTAGCTCTGCTAAGTTCTGTCTGATCGCCTCCCCTTGGTGTACCTGGGGTCTTCCAGGCAGACTAGTTCACCCCGGTTACCTTTTGCCCCCTCTCTCAGTCAATAAAGAAAGAGGGAGGACGCTCTTATAGATCTCGGTCAGCAAAGTGTCTCAGCTTACTGGGTGCAGACCTTTGAAGTTTGAATTCATCCCATGATGCCTGGCTTGGGTCTGGCTGCTGTGCTCAGCTTCTTTCTGCTGCAGTCCTTGGAAGTAAAACTTCTTTCCCCCTCTGGCAAGATGTTCTGCTCCTGGATTAGCTGGGTGGTTCTGGCCCCTAGCCTCTCTGCAGGGACTTCAGCTGCAGAGTTTCATACCAGGCCTGTATGCTGGACTTCAACTGTTAGATGGAGACCTATAGAAAAAGTCCTTAGCTCTATATCAAAAGACTTTCAAAGTAATGCATAGTTATCCTTTTTTTTTGGGGGGGGGAGTAAATTCACAGAAGATACAGTGAGCTAATTGAAGGCATACATTTCAATATTATTCAGTACACTTACAATATTATGCAACTGCCACCTCTCCCCAGTTCCAAACTTTTTCATCAGCCCAGAAGAACACCCTGTGTTCACTCCTGTGTGATCACTCTTTTCTCCTCCTCTGTTTCCTGGTAACCCCATCTCTGTTTCAAATTAAACTAGACCATTTAAGACATGTAAAGAACATTTTTATTATTCTTCACTGTACTGACTCTTGATTAATATGTCAACAATTGCCCCCACTGAAGTTGGATAAGTGAGCTTCTAATATCCTTAGAGCTCTGCACTATAGTCACTTATGTAGGTCCCTGGCCCTTACTGCTCAGGCACTACGTGTTCTCCAGGCAGGCGCTGTGTTCCAGAGGTTTGTCACTAGGCCTACAATGCTGGTTGCAATGCCTGGCATGGAGTATGCACCATAGTTGTGGTATTAAATCAAATTACCAAGAAGTTAAGCGATTTGTCCAAGGACATAGAGCTAATAAGTAGTGAGTCACAGTGCAGCCTCCATCTCTCTTGTAGCACATGCGGCAGAAAAGGAGGGCTCTTTGGGAGATGAACTTAGACAGGAATCATACTACAGTTACACAGAATTACAAACTATAGCAATGCTGAAGGGAGCTTACTGCATACCCAACACTGTTCTCAGCTTTTACCAAGTATTACATTGTTTACTCCTCTTATATTGTTTGCTCCAAATATATATTATTGCTGGCCTAGAAACTCTAGTGAGGGAGGTTGGGACACTTAAATCCAATACAAGAATCATGAGAAATAAGAGGTAAACTGGTGCAGGAGTCATTTAGTGAGATAGATTAGAGAGGACCATGACTTTATCTCTTTAGTAAAGAGCTTTAAGAATAATTTTAGAAAAGGATCCCTGAGCCCGCCGACTAGACAAGATGAAGAAAGTTCACCCTCTGGAGCTGAAAAAATTTATGGACAAAAAGTTATCATTGAAATTGAATGGTGGCAGACATGTCCAAGGAATATTATGAGGATTTACTTAAAGTAAATAACAGATGAATGGACTTCAACTGTTATAGAAGTGTACTCTGACCTTTGTGCAGTTATAACCTTAGCACCTACTGAAATTCTTACCCAAGAGAGATAATACAATTAAGGCAGTTATAGTTTTGTATTTCTAGAACTAAAACAAGGAGCACTAATAATGGGTAATAGTATTTAGCACTTGACAAATTTTTGTAACTAAAATAGTATACTAACACTGAATATAAAAAGCTGAACATTATTTCATGGTGAGGCAACAGCCTACAAAAAATCTCTACATAAGCCACAAACTCTCCTTACTTCACTGGTCAACAACCTGAAGGATCATGATGTATGATATATGTACATCATGATGTATGATGTATGTACATATGATGCATGTATTACATACATAATACACATGTACTTATATGTGTATATGTTTATATATACATAGTATCATATAATAGAGATACACACATAAATAAATAAAGATACAGTAGGAAAATAGAGAAATAAGGAAAGAGATCTCTGACCTCCCCCCAGCTTCCCCAAGGCAGAGTAAGGTCACAAAGGGAGAAGTAAACAAACCAGGTAACAGAAGGGATTAAGAAGGGATAAAGAAAACAGATAAGTTCCAAGAGGAAATGGACCAAAAGTTTACAGCAATTATGCTCGAAATGCTCTTAGTGAATTTCAGGGAAATAGGTAAAAAATTGTACGAGCTAACCAACACAGTTCAAACTTTGAGAGACAGTGTCAACAAGGATATGGAATCCTCATACAGATGTCAGACAGAAATACCTGAAATAAAAAATAGTACACAAATCACACATTGCAGTAATGATCACTGTGAAGGCAGAATGTCTGATATTGAGGCCAAAGTAATGAATCTTGATAAAGAGCTCACAGAAGCCAAAAATAAATAAACAAGAGAACAGTCAAAGACTATCCCACACCTACTAGGTGACAACAAGAAGACTAATCTGAGGCTACAAGGAGAGACAATAGCTCAGATGAACTCAGTACCATGTTTGCAGAAATTATGAATGAAATTTTCTCAGATATAAGAAAAGAGTTTAAACATGTAAGTGATTCAGAACATTAAACAATTATGTTGGAAGGAGAGATTCACCAAGATATATCCTCACTAAATTTATAGACAGCCAGAAGAAAACCCAAAACTGTAAAGGTAGTCTGAGAAAAAATTTTAAAAATCACAAATAAAGACAAAGCAATGATAACCACAGAAGAATACTCTGCACAAATTCTGAAGGCCAGAAGAGTTTGGAGTGAAGGATTTTTAAGCCCTACTGTCAAATAACTTCCAATCAAAATTAACTTACCCAGAAAAGCTATTCTTCAAAGTAAATGGACAAATGAGCTATTTCTATGAAAAAGACCAGCTTAGAAGATATGTAAGTGCTAAACTAGCTCTAGTGAAAATACTCAATAACATTCTCAGTAGAAACAATGACTAGGATACAGCTAAAAATACAGAGGAAACTAGTGAGGTCAATGGATAAATAGCAACAAAAAACATCAAGAAAAGAAAAGCAATACCTCAACAGATAAAGAAGTCGATGATAGTAAATAACCAATACATCTCAGTAATATCTCTCACTGTTATCAGCTTTAACTTTCAAATCAAAAGACACAAACTGGAAGAATGGATCGAAAACAAAAACAAGGAAAAAAAATCCAGAACCCAACAGCCTGTTACATTAAAGAAACTCACCTAATCCAAAAAGGTATTTATAGAATTAAAATTAAAGTATAGTAAACAATATTTCACTTACCAGGACCTCAGAAACAAGCAGAGGTATCAATTCTAATATCAGGCATAGTAAACTTCAAGTTAAAACTAATCATAAGAGACAAAGAAGGTCACTACACATTAACTAAAGGAATAATTCAATAAGAGATAACATTGATGGATATGCGCACTGATTACTGGAGCACCTGGCTTCATAAAACTGATGAAATTAAAAGAGCAAGTTGGGCTGGCCAGATAGCTCAGTGGACTAAAGCACCTGCTTAGGCAGAGTGCAGTGCCTAAGCACTGGGGTTTGATCCCCAATGTGTTGTGCCAGCCCTGCCTCCAGGGTGCACTGAGACGGTGATTGAGACTGGGCATGGTGGTGTGCACCTGTAATCCCAGCATTTGGAAGGCAGAAAACAGGAAAATCACTATGAGTCTGACCTTCATAATGAGACCACTTAGACTCTGTTCTAAATACAGAAAAAAAAAAAGCAAGAAACACTAACACAATATAGTAGGGGATTTTAATACCCCACTTTCACAAAATAACAGATCAACTAAACAACCCATAAAGAAATTTCAGGGCTTAATCACACTCTCAAGTATGTGGATTTAATATATATATA
>NW_004524662.1:2971297-2981159 GCF_000260255.1 Octodon degus | reverse complement strand
TAGAATATTATATCCCTCTACAAGAGAGTATATATGCTTTTTAGCAGCATGTGGTATTTTTTTCCAAAATAGAGCACACACTAGTACACAAGGCCTGCTTAAGTATACATAAAAGAACTGAAATCATCTCATATATATTATAAGACTATTGTGCAATGAAATAAAAATCAATGACAGAAGACATTTTGGAAAAGGCAAAATCTCCTAAAACAGGACCAATGGGTCACAGAAGAAATTTAAAGATTTCTGGAGAGGCTGGGGAGATGGCTCAGTAGAATAAGCGCTTCCCTGGCAAGCGCAAGGGTCTGAGTTCAATCCCTGGTTCCAAAAAAAACAGTTAATGACAAGGATGGCACAATGTGCACAACTTCTTTGATACTATAAAAGCAATTTTAAGAATAAAATTATGGGAAAAAAGTCATCACAATGAATGATTACATTAAGAAAACAACGTAAGCCCAAATAAATAACCTTATGAGAAATCGTAAGATACTTGAGAAGCAACAACAAATCAGCCCCAAGCCAAAATTAAGGAGAGAAATTATAAAAGTGAGTGCAAAAATTAATGAAATTGAGGCTAAAAATCTATTTTTAAAATATCAGCGAATCAAATACCTGATTCTTCAAAGAAATAAATAAAATAGTAAGTTCTTAGCAAGAATCACCAAAAGAGAAGAGATGCATCAATATAATTAGAAATGAAAAATGTAAAGTCACAATAATGTTGACACCCAGAAGAGAGTAACTACTTTGAGTACTTATTTCCAACAAATTAGCAAATTCTGAAGAAATGGACAGATTCCTAGATACATACAAACCACCAAAAATAAGCCAAGAAGATGTAAATATGCTTAACAACCTAATAACAAGCAATGAAATTGACTCATAATAAAGAATCTATTGACCAAAAAGATCCCAGGACCTAATGATTCACTGCTGAATTCTACAAAATATTTAATGATGTTATATCACCAACATTCTTCAGATTCTTCAAATAAACTGAAAAGGATGGAGTGCTCAAAAATTCATTTGTGAAAGCCAGTGTCACCCTGATTAAAAAACTGGATAAAGAACCAACTAAAAAAGAACTGTAGGTTAACCTCTTTAATGAACATAGATTAAAATATCCTCAAAAACATTAGCAAATAGAGTGCAGTACTTTATCAAAAAAGTAATATATTATGATCAAGTAGGTTTCATCTCAGAGATGCAAGGATGGTTCAATAGACATAAGTCAATAAGTGTAATACATCACTAAGACAGGAGCAAGGTAAAACAATGATGCAGAAAATCAGTAGGTGCAAAAAAGTCTTTCAACAAAATCCAATACTCACTCATGATAAAAAGCCTAAAGAAAATGGGTAGAGAAAGACCATATCTGAGTATGATAAAGATGATTTATGACAAACAAATGCCCAACATTATATTAAGTGAGTGAAAACACAAAACATTCCTCCCCTAAATTCAGGAGCAAGACAAGGATGTCCACTATCACCTCTTATACTCATCATAGTACTTGAAATATTAGCCAGAGGAACTACAAGAAAAAGAAATGAAAAGAACACATATATAGAAAAGGCAGAACTTGAGCCAGGGAGACAGCTCACTGCAATAAGTGCTTGCCTGGCAAGCACAAGGTCCTGAGTTAGATCCCTGGCACCACAAAAAAAGAAAGAAGAAAGAGAAAGAAAGAAAGAAAGAAAGAAAGAAAGAAAGAAAGAAAGAAAGAAAGAAAGAAAGAACAAAAGAAAGAAAAAGAGAAAGAGAAAGAGAAAGAGAAAGAGAAAGAGAAAGAGAAAGAAAGAAACAAAAGGCAGAACTCAAATTATCATTATTTGTAGATGACATGATGCTCTACATAGAGGACTCCCCAAAATGCTACAAAACCTCTTAGAATTAATAACCAACTTCAACAAAATAACAGGATATAAGATCAGCCAGCACTTGGGTACACCAACAATGAATGGGATGAGAAGGGAATTATGGACACAATACCATTCACAGTTACTTCAATAAAAATGAAATGTATAGAAATTAACATGACCAAAGACCTCTACAAAAACAAATGCAATGCTCTGAAGAAGGGGATTGAAGAGGACATCAAAAATGGAAAGATATCCCTTGCTCCTGAATTGGCAGAACAAATATTCTCAAAACGAGATCATCCATCTAAATCTGTTACATGGACTCAATGCAGTGCCAATCAAAATGCCAACATCATACTTTACAGATCTAGAAAAGACAATCCTACAATGCATATGGAACTAGACAAAGCTTAGAATAGTAAAGTAGTATGGGACAATAAGAGCAAAGCTGGTGACATAGCAACACCTGTCTTCAAGGTATACTAGAAAGCAACAGCAATAAAAATGGTATGGTACTGAAACAGAAGCAGACCAATGCATTGATGGAACAGAACTGAGGATACAGAGACGTCTTTAGACTCCTTTCAACTATTTGATCTTTGACAAATTGTCCACAAACACATTTAAAGGAAAGGTATCCTGTTCAAGAAGTGATGTTGGGAAAACTGATTATCTGTTTGTAGAAGAATAAAATTGGACCCTATGTCTCCCCATACATCAAATTAAAAACAAAATGAGTCAAAGGGACTTTCAGGAAGATGGCAAAATGGTGAGCAGGAGAGAAACAGCCTTCAATATTTGGAATTCAGATGCTGAAACAAGCAACATAAGGAAGAAAAAGAAGAGGGAAGTGGGACCCAGCAAGGATCTAAAGTGAGAATTTGAGCCCATGTGGAGAGCAAAAAAGGGACCAAAACAGAGGATGGAGGTGGTAAGAGGCACTTTCAACTTGGGCCCAGTTTGTGGCATAGAAGGGGCAGCTCAAACCTACAAAAATACAGTGACTATGGTGAGCCCAGAGGTCTTCACAGAGAAACATATCAGTGGAGCAGAGGAGTGGATGCTGTGGCCTGCATTGGCTAGTGGGTTAATTGCATTCAGAATCCACCCCAAGAATAACCCTTCCCCTCAGAAGAGGGCAATTTTCCTGTAGCCATTTTGGAAAGGACACAAGAGAAGTCAAACTCAAAGCATCTGCAGGTTGGCTCCATCTAGTGGCTCTAAGTTCTAGAATAAGGTGTAACCAGGTTCTAGCCAGCAGTAGGGCAGAGACCCGAGCTCAAACTGGCAGGAGCCACTTGGAGTGTGGCAGGGGTTCTAGCCTCACAATCAGAAACCAGAAAAATCCTGAAGGCCCAAAATTGCTGGGATTATCCACCACTGTCATAATTCTATTACTGGCTTACTAGAATCAAGCAACAAAGATCTGACCTCTGTTTATTAGTGACAGCAGAGACATGCCCTGAAGTGGGTATATTTTCTGATTTTCTTCCTTTCTTTGTTATTTAATTTTAATTTTTAAATTTTTATTTTCCTACTTGTTCTTTTTCTTGATTACTCTTGCTTTAATATGAGTGAGAACATTTGTTCTAGTTTTATATTTATTGAGTTCTGTTCTTATTTCTGTTTCTTCCTAATTTCCCTACTGTCTTGTTCACAGTTCTCAAAGCTTGCAGAATATTCCTTTGTTCCTCACCTTTGCTTCTAATAACTTTTTATTTTTCTATTGCTCTATTTTTCCCCTATTCCTTTTAAATTTTCTCCCCTGAGAGTAAGATTGCATATTGAAGAGACTATTTATTGTATACAATTTTCTAGTTTGTTTTAGGTCTAATTGTATGACTAAAATCCTATTCCTATGGTTAAAGACAGCAAATTAATAGCATAGTTTGCCATTTTCTAAGGTATATTTGATCCTATTTTACTACTAACCATCTTAATTTAGCCAAGATGACATAATTGTTCTAATCAGTTGTTCTTCCTTGACTGCCAAAACTGAAATTGCCTGAAGGTTATAAACAATACTGTAGTCTGGTGCCAAAGAAGTAAACAGGAGCTAGAATAAATAGTCAACAATTTCCCATCCCCAATAGATTGAAGAAGAAGGATCTTACAACAGATTCAAAACCTAAAAGGCAGATACACTTGGAAGACATGTCTGAGAAGTAGTCATTCCTAAGGTTTCTCAATACCAGCAATAAAGATGTATGATAATACCTATCATAAACAATTTATTGGCATCAACCTATGAATTAAACTTAAAAAAAATAAAAATGAGAAGACACAGAATCAAGATAAAACCCTACACTTCTAGCACACCAAAGGCAAATACACAGGGCAACAAGTGGTACAATTCAAAAGTTACAGACCTGGACTTTCTGAAGTAACAAAGCAGATGAGTGAGACTCTAGAAAAAAATAAAATCAGAAATAATTTCTCAGCTAACTACATAAATGATGACCACAATGACAGCATGATCACTAACTCTAGAAAAGATACAAATTTTAAAAGTATATGAGCTTAGAAAAATGGTTAGACCACGAATACACAACATAGGAAAGAAATGGAATCCATAAAACATATTCAATCAGACATCCAAGAGATTAAAAATTCTATTGAAAATACCTGCAGAATAAAACAATGTGAGTACAGAATATCAGATCTAAAAGAGAGAATTACAATTATCAATCATGAACAAAAATATTTCTTTAAAATAGCCACTTGAAGATACACTTACAAGTGAAATAAACCAGACCCACATATGTAAATATCGTATAGTCTCCCTAATATAAGAACTCAAAAGAAGAAATACAAATACAAAGGTATAACACAATTAAAAGAAAAGTGAGAACCTGAGGTTAGACAATGAAAAGAGGGCAAGGAGAAAAGCTTTGAAACATGACAGGGGCAAAGCCATACATTTATACATACAAGGTGGGTAAGGCAATGATCCTGAGAACTATCTGCAGGTTGTTGAATCTAGCAGTAACTGGGTGGGATTCTCACCCTGACTATATAAGCTGACACATGTGAACTGAAAGACTGCACCAAAGATAGCAATGTGTAATAGTGGGGTCATGCTTGGAATGCCTGTCATTCTGGTCTTCTAAATATGTACTGCTTGTCATGACATACCAATTATGGCCAGACTGTATCTCAAGTAAATATTTTTTTAAAGATGTTCCATCTTATGCCTAAGATGTTTGATATTCAGACAGATAGTGAGGTTAAACCCAACTGCATATGTTGTAGGGCAATAATAAGCTTCTTTTCTGGATGGTTAACAACCTAAGTTTGCAGACCAAAAATTAGAGAAAAAGAAGGGCTGCAAGGACAGCCAACATTCTGGTCCTAGCCTTTCAAGGTCAGTGAAGACTCAGGATATAGGAGAACCTGTACTGTAACATCATGTAACTCAGTTGTGCCTCAAATTTTCTAATCAAGGATATTATGATTCCACAGAGGAATATGATCGATGATGTAGTGTGTGCCTAAGGGGAGTCACATGGAGAGAAAACATTCTCTCAAGCTTTCCCAGAAAACAAATTGGTCAAGCAGTGGCCGTGACTCATCCATATGGCTGACACTGACAAAGGATCTATAAAGTGCGGTACAGGGTTTTGGGATACGTCCTGAGAGGACTTGACTGACCATATCAGATACAAAAGTTACATTTTTTGTTATATAGGTCTTGCTTTATCTTGGTCTTAACCATCCAGCAGAAAAGGGTAGAAATGAGGTATGAAAAGTGAAGCTGTGTTAATATGCTGAGCTGTGGAATGCTCAAGTCATCAGATTCGGACATTGCCAGTCTTGTGGATAACCCACTACTATTATGGAGTACTGGACTATATTGGAATATTTTGCTGAATTCATGTACCTACAATATTTGGATGGCAATGGAATACCCATCTCTGACAAAACTAAACAAAAAAGGTGATATAAATGAAGGACCATTTTGTATCTGTATATACAAAATAGTTAGGATAGATATATAGCTACTTTCTCCTAATTCAATAAGAAGAAAAATCTATACTAATAGTGTTGGAACAGGATATCATGTCTGCATCTTGTGCTATGAATGACTACTACAAAGACAACAATATGCAATGTATTAATTGTTGTAACTCTCCCACCAACCTGTTTTGAAGCTGTCACATTGCAATTTTTTTTCTCAATAAAATTATTAAAAAATAAAATAGCAAATGGTCAGGAAAAATCAATACAACAGCTGCTAAATGATGCAAAGAAGAATACAAGGCTGACCAAAGTCAATGAAAACTCATGAGCAAGTAGGCTGAAAAACTCCTAGGCATGGAAAAAGAATTTGATGTTCAGTAAGTGAGGCATATTGAACCTCAGTTAGCCATGGTAAAAAGAATCTACCTCAAGGCATGTAGTACTCAGGATTTCAGAAATTCAACACAAAGACAGAGTATTAAAAGCTGTTAGGGAAAAATAAATGAACCATTTATAAAAGAAAGGCCATCAGAATTACAGCAGACTTCTCAGCATAAATCCTCAAGTCAAAGAGAGCTTGGAGTACAGTATTTCAAGCCTTAGGAGAGAACAATTGCAAATCCAGTTTGATGTACCCTTAAAAACTATGTTTCAAAATTCATAGAAATAAGATTCTTCCATAACAAAGAATATCTGAATAAATTCATGAACATCAAACCAGTAATCCAAAATGTGCTGAAGAATATTCTAGAAAAAGATAACAAAGATCACAACTCTGTGAAACCCAACAGAATGAATCCATCTGGCAAGGGAAGCAATTAAACAGGGAAGGGTGAGGGAAATAACAACAGGAAAATAACATGACAAGGAAGAGTCAATACATATCGGTTATAACCATCAATGTAAATGATATAAATTCACCAGTTAAAATAATAGCCTGGCATAATGCACCAAGACATAAGATTCAACAATATGATACATAGAAGTACACATGCTACTCAAATAGAAATTCATAGATTGAAAGTCAAAAGATGGAAAATGTATTCCATGTGACAGGAACCTGGAAAAAAGCTGGAGTAGATATTCTTTTCTCAATGCGAATTTCAAGCCAAGGCTGGTCAAGAGAGACAAAAACAGGTCACTACATCCTTGTTAGAAGAATAGCCCAAGAGGAAGAGATAATAATCACAAATATATATGTGTTGAATACTTCCACACCTAACATTGTCAAATATTAATGGACATGAAAAATTAAAAAAAGAAATAGAATTGTAATGGGGCAACCAATATCCCATTGTCATAAACAGATAAACTAGATAAAAAGTCAACAAAGAAAGATCAGAACTTAACAAACTTTTGAGCAAATGAATTTAGCAGATGTCTACAGAGTGTTCCATCCCATAGCATCAGAATGCATCTTCTTTTCAGTTGCGTATGGGATGCTTTCAAAATAGATCACATACTAGCTTATAGAACCTGCTTAAATAAATGCAAAGGAATAAAAATTATCCTATGCATTGAAAATGGAAGCAACAGCAAATGAAACCACAATTTAATGTTTTATATGTGTGATCAATCTTGCATGTCTCTATCTGGTAGTCTGAGCAACAAATTTGATGATAACAACATGTAATATAACAGCCACTAGTAATTTTCTATTCTTGTTTTGAAATTCTGTACCATTTCTATTGTTCTATGTTGCTTTGTTTTTTGTTTTGCTCTTGTTATTTGTTTTTTCTCTTTAAAATACAATTTAAAAAGAAGAAACCACAAAAAATATACAAACACATGGAAATCAAATAAACCCTCCTGAACAACCAATAAGTCACAGATAAAACTAAAGAAGAAATCAGACAGCTTCTGCTATTAAATGACACTGCCAATACAACATACAGTAATTTATAGGACACAAAGAAAGCTATCTTTTGAGGGAAATCTATAGTGACAAATTCCTACATCAAAAAACAGAATGGGCCCAAAATGGTAGCCTAATTTGAACCCCAAGATTCTAGAAAAAGAAGAGCAAGTCAAGCCCAAACAGCATATGAAAAAGTAATTTATAAAGATCAGAGTAGAAATTAATACAATGGAGGCTTAAAAAAATAGCAACAACAACATGCAGAATCAATGAATTGGAGCATTGGTTCTTTGAAAGATTAAATATAACTGACAAATCATTAGCCAACCTTATCAAAAAAGGGAAGGAAGTGCTGGCCAAATAGCTCAGCAGATTAAAGTGCCTACAAGCAGGCTCAGGCGCTGGGGCATCTATCCCCAGGCCTGCCATGCCGGGCCCCCCCCCCCCCGGCACGCTGAGACAATTGAGACTGGGTGTGGTAGTGCATGCCTGTAATCCCAGCTCTTGGGAGGCTGTAAACAGACAGGTCTCTATGAGTCCGATTTAGTAGTGAGACCCTGAACACCCTGTAGACCCTTCCCTAAAATACAAAAAGAAGGGGGTGTGGGGGAGAACCAAGTTCATACAATTAATGAATGAAAAGGGTGAAACACCATGAATTCTTCAGAAATCCAGGAGATCATTAATACCTACTTCAAAAACCTGTATTTTAATAAAATAGAAAATAGAAATATACAGCCATCTAGATACATATAAATTACCAAAGCTCAGTTGGGAAGGTATAAAAATCCTAAATAACCCAATATCAGTCAATGAAATTGAAAATACAATTTAAAACCTTCCAGCAGAGAAAACTCCAGGTCCTAATGGTTTCACAGATGAATTTTACAAGAAATTTAGAAAATATCTAATCCCACTACTTCTCAAACTCTTTAGTGGAATTGAAAGAGAAGCAGTACTCTCAAACTCATTCCTGATCTAGCATTACATTTGATCTCAAAATCAAAGAAGGATCCTAACAAAAAATATGGCTACAGGCCAATCTTCCCAAACACATAGACCCAAAAATCTTGTACAAGACATTGGCTAACAATGTGGAGAATCAAGAAGACAATGCACTATGAGCAAATAGGACTCATCCCAGGGATGCAGGGATGGTTTGATATATGCAAATAATAAATATGTAGAACCAAAGACAAAAGTACATCATCATCTCAATAGAATCAGGAAAAGCAGTTGACAAACTCCACTCGGCATTCATGATTTTAAAAAGATCTACAGAAAATTTGAATGGATGGCTTTATCACAATCTGATAAAAACCATCTATGAGAAGCCAGCAGCTAATATTATAATGAATGGTCAAAAATTCAAATATTTCACTCAAAAATGAGGAAGAAGACAAAGATGCCCATTGTCACCACTCTTATTTAATATAATTCTGGAAACACCCAGTGCAATTAGACAAGAAAAAGAAATAAAAGGAATATGGGTATGAAAGTTAAATCATTATTTGTAGATGACATGATACTCTAATTCTTTTAAAAGACTTCTAAATTTAATAACCAAAGTTAGTGGCATAATTGGATATAAAGTCAACACTCAAAAATTGATAGCACTCTAGAGGCTGGGGAGATAGCTCAGCAACATAAGCACCTGCCCAGCAGTCACAAGGCCCTGAGTTTAGCCCCCAGTAACAAAAGGAAAAGAAAACAATAATGTTCTTGTACACAAATAACAAATTCATTAAGAGAGAAGTTAGGGAAACAGCACTTTTCAGAATAGCGTATAAGGCCTGGCCAAATAGCTCAGTGGATTAAAATTCCTACAAGCATGTGCAGGGACCAGGGGTTCAATCCCCGGGCCTGCCATGCCAGCCCTGCCCCCAGGGTGTGCTGAGATGACAATTAAGACTGGGCGTGGTGGTGCACACCTGTAATCCCAGCTCTTGGGAGGCTGTAAACAGAAGAATCTCAGGTCAACAATTTCTGACATTGCCAGTGAAGTGGAAGACCCAATACTGTTATGGACTGACTACTGGACTCTTTTAGAATATTTTGCTGAATTTACACACCTATAATATTCAAATAACAGAACTTAACAAAAAAAGGGGATACAGATGAATGTCCATTTTGCATCCGTGTATTCAAAATGGTTAGGATAGATATATAGTTGCATTCG
>NW_004524662.1:2968525-2970302 GCF_000260255.1 Octodon degus | reverse complement strand
CTTTCCAAATTCCAATCTGGCTGATCTGGTTCCTATTCTGAGTGATTCATAACACTTTTATGTTGGAAAAATAGTATTCTGAAAAGGAGATCAAAGAAGATATCACAAAATGGAAAGATATTCCTTATTCTTGGATAGAATGAAAAAATACAGTGAAAATAGCTGTACTTCCAAAACTGTTACAGAGATGTAATACAATATCAATCAAAACACCAATAGAGGGACCGAGGAGATAGCTCAGTAGAATAAGTGCTTGTCTGGCAAGTGGAAGGGCCTGAGTTCAATCCCTGATTCTGAGGAAAAAAACAAAACAAAAAGAATAATTCACAGAATTAGAAAAAAATGCTAAAATTAATTTGGAATGAAAAGAGGCCTATAATAGCAAAATCAATGTTAAGCAACAAAAGAAAGGGAGGGGGTATCACAATCCCAGACTTGAAATTATACTATAAAGCTACAGTGATTAAAAAAAAAAAAAAGTATGGTATTGCAACAACAACAACAACAAACAGACCCAAGAATCAATGGAGCAAACTAGAAGATGCAAAAAGAACTCTAAAAACACTCAGTCACTTATTGACAAAGGGGCCTGACATTTTCACTAAAAAAAAGATAGCCTTTTTAATAAACGGTGCTGAAAAAACTGGCTTTCCACATGCCAACGACTAAAACTAGACTGTTCACTAAGCTAAAATCAAACTAGGTCAAAGAAAGAAAAAAAAAAAGCGTACAAATCTCTGTAAGTCACAAGGAGAAGAGCGGTTGAAGGAAAAAGAGGGGACTGGGGGAAAAAAAGAATTAAGATATATCATGTGCAGTTCCAAAATTCTCTCTGCTGATTGTGATCATTATGTATATCTAACTTGTACCAATAAACAATAATAAATGGATTAAGGTTCTACATATTAAAACAGAAGTACTAAATTGTTCTGGAAAAGAGAATAGGTAGAACTCTTAAACAGGTAAGGGTAGGCAAAGACTTCATGATCAAACTCCAATCACACAGGAAATATCCCAAAGAATCAACAACTGGGGTATCATTTTATTGAAAAGCTTTTTCACTGCAAAATAAATCACCAACAGAGGGCTGGTCAGATAGCTCAGCAGATTAAAGCACCTGCTTAGGCAGACATAGGGGCCAGAGTTCGATCCCCGGTATGCCGTGCCAGTCCTGCCCCTAGGGTGCACTGAGATGGCGACTGAGACTGGGTATGGTACTGCACACCTGTAATCCCAGTGCTTGGGAGGCTGACAACAGGAGAATCCCTATGAGTATGAACTGGGTAGTGAGACCCTATAGATCCTATACTAAATACTGAAAAAGAGAAAGAAAGAAAGAAAGAAAGAAAGAAAGAAAGAAAGAAAGAAAGAAAGAAAGAAAGAAAGAAAGAACAGAGTGAAGAGACAGCCCACAGAGTAGGAAAAAAAATTTCCAAGTGTTGCTCAGACAAAAGACTAATATCTAGAATATAAAAAGAACTCAAAAAAATCAGATGCCCCCCCAAAAATTAAAGAACCAATCCAAACACGAGCATCTGAAATGAAAACACTTCAAATGAAGAAGTAGAAATGACAAATAAATATATGAAAAAATGTTCAGTATCACTGGTCAATCAAGAGATGTAAACTAAAACAACATTGAGATTCTATCTCACTCCACAAAAAATGACTATCATCAATAAATAAACCAGTTACAAATGTCAGTGAAGATGTGGGGAACAGGTACACTTCTCTGCTATTGATGTGAGTGTAGGCTGGTGCAACCATGGTGGAAATC
>NW_004524662.1:2966177-2967563 GCF_000260255.1 Octodon degus | reverse complement strand
TTCACAGATGAATTCTACAAGAAATTTATGGAATCCCTATACTCCTCAAACTCTTCAATGAAATTGGAAAGGAAACAGTTCTCCCAAATCATTCCTGGAGGCAAGTATTATACTGATACCAAAACCAGGGAAAGACACAGCTAAAAAGGAGAAATACAGGCCAATCTCCCTCATGAACATAGATGCAAAAGTCTTCAATAAAATCCTAGCAAATACAACACAGCAAATCATCAAGAAGATCATACACTATGACCTTGTAGGATTCATCCCAGAGATGCAAGGATGGTTCAATATTCAAAAATCTATAAATATAATACACTATATCAATAGAACAAAATCTAAAAACCACATGATCATCTCCATTGATGCACAAAAGGCTTTTGACAAAGTCCAACACTCATTCATGTTCAAAGTCCTACAGAAAATCAGAATAAAAGGCCTCTACTTTAATTTGATAAAAGCCATCTATGACAACCCAATGGCTAACATAATTCTAAATGGGAAAAAACTGAAATCTTCTACTCTCAGATCTGGTACAAGACAAAGATGTCCTCTATCATCCCTCCTATGCAATATGGTTCTGGAATCATTAGTTAGAGCCATTAAACAGGGAAAAGTAAAAGGAATAAGAATAGTGAAAGAAGAATTTTAATTGTCATTATTTGCAGATGGCATGATACTTGGAAGACCCAAAATCTCTTACTTTGAAGACCCAAAAAACTCTACCAAGAAGCTACTAGAATTGATACACAAATTCAGTAGCACAGCAGAATACAAAGTCAATACCCAAAAGTCAATAGCATTCCTCTACACAGATAACAAACATACTGAGAGGGAAATTAGAGAAACAATACCTTTTACAATAGCAATGCGGAAAATGAAATACCTTGGAGTTCATCTAACTAAAGAAGTCAAAGATCTTTTCACTGAAAATTACAGTACTCTGAAAAAAGTGATTGTAGAGGATTTCATAAAATGGAAAAATATTCAATGCTCCTGGATAGGAAGAACCAACATTGTGAAGATGGCCACGCTTGCAAAATTATTGTACAGATTTAATGCAATCTCTATCAAACTACCACCAACATACCTCACAAACCTAGAGAAATCATTCCTACAATTTATTGGGAACCAGAAAAGACCTAGAATAGCAAAGACAATCCTGGCCAACAAAGACAAGGCAGGAGGCATTACAATTCTTGACTTGAAATTATACTACAAAGCTACTGTGATAAAGTCAGCATAGTATTGGCAACGAAATAGACCTGAGGATCAATGGAATAGATTAGAAGTTGCAGAGGCCACTGCTAACACACTCAGCCACTTGATCTTCAACAAACGAGCCAAACATGCTTACTGGAAGACAGATAACCTCTTTAACAAATG
>NW_004524662.1:2948528-2965417 GCF_000260255.1 Octodon degus | reverse complement strand
AGGATATCATGTCTGCATCTTGTACAGCAAATAACCACTAAGAAGAGAGTATGCAAAGTGTTAATTATTGAAACTGTCATACCAATTTGATTTGAAACTGTCTTATTGCTATTTGTCTCTCAATAAAATTATGGAAAAAAGAAGCAAATAAATATATGAAAAAATGCTCCATATCACCAGCCATCCATGAAATGCAAATTAAAACAACACTGAGATAACATCTCATCCCAGAAAGAATGGCTATCATAAACAAATCAACCAACAACTAATGTTGGGGAGGCTGTGTGGAAAAGGGAACACTTCTCCACTGGTGGTGGGAATGTAGACTGGTGCAACCATGATGGAAATCAGTGTGGAGACTCCTTAGGAAAGGATTTCCTAGGACTGGAAATCCTTTTCAAGCCAGCTATCCTCCTACTGGGAATTTTCCCAGAGGAACTGAAAATGTCATATCATAGTGTTATATGTGTACCTATGTTTATAGCAGCACAAATTGTGATAGCCAAATCTTGGAAACAACCAAGATGCCTGTCACATGAGGAATGGTTGAAAAAGATGTGGTATTTTTATACAATGGAGTATTACTCAGCTATAGAGAACGATAAACTTGAAGCATTTATATTTAAGTGGATGCCACTTGAACATATACTCATAAGTGAAATAAACCAGACCAACATGTATAAATATCATATAGTCTCCCTAGTATAAGAACTCAGAAGAAGAAATACAAATAGAAAGGTATAACACAATTAAAAGAAAAGTGAGAACTTGAGATTAGACAATGAAAAGAGGGCAAGGAGAAAAGCTTTGAAACAGTACAGGGACAAAGCCATACATTTATACACACAAGATGGGCAAGGCAATGATCCTGAGAAACATCAGCAGGTTTTTGAAGCTGGTAGTTAATTGGTAGGATTCTCACCCTGACTAACTAACAGCTGATATCTGTGAACCAAGCAACTGCACTAAAGATAGCAATGTGTACTAGAAGGGTCATGCTTGGAATGCCTGTCATTCTGATCTTCTAAATATGTGCTTCTTGTCATGACATACTAATTATTACCATACTGTCTCTCAAATAGAAGTTTTTAATGGGTGATAAGTGAAAAAAAGACACAAGAAAAAGAAAAAATATGTCACAGGACTGTCCTGCTACAATGCTGAATATGGTTAGATTTCAAAATTCCTGTATAATCTTTAAATATTTTTCATTTTTTAAATTTTTATCTCCATATTCTGTAGGGACTTAATGTTTAACGTATCAATACTTGATGGAGAATACCTGTTCCATGTTATGTGTAAGATGTCTGATATTCAGACAGATAGTGAAGTTAAACCCAACTGCATATGTTGCAGGGTAATAATAAGCTTCTCTTCTGGAAGGTTAACAACCTAATTTTGCAGACCAAAAATTAGAGAAATAGAAGGGCTGCAAGGACAGCCAATATTTTGACCATAGCTTTTCAAGGTCAGTGAAGACTGAGGACATAGGAGAACCTATACTGTAACATCATGTAACTCAGTTGTGTCCCAAATTTTCTGATCAAGGAAATTATAGGGTCACAGAGCAATGTGATTGCTGTTGTAGAGTGTGCCTAAGGAGAGTCTCAGGAAGAGAAAACATTCTCTCAGGCTTTCACAGAGAGCAAACTGGTCAAACAATGGCCGCAACTTATCCACATGGCTGACACTGGCAAAGGATCTGCAAACTGTGGTACAGGGTTAAGGGATAAATCCTAAGGGTACTTGACTGATCTTATCAGATACAATAGTTACATTTCTTGTTATATAAGTCTTGCTTTATTTTGGTCTTAACCATCCAGTAGAAAAGTATAAAAACAAGGTATATAAAGTAAATCCATATTAATATGCTGAGCTGTTAAAGGCTCGAGGCAACAACTTCTATGGATAACCCACTACTATTGTGAACTGCTGAACTGTGTTGGATTGTTTTGCTGAATTCACGCACCTATAGTATTCAGATGCCAATGGAATATCCATTTCTTACAGGACTAAACAAAAAAAGGGGATTCAAAGGAAGGATCATTTTGCATCTGTATATGCATAATAGTTAGGGTAGATATACAACTACTTTCACTTAATTCAATGAGAAGAAAGATTTGTACTAACAGCGTTTGGACAGGATATTCTGTCTGTGTTTTGTACTGTGGGTAACCACTAAGAAGATAACAATGTAATATATATTAATTGTTGAAACTATCCTATTAAAAAAAGTACAGTTGGTAAATAGCTAAAACTTAGAAAAATCCCAAATGTCCACCTCTCCCTGAATGAATAAAGAAGATGTGGGTTTTTTATATAGAAGAATACTACTAAGCCATAAAGAAGGGTGAACTTGGTATGTTTCAAGGCAAATGAAGGCACTTTGAGAATATAATCTTAATGAAATGTACTGGACACACATGTTCAAATATTTCCTGGTTTCTCTAGTGTGTGAAACCAGAAGTGTGAATAAGGACTAACATATATATAATAGATATTGAGAAATAGGAAAAAAATTCAAATGGGGACATTTTGGAACAAAAGTAAAAGGAAAGAGAATAAAGAAAAAAAATGAAAATACACATTTTGTAAATGAGGGAAAGAGGTGTTAAAGGGATGAAAGGGAAAGGAGAAAACAAGAATCATGATTTGCATCATGTAAAAATACATGAATGTACAAATTCCTTATGATGAATGTTAATCTAAAATGTACCAATAAAATTAAATTGTAAAAAATTGATCTATTATATAAACATTGAAATGAAAACGTTAAACCTATTTTAAGATAAAATAAATAAAACCTTTAAAGATATAAGTGTAGGAAAGGATTTTCTAAATGTAACTTCAGGGGCCGGGGAGATGGCTCAGTAGAATAAGCACTTGCTTGGCAAGCACAAGGGCCTGAGTTCAGTCTCCAGTTATGGAAAAAAAAAGAAAGAAAGAAGAAAGAAAAAAAGAAAGAAAGAAAGAAAGAAAGAAAGAAAGAAAGAAAGAAAGAAAGAAAAAGAAAAAGAAATATAACTTCAATTGTACAAGAAATAGCAGCAAGAATCAATCATGGGATTATGTAAATCTAAAAAGCTTCTGTAAAACAAAACAATCAGCCAGTTAAGCGAACAGACAACCTACAGAATGGGAAAAAAATTGCCAACTACTTTTCAGATGGAGAACTAATATCTAGACTATGCCACGAACTAAAAAAATAAAATAAAATAAAATAAAATAAAATAAAATAAAATAATAATAATAATAAAACACCTAAAATCAAGATCCAGTTACGAAATGGGAAATAGAAATGAACAGACACTTCATGGAGGAAGAAATACATGTTGTTAATAAATATATGAAAAAAATTTACGCCTCTGGCTATTTGAGAAAGGAAATTTAAACCAATGCTGAGATCTATCTTACTCCAGAAAGAATGGCAATCATTAGGAAATCAAACAATGAAATTGCTGGTGTGGGTGTGGTGAAAAAGGAATACACCTACATTGTTGGTAGAAATGCAAACTAGTACAACCATTATGCAAATCAGTGTGGAGATTTCTCAAAGAATTGGAGTTAGAAATTCTTTATTATCCAGCTATGTCCCTGCTAGGTATCTTCTCAAAAAAACTAAGTCACCATGCAGCAGTGGCACATGTTTATAGCAATGTTTACTGCAGCACAATTCATAACAGCTAAGTCCTGGAAGCAGCCTGTATTACCCATCAACAGATGACTGCCTAAAGAAAACGTGGTATTAATACGTAATGGTATACTACTCAACTATAAAGAATGATGCATTTGAGATGATTGTAGGGAAATGGATACACCTGGAGAATATGTTGAGTGAAATAACCCCAACACACAAGCTTAAATACAACGTGGTATCTTTTGAGTGAGGAAAGTACAAAGAAAATGAAAAAGGAGAGTTATAAAAGGAATAAGGGAACAGATCTCTAGAAACTGGGAAGTGGTCCAAGAGAGCAAGGAAGAGGGGTGAAGAGGAAAAGGGGGAATGAGAGGAATAAAAACATGCTACGCACAGGAGCCTAATAATCCCAATTAATGTAACCACTCTATGGCATACCATGAGCTAAGACAGTAGGGGAACCCGAGGAGGGGCAAGGAAGAGGACATAAAGACAAAGAAACAAGCTTAAGATGTATGTGTAACCATTCCCCAAGATGATTTTAAGCTACCTGATTTACAAATGTACTAATAAAATAAAAAGACCCCTCTCCAAAAAGAGACCAGAATGACGGCAAGAGTGTTCAAAGTAAGGGGGATTATTTTGAGAAGGATTAATGATACTGTATCTTTTACTGTAATAATTTTTGAAAATGTTAAATATTCACCATATTTTTCAATCACATCTTGTATAGTGAAGAAAAAAAAAAAAAAGATTAGTATGGCACAGTGGCCTATGCCTAAAATCCCAGCTATTTAGGAGCCTCAGATCACCAAGTTCAAACCCAGCCTGAGAAAATTAACAAGACTGTCTCAAAAGGACTGGAAATGTAACCCAGTGGTAGAGTATTTGCCTAGCATGTGAGAGACCCTGGGTTCAAAGTTCAGGAGTGGAAAATAAACGAAGTAAAATTGGACGAGGATTAATACTGTTCAGTCAGAGCTGGCACCCAGAAGCGCTTCTGCAGGCCTTCACCAGAGCTGGCCTGGGAGCTTGCTGTGGCCTTCTCCACTGGCCTAGGACACAGTGTTACAGAGGAGCGAGGGGAAATCTGGTCCAGCCTCTTCCTTTGCTGTTTTCTTAGAGAGCAAATAGATGCGCAAACAATCACATCACAGCCTTTTCTGTGCATGAAAACTCCAAACTGTTACTTTGATAATAATGATAACAATGATAAATGTGTGTAGAAGACTTTGCTAATGTTCTGTAGGCTGTGTGTTGAGTATTGCCCCAAAAATAAAATAAACATAAAAAATTTCAGTGTCCTTCTCTGTTATCTGTTTTTCAACGTCATCCTAAATCAACAAAATATTCTACTCCAAACATTTCAGTTCTAAACGCAAGATCTTTGAGTAGGCTGTTTTCTAAAATATATGGAATTGGGTTTGTTTTCAGTGCCTTTTTTTTCTTTTCTCAACCCATATAATAAATATAACAGCAATCTTATATATATAGTTCATATGAACCAAATAGTGAGAAAGATTTAAATGTCTAAGTGACATAGATCTTGAATAAGTGATATAATGTCTATGTCTCAATTGCGACCATCATTGCCATCACTACAAATGTCTGAGTTGCACTTAAAATTTACGAATTATCTCTACACATAGCACCTTCCTTCATAGCTGCCTTACTGTGCCATTTTGGAGAAAAGTACACTGAGAGTCATGAGCTTAGGATCTCACAGCCAGGTCAGGTACAGAGCCAGGGCTTTATCTTAAATTTGCCAACTCTGTATTACTTATTGCCTACTCTGCCATAAGAGCTGTTCCAATCTCTTAGTTGTGGGGTCTTGGCAGTGGTGGCATTTGGCTTGGCTTAGAAAATCCAGGTTTAATTTGAAACTAAACTATTGAGTAGCTGCCTCTCCCAAAGCTTCAACAAGCCAAGCTGTAGAGGGGAGGAACTTGGCTAGGGCATCCTCCCATCTCATTTCCCATTTGTGTGTGCTTTTTCTTTTTCTTTTTCTTTGTAAAGCTAGGCACTGAACCTTAAGAACACACTTTTGAAAAATCAAAATTGGCATTCAAATTCAAGGAGACAGAGAGAGGACTATAGATCTTAGAATTTCCATGGTAGCCAATGTCTCTCCAGTCACTAATGTTTAAAAATTATTTGAAAATACGAACAACATCCTCAGTTGGGAGGAAACAAGCATAAGTAACAGGGGCAAGCTTAGGTGTTACTCCATTTCTGTTACTATAACAAAATACCCAAGGCTGGCAACTTTACAAAGAACAGATGCTTATTTAGTTCACAGTTTAAGGGCATGGAGTTGCCTCAGTTCAGCTCATGATCGATGGCTCCACAATGGTGGGAGTGCTTTGGGGAAGAAGAGATCACATGCCGGCATAAAAGAGAGAGAAATTTAGGGCTCAGGGTTGGATTTCTCTTATAACAACTCCCTGTCTAGAAAAAACTCAGGGTCTGTGAGGGAACTACCTTAATCCTATCCAAGGGGAGCACCTTCAGTACCCTAATGCCCTCCAACTGGGCCCCACCTTTCGAGTTCCCACCCCCTCAACTCTACCCCTGGGGAGCAAGTCTTGAACACATGACCCCTGGGAGAACAAGCCACATTCATCACAAAGCAGGGAATATCCAACAAGAGACTCAGGACACAGTGCTAAATTCAAATTCTGGATTCGGGGGTTTCAAACCACCCAGGTACTATGTTTCAGACAGTAAGCATATAAGCAGGGGAGCAAATATCTACACGGTTAAAAGATCCTAAGTTCAGCCATACAGAGCAGGGAAAGGAGGTTAGTGGGTATTCTTCAGCACCCCTGGAGTAGGATTGTTAGATTTAGAAAAACTAAAAGTATAGCTGGGTGTGGGGGCATATACCTGTAATCCCAGCGTTCAGGGAGGCTGAGACAGGAAGATCACAAATTTAAGCCTAACCTGGGCAACTTAGTGTATTAAGGAGAGCCTATCTCAAAATTAAAAAAAATAAGAAAAGAGCTGGGGATGTAGCTCAATGTGAATGCTATGGATTCTACAGCAGTACTACAATGATTAAAATAAAAAATAAGATACTCTGGGCTGGTGAGGTGGCTCAGTGGTCTAAAGCATCTACTTAGAACAAGCTTAGGAAAGCACAGGGACCACGGTTCAATCCCCCAGCACCACATGCCAGCCAGCCCTGCCCCCTAGTGGGCTGAGCTGGCCACACACACACATACACACACACACACACACACACACACACACACATAAAATTTAAAAAAAATAAGATACTCAACCATATTTCAATTGCTAATGGGCAACTATTTTGTAGTACAGTGTGCTGCATATGATATTTGACATGTATTTATACTAAAAACATATCTTGTTTATCTGAAATTAGATTTCACCTGGAATCCTGTATTTTATCTGGCCCCCACCTGCCCTGGAGGCTCATCTCCAGGGAAGCCCTGAGCTAGGTTTGGGAGATACTTGTTTGGGAACATTACTGACAAGCCAAGAGCTAGCACTGAGCTACTACAAGCAGGTGTGAATTAAGCTGTATGCATACATAGCTTCCATGTGTCTGTTCATCTGCTTGGGCCTTTATCTTTGACTGAAAGTCTTTATAAACTACACCTGAATACCATGGCATTAATCACAAACCTCCTGAAGTATTTTCATATGGTGCGTAATAAATGCCCATATACTTAGTATTTAAAGGAAGAACTACTCACCACAATATTTAGTTAAAATTACAAAGGGAGTACAAATTAAGCCATCATTTTGTTAAGGTGCCTATTATAAGTCTTAGTTAATTTCTCCGTGTTCTTATACACGTGTTTGTATAACTGTTGTGTCAAGACTTTTTGGTGATAAAGTATTTCAATTAGCTGCTAAAAGAAATACATGGGAGGAGTTGCAACTGATGTAAATCTGGACTAAATACCTATAATCAGAGTTGTTTCTCACCTGAGTCCCTCTTGCTGATGTTAGGTAAGAAGTGGTCCTGATTGCTGGCAATAACTCGCTTAACAGGTTCACATTTGGGTGGTAATCTCATAAAAATAAAATAATGATTCACTTGTACTTTTAAAAAGAAACTGACATTAGATGTAGGCTAGATAAGTTGAACGGTCACTTTGTCACATCTAAAAGTTTCATTTCAAAATTAAGTTTTTTCAGACTCTTTCCACAGGATGGATTTGAGACCAGCTGAGGGACTTCATTGACATTTGTGGATGATGCAGAGGGGTGATTTTTAAAAACTGGAAGTCAGGCTGGGGAGATAGCTCAGCGGTCTAAGCGCTTGGCTGGCAAGTGCAAGGTGCTGAGTTGGATCCCAGATACCTCATGCCATGCCATCCCTGCAGCCCCAGGCATGCCGTGCCAACCCTGAAACCAAGCGTAATAGCACATGCCTGTAAACCCAGTGCTGAGGAGACTGAGACAAGAGGATCACTACGAGTCAAAGCTGCAGAGTGGGACCCTGTACCAAAATTAATAAATAATAAATAACAAAAAAGTGGGAGGCACTTATCTTCTTCTTCACCTACTGCCACACTCCCAGATTTCAGAATAACTAGGTCCCCTCCCTTGGGCAGTACCTCATGGACATAAATGACTAAGAGGAGCCAAAAGGCAGCACAGTCACGAGGCAGTGAGGAGATTATGTGCAGAAATGGCCAGAAAGAGAAGCAGCCTTCGGGTACCAGCTGCCTATTCTGTCCTTGGGTAACTTGTGCAATGATTCTTACTCTTCAACCACCTTCTAACACCATAATCATACCATCATCAGCTTTTTCCTCATAACTTACTTAGCCTCTACTACCTTCTTGCAAAATGTCCTACTATGAGTGTATGGAAACGACCAGAGAATTTTATCCCAATACCTTTCCCCAAGTCACCTTAATATGACATTCTGCAAAATCTATGCACCATATCCTTGTTGCAGAGAAGTAGCTTTTTTTTTAATGGCAAGGCAGCTAATGTCTGTTATTTGTAACTCAAATAAAGATCTTACATAGGAAATCTGAGGTGGCCTTGACAACAGGAAGTTTGAAAAATAAAGTGTACCCCTAAAATCACTCCCATATCTTTTTCTAAGTACCAGCATTTGTAGTGAGCTGCATTACAAGTCTTTTTATTTCATTTATTTATTTATTTTGAGGTTGGGTCTCACTAAATTGCCTGGATGGACTGGAATTTGTGATCTTCCTGCTTCAGCCTCCCTGAATGCTTGGATTACAGGTGTGCACCACCACACTGGATTTGTTCCCATGCCTCTCATAGGTCCTCTTTGCAGGAAATCCCATTTCTTATTCCTCTTAAGCTCTGCTCAGAGGATCTCAACCTTCTCATCTTCTTGCTTCCATCTCCCAAGGAGCTGGGATTATAGGGTTTCCAGTATTGAATTTAAAAGCAAAACTATTCCTTTCCAAACTGCATTTTCTGGGGTGTTCAGAAGAAGTTGACTACATCTACTTAGGATAAAGAAACTTACCTAGGACTGGACAAGGGGACTCTGAACAGGGGAAAGAAACCTCTGGGACCACTAGATTTTTGGTACCATACCTATAGGCCCACTATGGCATGGAAATGATTTGGAGCAGAGCTTTTTTTTTTTTTTTTTTTTGTCATTATGAGAACAACATAGAGTATGCATACACAAACTTTGATTGCATGGAAGCCAAAGATCTGGCATAGCCCCTTGATGTAATCAAAAGATACAAGAATGAGTTGCACACGGCTGCTGATGCCACAAGGCACAGCGTCCTACGGTAAGCCCTTTTTAACACATAGGAGTACACTCTAAAATAACTATGAAAAGAGTATAGCAGAGTGAATACATGTGCCACTAGCAGTCATCTATCATCATTATCAATTACCACCTACTGCTCACGGCTGTCTGCGCTATGCCATCATAGCATGGCAGCACAGCAGGGCTGCTGGCACAGCGGAACCGTAAACACGAGCACCTTTGATGCTCCAGTGTTACAAAGGCTGTGATGTCACTAGGCAACAGGAAATTTTTCATTGCAATCTTTGAGACCACCATGGTCTGTGTGAATGAATCATTTACTGTGCATGACTGTATATACAAATAAACATTAATATATAGTCTTACCTTTTAGATTTCTTATACAAAAGACAATAAACACTATGCACATTCTGTAGCTTGCTGTTTTTGCATAAAATAATCCTGAAGATCACTCCACATTAGCACGTGGAGAACAATTTTTTTCCGTATCTTAGGGAAGGGTCTACAGGGTGTTCAAGGTCTCACTACTAAATCAGACTCCAACTGCTGGGATTACAGGCATGCAGTACCACGCCCAGTCTCAGTCACCATCTCAGAGCACCCTGGGAACAGGGCCGGCACAGCAGATACAGAGAACACTTCTTAAGGGACATAAAGCACTCTTTCTAAGCCCTCACCATCACATACAATGCCGTGGTGAACTTGCCCATAAATTTTTTTGTATCTGCACATGTATATCTGCAGGATAAATTTCTAGAACTGGGACATCACAGAATTTTGATTAAATACCTCTGTTTTAATGCATATCAGAGTGTCCTGTATATGGTTAGTGTTGTCTCATTGTCTTCACTATCTTATGAGCTTTTGGAAGGTATAAAATGTGTTTTAGTTACCCTTGCTTTTATGGTCCTACCATAGTGCCTAGCATGTTAATGCTGAATACAAACTAAATTTCCTGCTTTAACTATCCTTGAGAATGTTAAAGAAACTTCTTCAGTTAAAGACTGAGACTTAGGTATAGGCTGAGTCACTCCCACTCTCGGGTTTCTGTTTAAAGATGAAAAGTGGACTCATAAGGATACAAGAATTGGATGAGGAGTAGAGATTTCAAGGATCAGGGTGTCTCTTCAAAGCCAAGGACTGAGTCAAGGTCAGGTAAATATCTGGGTTAAACCCAGTAGAAAAGTGAGACAGCAGAATGGAGACGAAGTCTTGGGAACTCTGGCTGGTGAAGATCAGCCGTAGTTTCAGAGAATGGCACTTCCAGAGAACCCAGGCCAAAATGGGCAAGAAAAGTCAGTGTATCTCAGAGCTGAATCAGCACAGAGACTGAGATTGGAGAAGGGGGGTGGGGAGACAAGAGGAGGGAGAGGATAGAATGATTTGAAGCAGACAAGGTTTTTTACTCTCACCAGAGCCTGTTCGAATGGCTCCTGGTTTTACCCTGCAGCCTTCACACCCTTGAGGGAAGCTGATAGCAAAGGGTCAGGGGAAACTCAGGCCTGGTCTTGAGTTGCTCATAGCCATACATCCCCAGCCATTTCCCACCCCATCCCAGAGTGGCCCCTGGCATAGCTCTCCTCCCTCCCCCAAGTCACCACTAACCACTGCAGCTGCCACTGGACTGTGCATAGTCAAGTGTGAAGAGATGGATAGCAAGTCTATGGGTCACACACAAAACTCGTGGAAGCCCTTGTCAAAATCCTTCCCTCTCGAAAACTGTCATGGAAGGCTAAATTGGTATATCTTTAGTTCTATCAATAATATGGCAATATTGGGGCTGGTGAGATGGCTCAGTGGTCTAAAGCACCTACTTAGAACAAGCTTAGCAAAGCACAGGGACCCCAGTTCAATCCCCCAGCACCACATGCCAGCCAGCCCCGCCCCCTGGTGGACTGAGCTGGCCACACACACACACACACACACACTCACAAATAAATAAATAAATAAAATTTAAAAAATAATAATAAGCACTAAAAAAATAATAATATGGCAATATTATCTCAAAATTGTAAGTATGTTTTTACTCAGCAGTTCCACTTCAAGGAATTAATTCTTCAACTGTCCTTATAGAAGTATATAGGGCCGGAGAGATAGCTCAGTGGACTTAAGTGCCTCTTTAGGCAAGCTGAGGCAAGCACAGGGACCGTAGTTCGATTCTTGGCACCACATGCCACACCAGCCCCGCCCCCAGGGCACACTGAGAGTCTGGGCATAAAAGTGCACACCTGTAATCCCAGCGCTGGGGAAGCTGAAACAGGAGGATCATCTGGAGTCTGAACTGCACAGTGAGACCCTGCAACAACCAAATACGTTTTCAAAAAAAATACGTAAAAGTGTACACGTTATGAAGCGTTATTTTGAAAAGTAAACATTTAATAAAAATAACCTAAATACCCATGAGCATAGTGAGGCCTTTACCCATAATCCTGTATTATGTGGCACTCCTTGCAACTGCTAGGAGAATGAAACAAACTCACAGATGGAGCACCCAGCAAGCACCAACAAACTTGGCTAAGTGAATAAAAGCAAGCTTAAAAATAGAAAAAATATTGTATAATTTTATTTGTGATTTAAAAGTAAGTATACTTGCATATGAATAAAAAGACTGGTAAAATATGACCAGTAGAGGGCCGGCCAAATAGCTCAGTGGATTAAAGTGCATGCAAGCAGGAACAGGGGCCAAGGGTTCAATCCCCAGACCTGCCATGCTGGCCCTGCCACCAGGGCGTGTTGAGACAGCAGTTGAGACCGGGCGTGGTGGAACACGCCTATAATCCCAGCTCTTGGGAGGCTGTAAACAGGCAGATCACTATGAGTCCAATCTAGTAGTGAGACCCTGAACACCCTGTAGACCTTTCGCTAAAATACAAAAAAAAAAAAAAAAAAAAAATGGCCAATGGTAATGGTCACTATTGTAGATAGGATTGGTGGTACAAGGAAAACGGGAAAAGAGTTTTTAAAAAATCTATATGCTTTCTTATGTTGCTTTTATAATCACAAGTTCACTTGTAACCAAGCTATTATTTTTTAGGTTCTTGCGATAAATAGATTATATATGATTTGGTGGCCATTTTTGACTCAGAATAACTATCACCTTAAAACTCTTTAAAAGGTGGTCTTTATGACTCAATGAAAAGCTATGGTTGACCATTTTGAGAGTCACAAAACTGAGTTTAGCTTTGTGGAATATCCAGTCTATGCAGAAAACTCAGTAAAATCCCCTGATCACAAAATCCATGTGTTGAGCTCTCAGACTGTTGACACAATTGCTACTACTCTTAGTGTCGCCTTTAAAAAACTTCCAATTGTCACTTACCTGAACACACTGAAGGAATGCTTTTTCATTTTATGTTGTGTTTTCTGTGAGATCTCCTATGCAGTGGACTTAGAAATCAAGAAAAAAAAATGTATTATTATATCATACAAGGTCAAAGAGAAGTAAACATGAAAAGATGAGCCATATTATGCAAGTGTCCTGTCGCTAAAGAGGAGACTGCTAGGTACAGACTTACACAGAGTGGCGGGTTCTGATTTAGATTTTCGCATCTTGATAATTGGAGCCATTCAGTCAGTGTCTGTGCCTGATATTGAAGAATGAGAACCTGAGACAAGAAGCGAGAAGATGAGAAAATGTCAAGGCAAGAGACACATTTGGCAGATACAATTTGCAGTCGCCTCAAGGTATGAGCTCTTGTAGCAAGGCTTTTGTGGGGACGCTCAAAGGCAACAGCACATCCTTTAGAACATCATATTCCAGGTCACCTACCTTTTCCAAAACTGCTTGTTGCTACGATGATGATGTCTCTGCTGACTAATTTAGCAAATGTTATGATGTCTGAAAGTTTTAGCAATTTGCCTTTCTGCAGTGCAGGGGAGGAAGCTGAAGGATGTACATGTTTATTTAATTGCCTCATTGCATCATTCCTTTCCTCTGTGAAACAGTATTCTGTGTTTGTAAATGGAGAGAAACATGCATTATTTTTGGTAAGATGACAGGTTCATTTTATAAGACAATTGACAGACATATCAAGCAAACAGATAGTTTATCTTACTGTAATGATAACAGGACTAGCTTAGGGAAGTGAGCTAAACCTGAAATTCATAAAGAACCCTAAGCAATTTTCAAAACCAAAGCATCCCTATCACTTTTAGGGATAGCCCTGAAACCTTTAGAGAGTTTCCACTTTATAGCTTGCTGCTAATCATTCCAGTCCCCAGGATAAAGGGAATTAAAGGTCTGCAAATAAAGAAGAAACAACAAAAATTTAAAAAAACAAAGCTGTAACATAAAAATAATGAGCACCTGTTTTCTCTAGTTGACTTATTACACCAAAGTTCATCTTTCACAAATGTAAAATTGAATATAGCTTCCTATGAAAAAAATCCTTTTTCAAAATAAATAGGTTCTAAACATGTTTAGTGGTTTAATTTCAAATCTATGATTTCGTACAATTAAAATACTGGCCCCAACATTTAAATTTTGATTCTGAAAAATTAATTATTTTGACAACTAATTTGAAGACCGATCCTACTTTGATCCCAATTATTTGAATGGTATTGGTATAAATCCATTTTTAAACTCCATTCTCCAGATAACTTACACATAAATATCCCAAAGTCCACATGATTGAATATCTCTTCAGATACATTTTATGTTAAACTGTTTTCTCCTCTGAGTCACTGATCAACTTTATTATGTGCAGTTTCCACACTACAAGTCTATTTGTGCCAATGTCTTAGCATGAGAGTGTCCTCTCATCAGAGTGCTGGTTAGGTTCCCTAGTGTGAATCACTTATTCAGTTGCTCGCCTGATTATTCACATGTTTTTGAGATTTGTGAAATGTGGCAGATAAACAGGTTTATGCTGTGTACAACTTGGAGGGTAGCCAATGCCTGTCTGCCTATACAGTCTATTTACTCTCCTTCCTCCAATCTCTCTCCCATACAGAGAAGCTGTATTTTAAGACTAAAATCAGTGTCGAATGCAATCCAGTAATGTCACTGCAGAAAACAGCAGGTGCTCATCCACTCATTTGCAGTGATTCTTGCAGTGAAGAAAGTGAATCAATGATTTACCCAATGGACAAAGAAATGTCACAGCGCACATTTGGAAAAATCAAATGCAGGAAAAGAACATTTTCCTTTAAAGGTGCTCTCTAATTTTAGAAAGCAAAACCTCCCACGAGACAGTCACAAATTCTGTTGAAGTGTTCTGGCTGTACCTGCTGTAAGCAATGGCATGTTCCCTCTCTCCCTGCTTCCACTGTTTTATTGCTTTTGTGTTGTACTTCTAAAATAAATATCAATAAATCATTGCAGTTAGATACTCTAATATAGACAGAAATGTACTTGACTCCCTACAGTCATTACAATTGGAGGGGACTCTGATTAGGATGCTTTACTTAATTAAGTGATATCGTCTAAAGAGAGTTCTTCCCTCCATTTTCTGTTTAACAGTCTTATAAAACACCAACAGAGGAAATTCATTCTGTTGTTTGCTTTCCTTATTGTAAATGGTTTCTTCTCATTCATATTTTACAGAAGATGTTGAGTTAATGAAATGGCTAATAAGCCAAAGACTGGCATTCAGCCGTATACAGAGTCTTGTTTAAATCAGCCCAAGTCAGTTAAACTGGACATGTCCCCACCAGTCCCAGAAATACATTTCTTTAGTTTTTTACTTTTACACAACACGTGTGAACAAAAAATTAAGATGATTTAAAAGAAACATGTTTTCTGAAAAAAAATCACACTTCCTCTAGTTTAGATATGGCTCAGGCTCAGTAGACTTTTAAAATCTGTTTCTTCAAGAAAACATTAAAAAATGGGCAAAGAATAAGCAATCCTTAATGCATTAGATGGTATTTGTGAGGCACTTTGATTTTACTGAAAGAAGTCATTAAATTTGGATTACCAATACAAATATGATTATATATGTTTTCTAAATAAAATGTTATTATGTTGCAACTGAACTCATCCATTTATTGTTTGTTTACCTAATGCTCAAACACATGTTTTATTCATCAATGTCTGGGAGAAAAAAATGGCTTGATAATCACACCCAGCATATTTAACAAAAGCGATTCTCCTTTTATTAATGAACAAGTTTAAGCAGAATGATTTCATTTTTTTTCCCCATTTGGGCAATTCAGACTAGCGGGATCCTGAGCTTGCAGCTTTTGTTTCTCCCCCTGCTGCCTTTTATACCTTTAATGTATGCATGCCTATCCACTGATGGGAAAATATCATTTCCCGAAACGCTTCCTCTTTCCTTCGTGCCTGTTCTCTCAGTTGATTTTTGGTTCTGGTTAGTTTTCACTGTCAAATCACTTTCTGCACAGGTTAGATAAATCAGAGCCAAGGACATAGTTCAACAGCTTGCTGAAAATTTGAAACTCTCTTTCATTATGGTGAATTTAAATTCAAAGTACTCATTCCTTTAAAAATAAACAACATGACTATCTATTTAAATAAATTTAAAATTCTATAGGATAGAAAGCAGTCCAGAAAATAAAGACAGTACTAGCTATGAAATTGTTTTCACTGCCAAATATAACATCTTAGCAAAATGTTTCCAATCTTAGCTATTTAACAATAGCCTTGCATTAAATTATCAAATTTAGCTCTAGCTACTTAAAACAGCATTAAATGTTAAAGCTCTCTTAAATTAACACAACCAGCTTATAATCTATTTTCTTTTACTTTAGCACACTATGCAGACAAAAGCATTTGTTCTGTAAAATTTAAATGCACATGTCTCAAGATACAAAACTGAATAGTAATGAATCACATTCAAGGAGTTTTTAATTAATTGCTAAACTATTAAAAGAACATTTTATGACACAGCCAAGAACCCATGAATTGTCTTCATGACCAAAATATATAGTTCGGTCATTTACCATGCCAAGTAATAATAGTAATAGTAATGATACATATGTGCAATTGCTAAGTAGGTAAATTTTTACTATATGCTTTTGTTTTAACCTACAGCACAAGACTACTGCATGAAAACTTTTAAAATTACATGATTTTCTTTATCTCTCAAATTAAGAAAATATAAGAAAAACAGTAAAGCAACATACCCCAAATATGTTACTCAAAGTGAACCCCAGAAGTTGTTTATAAACTGCTCTTATTATTTTTTAAATGCTACTTAAGAAAGACTCAGTTTTCATTAATTCTAAAGCTTGTGAAATATTTGCCCAAACGCTTTAACCTAGATTTTTTTTTAAACGAAGTGCTTAGCCTAACTTCTGTTACACTGACTACTTTATAGATTTTTTTTAAGCTCTTCATTTGAAAATGCCCCTTTGTCCTGCATCTAAACATATGACATTTCTGCCCCTAAAAAAAAAAAAAAAAAAAAAAAAAAAAAAATATGTAGAGGAATTGAGTAACAAGTATATTCAACAGAGGTTTTATTCCATTCCTCCTCACATTTGTCTGTGTCTTTAAAAATAATTTTTAAAAATAGCAACCAAATTTTTCCCCCCTTAGGACTT
>NW_004524662.1:2921394-2948378 GCF_000260255.1 Octodon degus | reverse complement strand
TCATTTGCTTTAAGAAACACTGATTTGAGAGATAAGCAGAGTCATTGTAACATGCATTTTAGACCATTGTTATTTCAATTTCTATACATCAAAATGTGTGCATCAGAGCCAATTTGAGGGCATTATTTATTGAAACTGCTTTTCACAAGAGCAGTTAACATGTATAGCTTATGCTGCATCCTGACGGGGAAATATATCAGATTTTAAAAATTTAAACACAAGTATGACAATGTCTTTAGTAGGCTTTTTCAGGTGAAAATACTCTACATCTTAATGTACCTTTTTTTTGGATTTGTAAAACAAGTGTTCTAAATAAGATTTTTGTCACCTAAGCCATTTGCCTTTGAAATGCAGTAGCAAATGTAAATTTTCTAAAGAAAATATAGCTAAGAGATACCTGCAGTAAAGTAGCACAAATCTGTGTGAAAAACAGGACAAAGAAAAAATTTAGTGCCACAGATAAGATAGTTCCTTGAAACTAGTTTTTTCTTTCTATAGAAACATGATTGTCAAGAAAGAAAATATTTAGCAATAAGTGGTTTTTTTTTTTTTCTGTTTTGAAAGAGAGTAGGAAAAAAGTTTTAAAGTCTTATGTGATGTGTGAGGAAGAAAATACAGAGACCAAAATAAACTACCACAAGCAAAACAGTCAAAACCAGACTATTTTTTGTTTTCTTCTATAGCATATTTTCTTTCACCAAAAGATGCCTGTAGTGTCTGGTGAACAAATTACTCCATTGGTGAGTTGTGCTTCATAAATACTGGAGACTGGACCACTGACTTATTTGGAAGGTAATTCTCTCATTATTGGTACCAGTTTTGTCTGTAGAAAGAATATCTGCTAGTTATTCACAAATTTGCTCTCATGAGGGAACAAAACTTGACAATAAGGTACTGTCAAGATGTATGGCTTTCTAATTCAAGTTAAATATATTGATAAGTAACCCACCCACAAATCTTTTGAGCCCCTGCAGGGGTCCAGAGTAGGGAGTCCTACCTTTAATGTGAGAGGACAAGACAACGAAGAACCTAAAAAAAAAAAAAAAAAAAAAAAAGGTAGCATGCAGGTAGGAAAACAGTGTTGCTTACATTGAACAGATTTTGAACATCAAGAAAATATGACAAAGACAATATTTTCCCTAGAAGAATAAGTCTTGAATATAATAAATAAAAGTAAATCTAAACTTTTCTGGGTAAAATCAGGCATTGAATGAATTGTAGAGACAGAAGTGTTAAGCACTGCATATTCTTTTAAGACATATATGATGTGAATATTGCTGTAGTATGTAGTATTGTTTTAATATGATAATATCTATAATGTAGTAGTTCATTGTTTGTAGTATATTAATTAATCATTCCTAATATTCTTGTGTTCCCTAGTCTGGTATAAGTTCAGCAATATTTCTCAAGTACAATACTCATACATAAAATATATAATAACTCAATTGCATGTTCTAAATTTTTTAAATCAATAATTTTCCTTATATTCAAATATGTAGAAACTTAAAACAAAAACTATAACTCACATGATCCCAAAACACAAATAGAAGAATACTTGGGATTTTTCAAGATCCTATTTTCATAACAATGACCTCAAATGAATTAAAAGAAAAGGCATTTAAAATGCATTGTATATTTTAAGAAGTCAAATATTTATTTCCAGTCCTAGTTGCATGAAGCCTGTGGGAAGTTTGTATTATGAAGATCAGATGGTGCACTGATGTGAGAAATATTGCGAAGCATCCTGTTGATTGGCTCTAATTAACTGCAACGCTGTTGTGTTCCCAGTTTTAGCCGACACACACTGCACAATGCCTTTTATTTTGCCCTGAATAGATTTTTACTTAAAAACAGTTGATCTCAAAATCTATAGCATGTTGGCTTTTTGAAAATTTCATGAAATATTTTCGTGTCAATTTTAAAATATAAATTTGAAAACAGTTCTGAAACATCAAGAATAGTCAATTAAGTTAACAGTATTCATATGGTCTTTGCATAGATTTTGCATGTTTTATAAAGCATACTCACATTCTCTAGCCACATTTCTACTTCCTTTTAAAAGTTAGATGTCTGGGTAACAGTTTAAGCACAGAAAGCAATCTAGAGCATGCTGCTAACTTTTACTTCTTTTTATATTTATAATCAGAATGCTAAAGTGAACAAAACTCTAAAACATGGGACACAGAACAAGCAATGGGAAGGATTCAAGAATTAAAAGAATTAAATAAGATTCTTTACACTCACCTTCTGTGATGATTTAAGCTCAAGAAGTCCTGACAGAGAGAAGTCATGAATTTTCATTAACTTGACACATGTCATACATTTAAAAACAGTTTGATTTGCCCTGGGACCCCTGCATGTCTCTGAAGCACAGTATCAGCACTGTGCTGTGTTGTAGGTACAAACCTTATAAACTCCCAGAGCTCTAGAAGATATATTACTAATGTAAACAGGCCTTTGAGTGGTGGTGGGGAAGCATTAAATAACACGAAATTTCAAAAATATATATACAATTTAAAATAAAGACACTATTACGAGAAGCATCACACTTTCTGTCATTTTAAGGGTCATACATACGTTAGCCTTCTAACATAATGCAATTATTTGGCCCGAGAATTGGAAATAATTTTGGACGGGAAAATCCATAACCCAAAAATTAGGGCTAAGTCATTCATTTAGCCTTGCAGAACTTGATAGTAAATATATAGCTCTCTTTTTGTTCATATGAGAATGACATGTGATTTGTGTGAGCACAAAGTCCACAGTTTCAAAATGACTACCAACGTCCTTATCTTTGTCAGGAATAAAACTAAAAGTAATAAATATGGGTCAACCAAGACAGAATTGTACCCAAATAACATAGCTAATGGTTATCTTTCAAATATTTCTGTTCTTTTTGAAGTTGTGGAAAAACATTAAGATAGAGTAAAAATAAAAGTCAAGAGAGATTATTAAATGCAAAGTGGCAAATCACAGAAGAATAAAAATAAAGTAGCACCACAAATCCTTCATACAGTGGAGGAAACTGAGGCTTAAAGTGATACAGGGACTTTCTCAAGGTCTTTTAAGGACTAAGAAGTAAAGCTAATCTACAGGCAAAAGCCTTGGCTCCTGGCAGCTCTTCTGCAACTCTACAGTCTTTCAGCACTGCAACAGAGATGTCACTGAGATGTGGGCCGATGATACAATTAAGTAAAAAAATGTATGCATGTCCAAGGTATGTGCAGAATATATCAAATTAATCAGCCATCTTTACAGTGCAAACAGTCATTTTTCTTTAAAAAAATGCTTCTTTGAGAAATATCTTTATGCCTTTGTTCTTGGCAGACTCTGATGATTTGCAACTATTTAATAAAAGGTACTTCTTCTTAGCACTCTTACCCATAGCAGGTGGGTGAAAACAATCACCGTGTCAACGCACTGTGTGACTACTTGGCTCTCACCTTCAATCTGTTTTCCACTCTGCTGACAGCATGGCTTTTCTCAAATGTATATCTGATTAGGTTTGAATTTTTTTTGCCCCTTCAATTTTGCTTCCCACACTTTCTTTACACTCGCTCCAGCAATGTAAACTCTATATGACTCCAACATAATAATCTTCCTGTTGCCTCTTGGCCTTGTCTGTCTTTCCTCCACCTAAGACATCTAACAAAACCCTGCTCTTCCTTCAAGAATGAACTCCAGCATCACCTTTTCTTCTCCTGCCAAACTCTCTCTTTGGGATTCACTGTCTCTGGCATAGACTTCCAGTTACTTCATGCATGTCCTCAAGGTCAGTGACCCATATCATGCTTAATATTTTGTCTGGGATGAGCACTAGTGGATGTTTGCTGACTGAATAAATGAATCAACCAGAAGATATTTTTTTCTTATCAAAAAGTCTTCAAATCTTGGAATGATACCCTCTAGTTCTTCTCCATAATGTCTAACCTACATATACATTGACAATAGAATATCTGAGGCAACCTGATTTTTACTTCCACCAACAGCTTTTTAAATCATTTTCTCAAGGCAGTGAATTTTGATAGCAAAGTTGGTGATACAGTATGAAATGCTATCTTCATTTAAATGAACATAACAATCAATGTGTTATTTGTAACGACTATAAAGATATCCTTATATAAATAAGAAATGCAATCAGTGTCTCCATACCATGTGAGTGCTTCAAAAGAGAATTTCCCAATTTAAACAAATAGAATTTAGAGTGAAGAGTGAGATTGTACTGGGTTCTACTTCCATTTGATTCCATCCTGTCTTCCTCATCTTGCCAAAAGCTGCACAGATGCAAATCTCTTCTCAGGTCCCAGCTCCACTGAAGCTAGGATGTCTAGATCCATTTTCCACTTAAAATAATACACTCACGTTCATTGGAAAAAGGACTCACATTCAAAGTTGCAAATTTCTATTCTTTCCTTAACACATAAATCATCTTGAGCCAGGCCCCCAGGTTGACGAGGAAATGTTGAGGTAGCTGTCTAGACTAATGGAGAGATGAGAAGTCCCAAGCCTGAGGCTACTTCTAATATGAAGACCCCCACCGTGCCTTCACTCCACTGACACCCTTGTACCCCAAGGGTATGGATCCTACTCAAGGATGAGGACTGCTCAATGAGGAATAAGACTTAAGAGCACAGGAATATTAGACCTTGCTCCTGTGTAGTGGATCTGCTGTGGTCATTGGACAACCCTCTACAGAGTAGCCCTATGTGGAATTGTCATTAATAATTAACACTCACTTTTAAATCTTTTTCTGATTGATGAGGCCATCCTGGTAAGTTCTCACCTTTTCCTCCTAAAGAGTGATAAGACTTGGATCTTAGAGTGCAATCTCACATCAGCAGATCATTACCCTCTAGGATGGTAAAGGTCTTGAATAGTACATGTCTTACAGAAGGCTTAAATCTGGAATGTAATAAGAGATCAACTTGAAGGCTTTTCCAAGTAATTGATTCTTAAAAATAATTTTGTGGGGCTGGTGAGATAGCTTATTGGTCTAAAGCACCTGGGTAGGCAAGCTTAGGCAGCTGCAGGCGACCACAGTTCGATCCCCAGCACTATATGCTACACCATCCCCACCCCCAGGCTGGGCTGAACGGATATATATATATATATATATATATATATATATATATGCAGTGTCACCTCACAATTTTAACTTGCATTGGCAAGAAAGTGAAAGATACTCTTCTTGCTAACTAGTAAGGGATGAAGACATTTCTCTTGCAAATTAAACACACCTAGAATTTTTAAAATGCTATTGACATAAAAAAAGAAAAAAGCTACTGATACTCTTTTACCTTCACATTTTACATATCAGAAGAGATTATAGGGAAATAATGAAAGTGTTCCACAAATTGAATCAGAAAATATTTATTGAGCAAATATTATGTGCCAAGCATTGTATAAGGTACTAACAGCAGATATACAGAGAAGGAAAAAAGAGAGAGAAAGAATATAGTTACTTACATATCTAAACTTGAGAATATGAAATGTCACCACCTATCAAATCATCCTGATTTGGAATTTCCTTTTCTCCACTTGTTCTCTTGAAAGAAAAAACATTCCTAGTGGGGAATCGATAGTCAATATAAAAGTGTTCATCAGCATACATTTCGATTTCTAACAATAAGCAAGAAAAAAATACATCAACTTCTTCAACTTGGGCAAGACCATTTGGAAGTTCTTGATAACTTCTGAAAAGACATGGCTTTTGAGTTTTTCAGGGTGTGAAATGAATCTGTTACATGAAAATGACTCACGTCTCAAGAGCAAGTGACGATTTACATTATGAGCTAAGGAGATGGGGGCCATATTTGTACAATAAGGCCTTTTTGATTCACTGCTACTGCCATTTTCTCTCATTTCTGCCTAAATGAAGTTGGAAGATCATTCTGCCATTTGGTATTATTTAAATAATGAGACACAAATGTGTCATCTGGCTTCAAAATATTTTTCTTCTTTGGTAATGTTGATGACTAATGTCTATCTCCATTCTTTAAGAATATACTAATGTGATAATATACTTTTTGGAAAAAAATAGTTTTTTTATATCTCACATGTAAAGATTCCTTAGAATGTCAGTAAATCTTATAGATTTCAAAAATACATTTGCTAGCCTCCATGAACACTGATACTTCAGTGAATTGTACTTTTCTGTTCAAAAAGTGCTACAAGCCCTTTCACAGAGCGAGCCACCCAGAGAAAACTTCATCAGTGGAGCATGTGTACTTTTCCACGTAACGTACTATAAAAGTTATGGCCTCACCTTCAGTGGTGCCAGCTCACTTTAGATGCCCAAGCCACTCACAACACAGGAATAGCAAAAAATGACCTATCTTCCCAACAAAGAACCGAGGAACTCTTGCTTCATCCTTAGGATTCTTTTATGTTACTTCTAGATTTTGCAGCCTTAAGATCAGAACACTCATATTTGAAAAAGATGTATTTTGTTTTTATAATGCTCCTTTATGACAAATACCTACTTGCTTCAATCTGATGCAGGAAGAAGTATTTTTATATAACTTCAAATTCACATGTCTCTGAAAGTTGAGTGCCTAAATCTAATGGGTTTGGAAACAATTTCTCTATAAAAGCAAATACTAAAAGTCAGGAGTTCACTGAGTGATTCTCTATCAAATTTCATTTTCCCCTACCACTGTATAATAAAGGACATTTCCGGATTTTGCTCCCTATTAGTAATGAGAATCCTGCTGCCATTTATAGTGTTTTCAGAATGGGCACTATCAGATAAGGCACTCACAACTTGCTTCCCAAGGAAACTGCTAGAACTCCTGTACCTAAGTTACCTCTGAGCATTCCCCTCTTCCCCTTTCAGGGGTGAATTATCAGTGGCTTGTATCACAGGAAAGGTGAAAGATACAGAAACAGGGCTGATTGGTGGACCTGCCTTCTGCCACTAAAGTTTTTCTGGTACTTTCTAGATGCTACCTCAGGATTACATGAGTGATTCACTCCCCTTCTGGTCTCCTGGCAGCTAAATGGGAATACTGGAGAGTTGCCAGAAGGGTAGATAGCCAACCTGCTTGCCCTTGATTGTGCCTGCCAGCTTTTTAATAACAGAAGTAGGGTCAAGTAAGTGAAATCACGAACTGAGGAGAGTATTCTGAGAATGCAAAGGCAGTTAATGTCCTTCCAAGCCTCAGATGGCTGGCAACCCTTGGCAGAGTAATCTATGATTTGTGGCACCTGACCCTTCCACTGTGTCTGTTATCTGTGTATTCACTAGAAACATATTTACAGAATCTCTCCATTAGCAAAGATGCCTTGTGTGTGATTACCCAATTGTCATGGTCACACTAGGGTTTTGATACAGTTTCTATTCACAGATGAAAAACTGCACTAAGCTGCACACAGAATTGGTTTATAGCAGAGATCCTCAATCAGTAGATCAAGGTTTCTCCTGGTAGATCTCAAAGAGAGCATTAGGACAGCCTTGCACCCACCCTCCCTTCCCCACACACTGTACTCCACCACCTCTACCCAAGTGCAAGACAGAAACCTTCATTGACTTCTGTGAATCTTTACCAATTACCAAGTTATTAATTAATAACTAGGAATAAGAATGATCAAAGATGTTGGTCTATTTTAAATACACTTTGCCTCAGATAAAATCAGAGGAGAGCTTTACTGTGCTAGTGTTGCTCCTTGTTTATATAATACTTAGTATCAGCAAAGTATTCCCACTTAAAATCTTTTTAGTTACAAACACAAATGGAGTTTGGGTGCAAACTGGCTTTCTTTCTTCAAAAAGAATCAAATATAAAGAAAAAAAGTTTAAATATTCTCTCTGGGACAAGTGACCTTGATGAGAGTAGTTACTATTTTAAAGTTTGTGGATTTAAAAAGTGGTGTTGCCCTCTTCTCCCCGCAGAAATAAATGGCACGGAAGACTTCCGCGTCAGAAAATTCCTCTTGCCTACACTCCGTGTCGGCAGACCCACTGGGCACAGTGAAGTGTCTTAGGGAATCGAATCAAACACAGTGGGAGCAAAAAACGGTCATGGATCGAAATGGAAGAAAGGAAAACCCGGACATTGTCTCCAAGACGAAGAAGTACCCTGAACAAGGCAAATAAAGATGACAAACTCTACCACATAAACAAAGATAGTAAACTTTCTCAGATCAAGAAATACTAAGGTGACCTGACTTGATAGTGAATGCAGGCGACCCTTGAAAACTGCCGAGGTTAAATGCCCAAGCTCCTAAAGACTTGGGCAACTGGCCCTTCTCAGGACATCCAGGGCTGGGCTTTGAGCGTCTGAGCCTAGAGGAGGGACAAGAGGCCTGTCCTCGACACTCGGGCCTAAAGGCTCGCTGGCTGCACGGATGCCCGCCGGACCTTAGCTAGCTCAGGGGAAGTCTCTGCGGAGCTCAGCACGCTTTCCCTCCACCCCTGGGGGTCTGCTGAACTGCGGGACAGGTCGCACAAAGCTAAGTCCGGGTGGAGGCCACAGGGGATCCCCAAGGACAGCTGTGCCGTGAGAGCTAGACGCCTAGAGGCATCCATTCCGCCACAGGAGGACCGACCCGGACAGACGCCCACTGCCTGGAGCGCACGCAGGATCAGCCAGTCGGCGGGCGCGCGGGGGTGGAATAGCTCGGCCGCCAGCCTGGCTCAGGCGCCGGGGTGGGGACTTGGCGGGAGCTCCCGGACTGGGGGCGCCCCTCGCAGCTGAAAGTCATCTCCACACAGTTCGTCTCTGGCGACTCGAATTCAACCCCTGCGAAGATGATCCGGGCATTAGCGAGTAACAGGGGAAGAAAGAAGAGTTATTTGAATGGGGGAGGGGACGGGCATGAAGGCTAGCAGGAAACCACACAAGAAAAGAAAGCCCCATCACTACCAAAACCGTTTCTAAGCAGTCCTGAGGTTTTGTGCCTAGAGATTTCATTTTAAAAGCTGAAAAAAAATATTCCACTGCTTTTAATTGAAGTAAACAAAGTGCAACAAATCCTAACTCAAATATGATTGCAGTGAGATTAGGGTCTAATTGCTTAGGGTTCAGGTGGAATCCGCGGGCTAAATCCTACAGGGCCAATCTGAATTTCGCAATCATTCTGTCAAAAGGAGAGCGATGAGAGCCCACACGCTTCCTAACAAGTCATTTTTAACAGTTACAAGCTTCGCACAAAGACCACACAGGGCGTCTAAGAGATGCAAATCTAATCCCTGGTCATTCTACAGACCTTCAACAAAGATGTGCTAAACCCTAATAGAAAAGAAATCAGTTCTCTGTCACCAGCCCCTGGTAAAATCTATTAGAGAAGGGCCGGAGCCGCATCTACAGCAGTTGCTGCAAAGGTTAAGGACAAGTACAAATAAGAGGGACCCAGTTTTGTTTTCCGTGTGAAATATCGGGAGAAGCTAACCCCAAAAGAGTGACGGGATTCGATCCGTGGTTTCGCATTCATTTGAATGCTAGAGAAAAAAAAATAATAATAAACGCACACATGAAGACTTTTGAAGATACCAGTTTTGAATTTAGGAGACATAACAGCCATCATGGAAATCTCTGCCTCCAAAATTATGAGAGAAATAGGACGGGAAGGGAGCGCGCGGGGCGCGGAGGAAAGACGCGAGCGCCCCGGCCGGGACTTGGCCGCGCTGACTCCGAGCCGGGCGCCCGCGGTTCCAGCGCAGAGCCCAGCGGCCGAGCCACGGCCGGACAGGACTCGGGACGCTGTCGCCGCCCAGCCGCCGGGGAGCGCAGGGCGCGGATGGCGCAGAGGGACGGCCACACTCTCCCTACGGGAGCGGAGTAGCGGTCCCCTCCGCGACCTCCCGCGCCTGCCCCTGCCAAGTGCAGACGGAGCCCTGGCCTCGCCGCCCGTGAAGCGTCGCAAACGTGCTCTGCGGCGGCGCGGACAACTGCAGCCCGGAGTCATGCTGGGGCTCTCAAAGAGTTGGAGTCGGCTAAAACGTATCACAGTGTGTGCGACCCTCTGAAAAGGAAGGGCCTTGGGACCTCAGGTTGGGGATGAGGCGGGGGCTTCCTCCAAGCCCCCAGGAGCCCTGCGAGTCCGGCCTCCTGCTGCGCCGCCGTCGCTGGGCTCCAACCCTGCAAACTAGGTTGGGGCGGGGGCTGCCTGCAGAAACACGCAGGGCCGGCAGTCCCGTAAGGGCTCGACCCCCGGAACCCGCTTTCTATGCTGGAAAGTTACTGAGGGCGCGAAATTGAGGGCCGGCCTAGGATTTGTTGCTAGATACAGCAGAGTTGCCCCTCTGTGCTCCTAAGCAGCTGGGGCCCCTACACGTAGCGCCTCCTTCTAGGCAACGCTTATGGGGTCTAAAGGGGGCGCTGTCCGGCGTCCAGGGTCGGGAAAACTAGAAAGCTCCCCTTTTTCCAATGGCCTTTCTCTCAACAGCCGGAAGGAGGGCGGGACACGTGTCCGAGAAAGAAATTTTATCTGCTTTTAGGAAGGCTCCCAGAAGATACTTTCTCTCTCTCTCTCTCTCTCTCTCTCTCTCTCTCTCTTTCTGTGACGCACCCTTGGACTCCAGGACCCCTCAAAATTGTAAATCCACGAGTTCGGAGCCTGGAGCTGTCCAAACAGAAGGAACAAGATGAAGCAGGGGAGATAAACGCCAGCCCCGACCTCTCAGCTCCACAGCGATCACATGTGCTCTATCAAGACGGTCCCTACTCTTAAGGCCGGGCACTGAAAGGCAGAGCTTGCCCTTAGACTCGAAAACAGGCTGCTACACACAAACCGTACTTCTGTATCTGCCTCCTCCCATTCCACTGGCTGCTTGTCCGTCCTAGGTGTGTGCCTTAGGCGGGCGCTGCTCTCCTTCCTCCCCAAAGACCGACATTAATTGAATTTCTCAGACTGAGGCTTCTCTTTGCTTCCTCTATCTTTTTTTTTTTTTTTTTTTTTTTTGCCCTCTGACAGGCTGACCTTGGCCATTCTTTGCTTTTCTTACTTTCCAACTGGCCTTCCCTAGGGACCCTGCTGGCTTTCATTCTTTATAGCTTAGCCCGTTCACTTTATCCGCTTTTCCTTTTGGTACTGACATTAGGAAAATGGTACCAAATTGCCTACAAAGCGAGACTGCATGACTTCAGCTACATGGCTGGAATTAGACAAAAAAGCAAGTAAAACACAGACATTGAAAGGAAGAGATGGAAGATGAGGGAGGATAAGGAAACAAACAAAAAGTAGATAATCAAGTTACATCAAACTATAAATACAAAAATTGCACTGCTCCTGCGGATGATCTGTAAGTCCTAGTGGGAGTCTCCCATATCTACATGGGGAGTCAGGGCAGGGGACCACCCCAGCGAGGCTGGGCCAAGGCCTCCTCTCTTTCACTGAAGCTGCACCTGGAGCCTGTGCTACCGATTCTGAGCTTGTGTGTCAGGAAAGCGTGGAAGGATGCACACACATCAACCGTAACTTCTAGAAACAGTCATGCAGTCACCATGCTCTCAGGGAAAGTGTTGGTGGCTGAAGCTTCCTGTCCTGGGAGCCTGTCCTGGCTTTCTGTGGATCTAGCATGCCACATGCCTGTGCACCATCTCTGTCCACCTAGCCAAGCCTAAAGCCCTATCCTGTGCCCAAGCAGTTTGAGTCCTGCTGGTCCCAGTCTTAGCCTGCCTTCTTTCAGTTGAGGCAGTTTGGTTCTCCCCATTTGCAGAACTACAGAGCTTAGAGTTTTCCTGCTACTGAAAGCATCGCCTGAGACTCAGCCCTTCTCTCTGAGGACAGTGCCTCTGGACAACTTTCCCTTAGCCAAAGAACAGGCTCTAGAGAGAAAAACATGTTAGGGACATGTTAGAGAGGTGTAGGGAGAGAGGATGCTTTTAGATCCTCGAGGTCTCTGTTTTTCCCTATTTGATATTGGAGTTTTTAGGAAGTTTGGCAGAAGATTGAGCAAGCCAGGTTAGGAGCTGCACAGATTTGAGCACAGTCACTCACCTGCCTCCCACCCCTTTCCATTTCTCAGCTGACCATCTTCCAGGGGCCTGATATTTTCCAACAACGTTTAAAAACACAGCATTTGTCTAGGAGCCATTAACCTGGGGTTAATAACCAAGCCCCATTTGAAATAAAAATAGAATCAACATTAATCATATTCTACTATTTAGATTGAGGTTTTACTAGGTAGGTCACTAGACGCTGTTATCGGAGGAGCAGAGGAACCTCACTTTTCCTTAAGAAAACTTGCTAGAGAAACAGCAGCAGTTGCTGAGCTTTTCTTTTCTTTTCCTTTCTTTTCTTTTCTTTTCCTTTCCTTTCCTTTCCTTTCCTTTCCTTTCCTTTCCTTTCCTTTCCTTTCCTTTTTCTTTCTTTCTTTCTTTCTTTCTTTCTTTCTTTCTTTCTTTCTTTTCCTCAAAGATTACTCTCATCTTTTTTTGTAAACGTTCGCTTCAGGTTAGAGTTTGCATCACTGTCGCAAGCGAGTCATTTAATATCCTTGTGTTCACGTGAATAAACAGATCAAAATTCACGGGAAACTCCTACTCTCGCGCACACCAGGCAAACGCAAAATTTGTGTGGTTTCCCGAAGGTTTGGTGGCCCGGTCGGCAGGCGGCGCGGCAGAGGCCGTTCCTCGCGCGGGAACCGGATGGAATCACCGGCTGGGGTGGGGCGGGCTGGGGGCGACGTGGGATAGAGTGAGTGGAGAGACTGCGGCTGTGGCGTCGGTGAAGAAGAAGCGGGCAGGCGGGGTGAGGCCTCAGGATGGGGGGAGGGGTGGGTTAAGGGTTGGGGGTTGGGTTAGGAAAGGGAGGGCACTCTGGGCAGGAAGGGGGAGGGTGCCGACAGATGCTTCTCTTAATCCTGGAAACCAAAGTTTCCACGAGAGACCATAAAAAAGCTCACGATTTCAAGTGCCCACACTTCCCATAGAGACCCTGACAACCAATTTGGAACCGCAGGGCCACGAAGGGTCCCCAAGACTTTGGCCATGGAGCTGGGAGGCCGGGATTGTTCCTTGGGCTTTCTTCCTGGCTCTGCAGGTCCGTCCCTCAGCTTCCCCAATAGCCCCCCACTTCAGGTAGGAGCTGTAGGGCTCCAGGTTGCAAACTTTAGCCCCAAGCAAAATCTCTGGCGGACTTCCTTTAAAAATAAACTCGAATTTTTCATCAAATCTTTTTTACCCAGTCCATTCTTCATTACAAGACTGTTAGGCAGCCGGAGAAGAAGCACAATCAATGTGGTTGTTCTGTCACCTTTCTGGCTGTTTTTTCCTCCCAACCACGGAGTCTCTTTCGATTTTCTAAGCAATTAAGTTATATATTCAACAGGAATATTCCATTTAAAATACATTGCGACTAAAGACACACAGGTCTGAAGCCTGAAGAAAATATTTAGTGCTTGCCTAGGGATCCTGTCACCCATCATCTGCTCGGAATGTGCTCTGTATCTTTCAGCCAGCGTGTCCAGCTCTTATGATTGCAAATGGCCCTGTTTTCAAATGGAAATAAGACTTGCAAACTGATTATGTGTATTGAATCAGAATCACTCCCTAGATCCTCTTGTTTAAAATGTATTGAAAAAAGGATGATGGCTGCAGACCTCTGAAACCAGCTCCCTCTCTTTTCAGGGAGGTCGATCTATTTTGCAACTTTTTGCCATTTGAGCATGTTTCAGCCAGATAATTACGTGGCCATTGTGTTACCAGCCCAAAGCTCAGACGTGGTACACACACCACCTCCCAGCCATCCCCAGGCTCTCTCCATTAGCCTATGCCTTAAATACTACACACCCGCAGCACACACGCATCCAGCCACCCCAACCTCTGACCCGGCTACAACCAGCACATCAGCTGTCACAAGGGGAACCCCAGACACTTTTTACCAGGCCCATTTCCCTGTGTCCTTTCCAAACCGCTCCTCTTCTGGTGTTCCAATGAGGAGTACCACACACATGAAAATCTCCAGCATTCAGAGACAAACAACTAACAGATCTAAGTATTTAGTCATATCAAGAGTCGTTCAACAGCTAGTTTGTGCTAGTGTGACATTGCAATTGTTCAAAAATTGTTCACACAGGAAGGTTAATGCCAAGGCACTTTTACACTACCACAGGTCTCGAAGATTTTCTCTATTCCCATCCAGGGCTGCATTATGGGCTAAGTGTGAGTTGGTTTTTTGGTTACTTGTTTGCTGGAGGCTCTCCTGTTTGACTTCAGTATGAAACCAGTAGTCTATGTGGATGTGTAGAGAGGCATGTGAGCTTTGCCTGCTTTATGAGATGTGAGTGTAATACAACTCAATGCTTTGGGGATTTACTGCTCCTGGGCCTCTCTGCCTCAGTAGAGCTGCCAGGGAGCACGAATCAATACTCCAGCTAAGACTGCAGGTCTGTGGGTGATAATGAACCAACTATATCTTCTATCTGGCCTGGCTAGAGATGAGAATATGTGCACACCTGTGAAGTGAGGGCCTATGACTCTTCCTGAAACCCAGTCAGAGCAAGGGAAGGAGAAAGCTGTCTCAGCCCAGCAACCTCCTCCCCCATCCAGGCTTGCAGACCTTGAGGCACCTTGGAGTGGCCAGGCAAGGAGAGATTTTCTCTTCTGAGGCTGGAATCTCCTCTGAAAAAAAAAAAAAAAAAAAAAAAAAAAAAAAAAAAACCTGTCACTACAAGTCTGTTTTGGGACTTGGTTCTCAGGATGCATTTCCAAGGCTCACACTCCACATAGGCGTAGTCAGTCATTAAACATTGTCCAGGAGTTCTGAGTTAGGGCAGAGCCAGCATTGAGCTCAGAGGAACCAGCTTAGTCCTCTTCTTGTCGTTAGGATAATTCCCAGGTTTACATCTTCACAGGCACTCAGCTGAGTGTGTGCCAGGAGATCAGGTAAGTCAGCAGAACACGGGCCAAAGATATCCTTGTTTTCCTAAAGCTTTGGACCTTTTGAGCAGCATCACTAGGAGGGAGAACAGAAGGCCAGCTGAAGACTGCCTGGTTCTGGGTGACTTTGCACAGAATGACTCCAGTGCACAGGGACAGGAGAAAGGTATCTGAGGACACTTTTCATGATTTGATATCTCTGGTTTTCTAGAAATGAAATTATCAACAATCACCCCCCAAAATTGCAATGTTTAACACATGGAGTAATAACCTGCTGTTACTGATAACTACCATCGGGAAATCAAAGACAGGATTCCCCCAACATGTGAAATGTGTGTGTGTGTGTGTGTGTGTGTGTGTGTGTCTTTCTTCTTGTGTGACAGCACTCAGACCTGCTCTCTTATTTCTGCTGCCATGCAAAGGCCAAAATAAGGAGGACTTTTGCTATATATGGGGAGCAGAAACATTTCCCTTTTTATTAGCTTAGTTTCTGCTAGCTGAGCAGTAGTGTTCATACGAACACGTCTATTTGTGGATAATGTAAGTTCAGCATGGGAGAACAATTCTTGTTATCAATTGTTTCAGGAAGTCTCATCCATAGCTGTGTCTCAGGCACCAACTTCAAATTCTTTCAGAACAACTTTTAATATTCTCCAGCATAATTAGCTCTCCAGAATTTCCCATGACACTAAATACATATTCCGACTTGAAGTGGGCAAAACTAAAGTTTGTTTTTTATTTCTAAGGGAACTAACTTTGGATTATATCTTAATTGAGGCTATATCTTAATCATCTTTTTTTTAATCTAATAGGTTCTATAAAATCCAATTATATATGAATTTTTGTTGAAATCTCAAAAAGTATAAGAAACATACACATGTGTATAAGGTAGACATTGCTTCTATAAATGCACACATATATACATACATCAACACACATCTACATGCAATCACTTGTACCTGCGCACAGAGTGAGCAGAATCAGATGTCAATATTTGTCAGAGGGAAGAGTTCTTTTTCCCAAGTCCTAGCAACCACTATGTTTATGTTTTATTTATCATTCAGGCAAAGTAATACAGTGATCAATCTATATTACACTTTTCTGCAAGTAACAGAGAGGAATAAAACAGGAAATATTTTGAAACCTCACACTTGCCAAAACTTTGCCACAAGTCACAATAACAAAGGTAATAAGTGTTTAGGAAGCAGAGAGGCTGTGCATGAGAAACATTATCCAAGGAGGAAAGGGATGGCTGCTGGGGACACTCTCCAAGTTGGGTGTTAGGTCACTGTTGGAGAGAAATGCAGCCTGCCACTTCATCTGTGGCCACTCCTTCTGATGCCTCTCACTGAGGAGACTCCAGAAAACTTTCTGGGCTCCAATTTGTGGCAAGGTCCCAGATTGGGACTCCTAGGTGGCCTCAAGCCCCAACACAAATGCACAAGGAAGCAAATCAAGCAGCCAGGAGGGCAAGGCAGTGTTTCCCATCCCCAAGTGGGATCTAGCAAGCAGGAAAACTTCGGGCCTCATCCATCCCAATACCCATGTGCCCCTTCATTCCGTTTATAAAGGAAGCTGTGTCAAACAAACCAGCAAAGCCTCTACGAATTGTGTCATCGCAGATTCACATTTCCCAGTGGGCTTCCTAGCGCTGCACAAATAAAATCGCCCGCTCACTCCGCTTCCTCACTCTAATAATTGGAGGGTGGGGGCTGGGAGGGGGGCTACGTCTAGGGGGACCGTAGACATCCGATCAAAATTCAAGGCAGCTTCTCACAACTCTTCTTGTTTATAGAAAATGAATGTCTGCCTGGCTTGCTTTAGTTCGGGAAGGGGGGTCAGTCTTTATCAGCATAGTTCACACATCTCCTGGAATTTTTTTCCCCTTATTTTAAATTGACCCACTTTTAAGATAAAGACATAATAGAAAAAGCATCGACCTTACCTGGTCCCTAATGAGGTGGAAGTCAGAAAATCTCGCTCTCATTTCCTCTCGTCTCGGATTGCCCGAGCCTGAGAAGAGACTCGCGCCACCTCGTGTGTACTGGTGCCTGGAGCGAGCCCGGCACGGATGCCCGGACGCGGTGGAGCGCGCCCTCGGGGCGTGTGCGGCTTCTCAAAGCTGAGGATTCTTCCCAGAGAGACTGCGATGCCAGATTCGGGCACTGCCACTGCTGCTCCCTGGCCCAGGCCCAGGAGGATCTTAACTCCCTCCGAGGACTCCCAGCAAGTCTAGCTTTGAAAAAGGGCTAAGCCCTAAGCAGTGGGGAAATCTGCCTCCTGCGAGGCCCTGGGGCTGGAGTGCAGAGCCTCAGGGCCCCCAAGACTAGGTGCCCTCTAAGCTTCTCGCGAAGTGTGCCCGGCCTGGCTTGGATTTCACCAGTGAGCCCGCGTTATTGCCTTGTCCCGAGCCACTGTCCCGGCCCCCACCCACTCCTTGCTCTCACCAGCCTAGCAGCCTTGAGGATCCCGGCTTGTGACCCGTGGTGGCGGCTGCAGCCCAGGATCCCTCCCTCCCCAGCGAGGGCATCTCTGCCCGGCTCTTCTCGCCTCCCCTGAGCCCAGCCCAGTGCGCGGCCCGCCAACTGAGAGGGCTGCTTTCCTTCCTTCCCGGCCCACAGCTCGGGGTTCCCAGGCTGGGGCGGGGGTGGGGAGCCGCTTTGGGATGCTAAACATCAAACAAGCCAAGCCTGGGGTTTCAGGCCCTGAAGCCACTAGAGCAGCTCTCCAGGGCTCTCGAGAAAGTCCTCGTGTTTACATGGCAGCGGGGGTGGGGTGGGGGAGAGTAAAGAAGAGGGGGTGGGATGCTGTCTGCAAAATCTCCTTTACTCCGGGAGTGGGAGAGTTAGGGGGTATTTTCGAGGGGGCAAAGTTTTTCAGGGATCTCTGGAGGAACTGTTCTGTTCTCACAGGAGGAAGTTTTCTGCCTTTCCAGCACCTCAGGGCCGGGTACTTCCAGAATGCTGATTTCCCCTCCAGGGAAGCCAGAATCCACCTGGGCCAGGGTCGCTAGAGATCCAAGACAGTGGTCTCCCGGAAAGGAGGGACACTGGCTTCCCAGAGGCTGGTGGACCAGGTTGTGTGGGTGGAGGGTGTCACCAAACTGAGAACCCTCCTGCGCAGAGATAAGCGAGAGAGATGCTTCAGACCACGTTCCTTGGCTGCTCCCTGAAGCTGGACACATCCCCCAGCCAGGAGCAGGAATGGGTGGACCCCAAGTGATTGATAGGAGAAGAGGCCGAGGCCCTGTTTTTCTAGGTCCTAGCCTCAGACCCAGCCAAATTCACCTTTTCTCGGGACAAGTAAACAGACTTCAAACTAAGCCGGCGGCGGGAAGAAGAATGTGTTTGTTAGAAAGTCCACCCAGCACCACGGGGTGATAAGGCCAAGAGAACCACACAACACGCTGAAATTGTGACTCGGGGGAGCTGCTTGGGGGTGGGCAGTAAATGTGGGAAGGGAAGGGGCAGTCCCTGGGCTGCAGCCCTGCTCCACCCACCCAAGCCCTGAGCATCCAGGCTTGTGCAGCTTTGTGGTGGTTGGAGCCAATCTCCCACCTCACAGAATCCGGGTAGTAGGGCCAAACAGCTACCACAGTGCCCGCCTCCCTTACTCCTGAGTGCCTAGGTGCCTAGGCCACCTATATTCCTGGCCTCAGGAGATCTCAGACCAGTCACCATGCATTGTAACACAGGTGCTCAAACTTTCCTGATTTTTGTACAGTAAGTATAAATCAGCACACTCACTAGACCCAACTAACCATCCTTCCAAAATCTCCAGGTCTCTTCAAGATATCGCAAGCTGAACTACAGTATGCAGGCCTGGTTTCTGCTGGAAGAAAGCCCTTCCTGACCTCCAGTTCTAAGCTATCCCTGGAGGGAAGATCCCTAGAAGTTGGGGAAGAGGACTGTTAGATGCAGCCAAGAACGCGGCCAATCTGTTGCCTTTGGAGGTGGTGGTGGTTCTGATGGTGAGGAGTTGGAGACAGAGAGAAATAGAGAGAAAAGTAAAAGGAAGGGAGGCAAGAAAGAAAAAGTCTAGTTGAAAGTCTAGATGGGAAGCCAAAGAAGAATCAACCCCCAAACAAACCTTCCAGGTCTAAAGGAAAGTGCTTGGAGGGATCTGTCTGCAGCCTACTGGACTGCCTGCCCTTTGTAGGCTTATCAAGGGATAACAGCCCATCAAAACCACTGACTTTTCTGTCTACAGCCACTCCTTCCATCACAGCCAGTCTTCACCCCTCATAGCAGTCTTGATGGTTCTCCCAACACATATATCTTGAGATCTCAGACTAGGAAAGTAGAAATTACAAGAAAAGAAGTAAAATGATTTTTTTTTTTTTTTTTTTTTTGCTGGGGTTGGGAGGAGGTGGAAGAGCTGGGACCAGGAAAAAGATGCTCTGTTGCAAAGATGTAGGAGCCCAGTGTTGGAAACAGTGGGAACAAGATGTGTAATCACAGCCCAAAATCCTGTGGCAGGCATCGGCAGTCCAGCATAGACCCATGCCACAGCCGCTGAAGTGTGTGTACGGGGTCAGATCCCTGAGTGTGGTTTGCTGTTTTTGAAATAAAACCCACAAAGACTTCAATTTCATATAAAGCCACCCACTAAATTCTAACTGTGGAGGAGCTTGGTGGCAGATCAGAAACAACTAACTTGATGTTCAAGTCTAGAGAAGCAAGTTTCATTTACTAAAAATGAAACTCATTCAGTGCTCCCTCAAATGGAAGTCCTGGCTCACTGTTTTTTTAAATGTTGCCTCAACTCAAGAGCACAGTAGGTAGTTTCTGGGTTTCCAAACACAGAAGCCTGACTTTGAAGATGTGGTCTGTTTTTCTTCCTCTCTGCCCTGCCTCCTGGCAGAGGCGGTTGAGCTTTGCTCTCCCCCAGTGTCTAGGACCGCTCACGATTTGGTTGCCCTTAGTCCTAAAACAGAAAATTCCCTCTTCCCGTGGGACATTGACTCTAGGTCTGACCTCCTTAGCCAACTCAGAATCCTTTGAGCTCAAACCCAAACAATTCAGATCCCATCACCCCAAAGATGAATTCCCCCAAAAAAGCCATTTAATGTCAAATCAGAATAAAACAAAAAGATGTTCTTAATCAGAAAAAGAACCTTTTTAATTTGTATAATTTATTAGAAGCTTCTTAGGAACTATATTTAAGCCAATTATCTACATAAGTTACAACAGAAAAAGACTGACGTGGCAAATTCCAAACTGCCAAATAATATACACAGATTTATCAATGCCCATTTTAAAAAAATGTGAGGGGCTGGAAATAGGAAGGGTTTTTTTTTTTTGTCTTTACAACAAAAATGTACAGATTACTAAAAACTAGGCATTTAATCCAACTTTTGACAGGATTTTACAGCTACAAGTTCACATCAAACATAAAACAATTTTCTAGGCGGGGGATAGTTGGGCTGAACCTAAATGGCTAAAGGGCACCTGGGAAGGGGCACTTCCTTTCTGTCATTGATGAGTGGGTTATGTCAAAGAATCTTCCCTCTCCCCAGCTCCCGTTCTCTTTTCTTAAAAAAAAAAAAAAAATAGAAAGAAAAAGAAAAAAGAAAAGAAAATCCTGGTATTTACAAGCAAGTCCACTTGCTGAAAAAGTGTGCCCAGTCAAGTCGAGGTCTTTGGGGTCCAGATCCACAGTAGTGTGGAGCCCTCTCCAAATTGTGCCCCACCCCAGCGTGAAAAACCCTTTAGGACCACCGAAAAGACACCCCCAAAGCTTTTTTTTTTCTATGTCTTTCTGTGTTTAAAGACTCCATAAGGAATTGAATTGAATATTTGCTTGGCTGGTTTTATTTTCTTTTTCTATTAAAAAAAATCCACAGATTTTAGATAGGAAAAAATAAAAAAAAGAAAGACGTCCAGCAGTTTGGCCTTTGTGTAGTTTTCCTTGGTCTAAACTCGGACAGGTTCTTAAGAAAAGTCAGAGCGAGTGGAGCAGCGGGTGGACGGTGGTCTGTGTGGCGGGCAGAGGAGGCGCGGAGAGGCGGCCCGCCGGCTTAGGGCCTGCCGCCAGTCCTCTCACCAGGTCCGACCGTATAGCAAGGTGGAGCAGGACATGGTGCCATAGTCCGAGCCCGAAGAGTTCAGGTGGGACAAGCTGGAGACCTGGCCTTGCAGCGCTGCGGGGCTGGCGGCGTGGTGCGCCAGGTCCGGGGACTGGCCCGCGCTGCCGGGCTGGTGGCCCGGGTGTGCACCCAAGCCGGCGCCACCGCTGCCCACTGAGATAGCCGCCGCTGCCGCCTGGGCAGCTTGCGCCTGCTGCTGCGCCTGCTGCTGTGCATGGCCTTGCAGGCTGGCTGCGCCCGGCGCGGGGGCGCCCGCCTGGCACGGTTTGCCGTCTTTCACCAGGACCGGCACAGCCACACGGCGCGGCGACTGCTGCTGAGCCTGCTGCTGTTGGGGACATCCGGCGCCCCCGCCGCCCCCGCCGCCGCCGCCGCCGCCGCTGTCCTGCTGCAATTGTTGTTGCGCCGCCTTGTCCTTGGCCTGGCGTTTCATTTTGTAGCGGTGGTTCTGGAACCAGATCTTGACCTGCGTGGGTGTCAGGTGGATCATGCTGGCCAGGTGCTCGCGCTCCGGTGCAGACAGGTACTTCTGCTGCTTGAAGCGTCGCTCCAGCTCGTACACCTGCGCCTGGGAGAAGAGCACCCGGCGCTTCCTGCGCGGCGCGCTTGGCAGTGGGGCCATGTTCTTGCTCACGTCCCCCAGCGAGCCCAGGCCTCCCATGCCGCTCATGTTCATGCCGCTCGCTGGGCCCATGAAGCGGGAGACTGTAAGCGACAAACGCATAGCGTCGGCCGGGGCCGGGGCCGGGCTTCCGCGCCCCTTGGTGGCCCGCCCGGCCCGCCCCGACGGCGCCCTTCGCACCTAGGCCGTTTGGAGCCTGCTGGTGAGGCCCAGCCGCTGGAGATCGTTAGCTCTGCCCGGGGCAGGGCGGTGGGAGAGTGTGCCGGAACAGCCCGATCAACCCTGGCTACACCCTCCCATCTCAGTATTCCCCTTGCGACCCAAAAAGCGCAGAGAGGTGGGGGTGAGAGGCTGCTCCCGCTCTTCTTTGCCCTAGCCCTGTTGGGGTTGGCTGGCCACAGGCGGCGAACTGAGCTCAGGCAGGGACTTGGGATCCGACGGTAAACCTCCAACTTTGGAAGGTTAGGAGAGGAGGGTACTCTCTTCTGAAGGTTCAAACCCTCACACACTTTGCCTCCTCGCTTCTCTGATGTAGGCCCCAGCGGAGGCACCTGCTTGGCCCATTTAGAGCCCCCTCTGGCGCCGAGCAACCTCCAACCCGTCCAGACTTCGCTGGAGAGCGCGCCGGGCCGGGAGCTCCAGTGCATCCCGCCGGGCCGCCTTTCTCCCAGCCAGGCCCTGCCTCGCCGCACCCTGCGCGCCCTGGATCCTGTAGCTCAGCTTGGGGGGCCTCCCTCGGCCCTCGGAGGTCTTCCCGCTGAGCAAAGCTCCCACTTAGCAGCGCCTGGAGGTACTGAGTATCAGCACCTGTCCGCAGGATCCCAGTGCTACCAAGCGTCTCTTCTTGGACAGCCCGCCCCCCAGCCCAGCAGGGGAAAGACTTCCAAGTTCCCGTACCCAACTCCCCGGCGCCCTTGCCTGCAGCCCACCCTTGCCTGTCCAGCGCGCAGCCCATAGGCGCCGCGCCCTCCTGTGCTGAGCCCGCGGCCCCGCGGCGGGGCGGCCTCACTTACTGGCCGGGAAGCGCGGGTCTGGGTTGGCGCCGTACCATCCGGGGCCCGAAGCGCTGTTCCGCATGGTGTCCTGGTAGGGCGGCAGCTCACTCATGTTGCCCAGGTTGCCGTTGCAGTAGCCCCCCACGGCGGAGTGCGAGAGCTGGGGCACCCCCGCCGCCGTCATGTGGTAGGCGGCGGTGACGGCGCCGTGGTGCCCCACGGCGTGCTGCTGCATGGCCGCAGCCGGCGGTGCCGCCTGGCCCTGCCTGTACGCCGCCAGCGGAGCCCCGAGGCCGCCGCCCTCCATGCCCACTTTCTTGTAGCTTTCCTCCAGGGGACTCAAGATGTCAGACACTGAGAACGGAGTCGTGTGCTTTGGACTCATCGACATGATTCGGCGGCGGCTGGAGGAGGAAGGAAGAGGAGGAAAAAAAAGGGAGAGGGGGAAGGCGAAGCCTCGCTACTTTTTTTTTTTCTCCCTTTGCCAAATATTCTGGTGTTACCTTAACGCCGATCTTGTTGGATGTACACGTAACGGAGTGGACCGAGTCCGCCTTAATTGGCTTGAGTGGCGGCTCGGGGGCTGCCTCGCGTTTGTTTTAGCCCGGCGCCAGGTTTTAGGCAGCCACCAGAGGCGGGGCATAAGCGCTAAAGCAACAAGACAATAGAAGCCTACATCTTGCCCCGGATAATTAGCTTACATGCTGATGACAAGGTAAACACCTTTAAGTTTCACTTGTCAGGATTTTTAGATCAGAGAGAGAGAGAGAGAGAGAGAGAGAGAGAGAGAGAGAGAGAGAACCGAAGCATTTCTTCCCCCTCCCCTGCACACCCCATCCCCATTTTTTTGTGGGGTGCGGGAGGCGCGCGGGGAGGCGGCGAGGGAGGGGAAGGCGGAGGGAACCGGGAGCGGGGAGGGCAGGAGGTGGGGTGGAGAGTAGCCCAGGAGGAGGGACGGTGGGGAAGAAGGAAGGTGAATGCTGCTTTGCCACCAACTTGAGGAGTTACAAAGTGGAACCACTCTCCGAAGTGGTCGGGGTTCCCCGGGCCTGGACAGGATTTTTGGGAGTGGGGAATGGGGGACAGGGTTGGGGGTTCACCTGAGCCTGCCGGGGCTGCTCCTCCCTCCCGCCGCGGCCTCCCAGCCCCGCGCCTTCCCACCGCCTCCGCACCACATCGGGCTTCGCTGCGCCGAGCCCCGGTCGCCACCAAATGAGCGAGCGAGAGTCCGGGAGGAACCCTAGGGCCGCACTGTTGGTCTACGTGTCTGTCAGTCTGTCTGCCTCTTCTGCCGCCGTCCGAGGGACACCTCTGCTCTCCGCCCCCTTTCCCCTTACCCGAGAGATTCCCAGCGGGGCGGAGGGGGAGCTGAATAAGGGAACGACTGCCACCGCCGGGAGGTTGTCGCGGATCCCCGCGCCACCCGCCCACCCCACCCCCCAGCTCGAGCTTCTCGGCGGGCCAGGCCCCCGCACCGCACCACACCCCCCAACACCCTCGCTCCTTTCCCCACCCCTCCCGCCGCCGAGGCGTGCAGCAGGGCCTCCAGGGCTGCGAAGATAGAGGGGAGCTAACGTGAGGATCCAGTCCTGAAGTTGTCCCATCAGGAACAAACCTGGTGTCCCTGACCCTCTCCCATTGCCCGACCTCGTGGGATTCCGGGCTAGAAGCTGACTTTATGAGGCCATCCCAGTCCCACCCCTAGAGCCTGCTCTTTTCCCCTTCAAGGGACGGGAGAGCAGTGGAAGTCCTCAGGTTTGTGGTCCCGGGGGCCTGATTCTCCCCAGCCCTGGAGAACCGGTTGGCCAGGAGGGGGCGAGCACCCTGACGCGGGCGGCCCAGCGTGGCGGGAGGATGAGCTGCGGCTGGGCTTGCCTCCGCCCGGAGCTCAGCCATGCAAAAGTGCACTTGCTTCCCCGGGAATAACCAAATATCTTTGTTTAAAGTGGCGGCGTAAATGGCCAGGCGCTTTGTGGCCACGCTGGATATTAGTAGATGAGGATCATTCTGCTTCAATTGGGCGCCTCTCATCCTGCAAGCAAGAAACTGCTTAGGAGGAAGTGGGTTTCCTGTCTGCGTGTTCCCAGGCTTCAAGTGTGAGCCCCGCGCCTTGAGGGTCCTCGGGCGCCTGGCGAGGGGGAGCAGTGGGCCCAGCTCCCCAGAGGGCCTAGGGTCGCCAGTCGAGTTGCTCAGGCCAGGCCAGGACCCAAAGCCTAGTGGACCACACGGCAGAGCCCTCCCTGGCATGGATTTTGATACCAATTTCGTCCTTTCCCCTTGGATTTTAAATATTTTTGTTATTTGCTTTTGTTTTTCTTTCTCTTTGGCTCTTTGAATTTTCCCAGCGTGTTGGGGGCTGGAGGGTGGAGTGCTTCCTGCCCGTTGGTTGCGTCCTGGACACTCTGGAGGCCTGTCAAGAAGGCTTCTCGAATTTGTGTTTTGTTTCCACATTTTCTTTCTCCCCCTTGTAATGAAGGAGCTCCTGATAATGAACAGGCAGTTTTGAACTATTCAGCCGTCTAGGCTCCTTGTTCATTAATAGCAATTTATAGCCGGGAAGTTGTTCTGTTTATTTGCTTAAGATTTTGATCCTTTCCTTGAAGTGTGCTCTGTGCTTCCTCAATGCAAAGTCAGCTTCTACACTCACATTCGTTTTCCTCCCCACCTGTCTCCATTATCAGGATTGGGGAAAGCTCAGCAGACCCTGGAACTCCTGTGTGCCCGTGTTTGCCCAGGTCTCTGCAGCAACCTGGGGACAGACAACCCTACATTCTCTTTTCTTTCCCAAGGTGATGGCCTGCGGCCAACATTGCTAAAGACAGGTACCAAATCAGGCTCTGTGCTCTTCTCCCCCAGGAATTTCCTTGGGGGGGGGCACTCTCAGGAAGAATTGAGATCCTAACAGTTGTGTTTAGGTCAATGTGGTGTCCAGGGAACAGCAAGCGGAGGCAATGCTGGGCTAAGTGAAGGACAGAAAAGAGAGGGCAAAGCAGAATGCGGACCTTGTCTAGAGCCACATCTCAGACAGACCTGTGTCCTGCATGGGGGAAACCATGCCACGTGATCCGGAATGTAGCAGGATGTCCTACACACACCATCAAGTTTCAGAGCCATTTAATGATGGAGATAATTCTTTGAGAAAGAGTTTTTGAAATTCAAGTAAGGTCCAGCACATCAAAGTGCTTTCAGAGGTTTGAAATATTTAAAAGTTCATTGTCAGTTTTCTGCTCCCATGGCAGGATCTGGAGCACTAGCCCCCTGTATCTCTCCCACCTTGGTTTCCTCCAGCAGGAGCACCACTAGGAACCAAAGCCACCCAGCAGGTGGTGGGTAGGGGCTCTGAGTGGTGCCAGGATCAGGGGTCTGAGGTGGGCTTTGCTGGTCTCCCTGAAACTAGGGTGGTTTCCTCCAAGGGCTGGCATAGGCCTCATGTGCACACAGCATTCCCTGCTCTAGTCCAAAGCTAGGCTGGGCTCCTAGGGGTGCAGAGGTCCTACCTGCCTCTCCTACTTCCACCCTTTCATACACACCCACTGCTGTGCCTTCTTTGCTGGACACACTGCACTGCCTAGAAGAAGTCTGTGGACTCCTCTCTGGTGAGGAAAAGGCTGATATCTGTACCTCCAAGGTTGTTCAAGCAAAAGCCTTGGGGGTCACTCCTTTGGCTCCATCACCTATTTCTTACCGAAGAACATCCTTTCTATCCACCAACCTCCTTCCTAACTCATCCTGAATAGGGCAGGCCTGGGTCAAATCAGTGATTTCTCCAAGGTTTCAGTTATGCTGCAGAATTTAGTACACCCCTACAATCCTCTTCCTAGAACCCTGTGGAGTGGGCGCAGCTGGAAAGCCTGCACAGCACTGGCCTGTCATGGAGCTTTCCATGGGTATCTGCCTTGATATCAGGCATATTCTGCTAGTTTGCTGCCTTAAGGCCCAGAATCAAGGCTCTCTAGAGGAGCAGGTTCAAGCCCAGTCCCAAAGGAGTGGAATGACCATCAGCCTTTGCTCACACTGCGTGGCCCATGGGAAACCCCTTCCCCATCCTCATCGCCTGTGTGGTTTGGAAGAGCAAGAACAAAACAGAGTAGTATGCAGAGGAAGGGATGTCTTTCTCACCAACCCCTACTACTCCTGGCCTTTCGTGGTCCTTCACAGTAACCTAGAGCACTGAGTGGGTTTCCTGACAGTGTTAATTTTCCTTTTTTTTTTCTCCATAATTTTATTGAGAAACAAATAGCAATGAGACAGTTTCAAATCAAATTGGTAGGACAGTTTCAATAATTAACACATTGTATACATTCTTCCTTGTGGTTATTTACTGTACAAGATGCGGACATGATATCCTATTTACAAACACTATTAGAACAAATCCCTCTATTCATTAAGAGAATGTAACTATATATCTACCCTAATCACCCTGAATACACAGAGACAAAATGGACATTCATCTGTAT
>NW_004524662.1:2916925-2920921 GCF_000260255.1 Octodon degus | reverse complement strand
CAAGCTTGTTCTAAGTAGGTGCTTTAGACCACTGAGCCATCTCACCAGCCCCTGCGCTAATTTTCTTTTGGTTTTATTGAAATTCATGATTGAGCCAGTAAATGTTTGTTTCAGGAAGACTCTACCAGTCACACTGCTTGTTCTGAAGAGTCAACTTTCAACAATTGAGATACATCTCCCCACAAAGCATTTACGTTATCAAGAGGATAGCAGTGGAGTGACTGGAGACACTGCATTTACAGCGACTCTGACTGCTGCCCTACCCAGCAGAGTTAGAGAGGAGTAGAATGCAGTTCTGTGTAGGGACTTCTGCACCTGTCTTCTAGTCCCAGATAGTGGGGTGACCACTTGGGTAGAGTCTGAGACCCTGATTTATCACTTTCCAGCAGTGTAATATAATTCCTCCCCAGAAGAATTATAATAGCAACCACTATCTTAGCCAGAGTAAACTACCAATTTCCTGGCTCCCCTCCCAAGTCCCCGGTTAACTCATGTTAAATTAAGTAAACAAAGCCTCTTAGCATCTATGTTCCAAGCTGCAAATATGGCCATAACCCAATGTGTGTACCTTTCTGGATTATTGTGCTAGGGATTCAGCTCACCCAGGATGAGATCATATCCCTGAATCTGTGATCCTTTAAGACCGATGATAGGAAGCAGAAGCTGTTGTTTCTGATTCTGTGTTTGGAGTTTATAGGAATTGTGAACCCAGCCTCTGATCCTCGGAGAGACCTACTCAGCTCCTCCCACGCTGCCCACTATCCTTCAGCCAGGTGTGTAGGCTCTGGCCTGGGGCTTAGCCTGGCTCTCTGGTGCCAAGGAAGCAACCCTGCCTTAGGAGCAGAAGACAAATTCGAAGCCAGCGCTGGGGGTCGCTGCTTCCCCAACCCCAAGGTCCAAGGACTGCCTTTAAGTGGGCCTCACTAGTTTCCCTCCCCAGAAGATCTCCAACGGTCCCTTGCCTGCTTTCCCAGGGAGGGTGCGCTTGCGCGAGGCTGGTGTGCAGCCAGCCTGCTTGGGCAGATGCCGGACACAGAAAAGATCGTCCGCTCTCTTTTTTCCCTTGGCTTGGCCACCGGGGACCTTGGAGGGAGATCTTCCTTTTAGGGATGGTTTTCTTAGGTTGTGGTCTCTGGGCAGGCCTAAAAGAGATGGGGTGTGGAGAATACAGGGGCATCCGAGGGCGACTCCAGTATCTCCCTTTCTTTCACTGTCTTGAGTGGAAAGTGCCTAGCAAGACCAGACATCCTCAAAGGCAAGTCCGCCTCTGGCCTGGGGGAAAGGGGTGCATTTTGTGTCAGATCAAGCCTGCCTAGAGGTTGACACCTATGTTCCCGGAAATCTGCCTGTTTTTATGTCACAGTTCACGCCTCGATCCAACTTGTCTCAAATTATATATTCAGAGCCCTTACACTCTCCACCTGCTCCAGGGATGCCTTGTGATGGGAAGGAATTTGGGGTAGGAGCGAATTAGGGAGTGGTTTACAAAGCAGAGAAACTCAGCACTGGAAATACCCTTTGAAATAAAGAGAACCAAAACAGGTAAGAGTTGGCGGGCATGGACCTGAAGCCCCTCGATGACCCGGCGTGGTCCCGCCGCACAGGAGGGAGAAAAGCACAAGGAATCTTAGCTCCACTGAGAACTCGGTTCCTCCTTTTTCTTCCCAGTTCTCTGTTACTGTAAACCAAGAGCCTCTCAGGTGGTGAAAGAGAGGAGAGTAGGGATTCTGGGGTGCTCTGCTTGGACGAAAGCCCCCATCCTAAGCGGCGCTCTAGGGAGAGTGCAACTAAAAAGCAAAGTTTTACATGTGCTCTGAGACCTAACTGATAGGTCCTTGGAGGGTCCCAGGGAGGGCGCGACTTTTTGCTCCAAGAGCTGTACAGATTCGTTCAGATCTAGATGGCCCAAACCTGCAGCGCTTTCTGCATCGCGTTCCCCACCAAAGCGCAGCACCCGCGGTGCGCACTCCAGGCCTGGAGAGTGTGCGCTTCCGGCAGAGTTGGGGCAGCGCTGTGGTTCCCTTCTCTGCTGTTCTCCTCCCATCCTCGCCCTTCTCGCTCCTCGCCAACACTTGGCTTGGGGACCTTTGAAGTGGCCGTAGCTGACCTCAGGCCAGCTCATGGGCTCTGAGAGTGTCAGGGCTTTTGGTACCCGACACACGCTGGGTGGATTTGCTTTCGGAGCTGAGGACTTGAGGTCTGACGATTGCCGGCTCAGGCGAGCCGCAGTTCCCTCTACCGGCCATCTGGAGAACGGCAACTTTAGCGTAGGCCCGGAAGCTTTAAAGTTTCTAGGTCAAGCACAGGAAGAACAGGTAGTTTTCAGAGCCTGGTATTGGTTCACCTGCCACACATTCATTCACCCTACCCACTCACCATACTGCCTGCCCCATCACACACCAGTTTTCCATAAGCCCCCCCAATGCCGCCGCCGCATAAATTATGACTGGCTCTGGATCCACCACCAAGCCTTCTGCATATGCCATTTGAAAGAGCTTGTGTGTGGATCAGGGCCATGGGTGCTACAGTGATGCCTAAAGAACTCACCTAATTATGATTGGCCTTGAGATTTTATGACGAGAATTTCTTCTCTAATCCTGAGGGCCACTGGACATGTATCTAGTGGCTAGTGGAGTGACTTGGATTACTTGCATTTCCAGGATCTGGAGGACCCTGCAGTTATTGTTCGGCAGCCTGCTGCAGGAGTCTCTGCCTTGTGCCAAAGCAGTAGCGGCAAGGAAAACTCTCTAACTAGCTATTCTGGTGCAGGTGCTAGCCCCAACTTACCCAGGCCAGTTTCTTCCAGTTCTCCCTGCTCTTTGAACTCTTGTCAGGACAGAATTCTCCCCACTGGACACGACCCAGTCCACCCATATTACTCTGTTCTTTTCCACTTGGCCAGAATATTCCTCTTGCCCTCATAAGTCATAATGTTCTTCTTAAAAAGCCCAATTTCTAACTAAATTTCTAACCCATAACTCAATGTCTGACTCACAGGAACTGAACATATGTTTGCAGGATAGACAAATTTCCATCACATTTCTCTGTATATTTTGTCATAAGACAAATCATTTTAATCAAATGATTTACTAAATTCTCACCTGTGTTCTTTTCAGGTAGATTGTAAACTTTTTGATTTTCAGGGTTATTTCAAAACATTTAGATGTATTCTGAAAAAGGTATCCAGTATTCTGAAGTATTTGACACTATTAATTATTTCTGCTCAACATTCTCTCATTTTTTTTTTCTTTCAGAACAGGGGATTGAACTCAGGTCCTTGCGCTTGCCAGGCAAGCACTTATTCTACTGAACTATCTCCCCAGCTACCCCTTGTTAGTTTTAGAGTCCTTGAAATCTTTGCTCCCTGACATTTCTTTTCAGAATCCACTGTGGTGACTCTATCCCATACTGTACACTAGCAAAGCTCTCAACAACAACAGTCTGCTGCAGCGCACATGCCAGAGGCTTACCATCACTTCTGTTTTCTTATCTTCCTAGCTTTTCAACTATTACTTGTTGCTGATGGCTCTCAAACTCATATCTCCAGTCAACATCACTCCAGTGCTTCTGACCTATATTTCCAGGTTGCCTCCTCATGTGTGAGTTCCCCAAACCTAATATATCCCAGTGCAAATTCCCAATCTGCCTCCATGTTTGCTTCTTGTCTTTTACCCCTACGGTACAGGGTATTGAACCAGAGGCTTCACACATGCCATGTAAGCACGCTACCACTGAGCGACACCCCCAGCTCTTACTTTTAGTTTGAGACAGTCTTGCTAAGTCAGGCTGGCCTTGAAATTTTGATCCTCCTGCCTCAACTTCTCGAGTAGTTGCTGCATTCTGCACAGCTCCCAGGGTGAGGATGGTGAGAGGATGGTGAAAAAAGGACAAGAGTCAGAATACAGAAAGCTGAGGCCATATGGAGCCTTCTCTTCTGATGGGAAGGAAGGAAGGAAGGAAGGAAGGAAGGAAGGAAGGAAGGAAGGAAGGAAGGAA
>NW_004524662.1:2913502-2916825 GCF_000260255.1 Octodon degus | reverse complement strand
AAGGAAGGAAGGAAGGAAGGAAGGAAGGAAGGAAGGAAGGAAGGAAGAAAAAGGATGGAGGGAGGGCCCCAGAGACTGCAGTAAGTTTATTTCTACACTTCGGAAGTGGAATATCAAGTGAAATCCCACAGCTGAATGCTTATCCAGTGGCTTGCCTTGGTGCCCAGTGTTCTTGAGACCAGAGCAGACTGTTCGTGTGCCTTGCCTCAGGCAGGCTGTCTTCTGGGGCTGGCCTTGCCCGCACATGTTACCTGCAATTGGTCTCCAGCATCAGCCACTCCCCACATGGCCTCACTCCCTCAAGTAGTTGGGACTACAGACATACACCATCACATCCAGCTATACTTTTAGTTTTTCTAAATCTAACAAACCAGGGAGACAGCATTAAAAGGCAGGGTCCTTAAGAGCTTATAAGGCCATGGTGGTTTGTCCCTGCTTATGAGGATTAAGCTCCTAAAAGGGTCTCCAGGAAGTGTTTGACCAGTCTGCCTTTGTACCCTTCTGCCATGGAAGGACACAGTAACTTCCCTCTGGCTGATGTACCAAGAAGACCCCATCAGATGCTAGCACTTTGATTTTGACTTCTGAACCCCTAGAACTGTGAGAATGAGCATCATATATTCTATTACATTATTGCAAATAGAATGAGATACTTCCTAAAGATCCTATTTCCAAATAGTCATGTTGAGGGCTAGGGCTCCCAACATGTGAATTATAGGGGGGTACATTCAACCCATAGCATCTCCCAAGTCAGATATCTTTTCTGATTCTTGTTGAATTGTTCATAAAGCCATTTTAATACCACATCAGAGCAGGTTTGCCTCTCCTTTTACCACCTTATCCATGGCCATCCATGTCTTGTCACTTAGTTCTTGTTTCTGTTGTATAACTGTTCCTAGACTAGTCCACAATCCTGTCCAAGGGTAGAGTCCAGTTTATTTCTCCAAAGCCAGTTCTCCTTCTATACTTGCTTACCCCTTCACAACTTACTCTCCAGTTGCCCAGCTTATGTTTTTGATTTGTACTAATTTATCAAAGCAGAATCGATATGCATTAAACTGCAGTTTTGGAGGTACTGGGGATTAGATCCAGGGCCTTTGCAATCAGCTATATCCCTGGCCCTTTTTAATGTTTTTTTCAAGACAGAGTCTCACTAAGTTGCTTGTCCAGGTTGGGATTGAACTTGCAATACTCCTGATGACAGCTATTCTTTCTGAAGTGAGATGGAATCTCAGTGTTGTTTTTGATTTGCATTTCTCAAATGGCCAGTGATGTTGAACATTTTTTGCATATTTATGTGCCATGTATACTTCTGCTGGGAACAATCTCAGATGCCCGTTTTTGTTTTGTTTTTGGTGGGACCTCAGATGCCCGTTTTTGCATTGGGTTTTTGAATTTCAATGGGAACAGACATTTTCTTTATTCCTTTGTATGCCCTCTTTTCTGCTCTTCTGCAATTCATCTCATTCATTAGGGAACCACTGAAATGCTTTTGGTCACTATAGATTAGTTATCATTTCCTAGAATTTGTCCATAAGTGGAATCAGTCAATATCATTTTTTTGGTCTGGCTTTTTTTTTTTTTTTTTTTTTTTTTTTTTTTTTTGTGGAACTGAGGATTGAACTTAGGCCTTTATGCTTGCCAGAGAAGCGTTTATTCCACTGAGCCATCTCCCTCGCCCCTCTTTTTTTCACTTAATATAATTACTTGAGGATTGTCAATGTTGTTTCAAGTGTAAATAGGACCAAGCTGTATTTCATTGTATAAATATATCAAAATGTGTATAGCTACTTACTTGTGAAGGGACATTTGGATTATTTCTGTTTGGATCTGTTAAAATAAAGCTATAAATGTTCATAACTTTATGTGGAACATATGTTTTCATTTGTCTTGAATGAATACCTAGGAGTGGAGTGGCTGGGTCACATGTCACTACATAAATACTGCAAAGAATTTCATCTTTTGTAATTAAGCTTGCTATTAGCTGTGGATTTTATGTGGCTGTCCATTATTAGTTGGAGGAAATTATTTCCATTCCTAGTTTTCTGAGAGTTTATGTCAAGAATGGGGATTAGCTTTTGCTGGATGCCTTTTCTGAATCTCTTCAGATGAATATGTTTTTCTTTCTTTCTTTTTTTAAATGTATTTGGTACAGGCTCTACAGGGTCTCATTATGTAGACCAGACTCATAGTGATTCTCCTGTTTTCAGCCTTCCAAGAGCTAGGATTACAGCTGCTTACCACCACGTCCAGTCTCATTCGCAGTCTCAGCGTGCCCCGAGGGGGCACGGCTGGCACAGCACTCCAGCCACTGCACTTTGCCTTAACAGGCACTTTAGTCCACTGAGCTATCTGGCTGGCCCTTGTTTTTTCCTTTTTAGTCTGCTAATATGAATTAATTGTTATGTGTGCACGTATGTATGTATGTATGTATGTATATGCATGTGTGTATGTGTGGTACTGGAGATCCAACCCAGGAGAGCTCTAACACTGAGTTACCTTCCCAGCCCCTTTTATTTTGAGACAAAGGCCCCATAAATTGTCCAGAGTGGCCTTGCCTTTGTGACCCTCCTGCTCAAGCCTCTGAAAGTATTGGGAGCACAGCCATGTGTCACCATATCCAGTTCATTGATTGATTTTTTCCCCCAGTACTGGGGATTGAACTTAGGACCCTGCACTAGCCAGGCAAGCACGTATTCTACTGAGCTATCTCCCCTAATTTTTCAATATTAGACCAAACTTGCATTTCCAGGGTAAACTCTTCTTAGTCACTATTTATTTTTTATTTTATTTATCATTGTGTGCAATCTGCTAAATATTGTAAAAGCACTTTGGGATCTGTGGTAATAAGCAGATTACTATACGATTTTATTGTAATGAATTTTTCTACTTTTGGTGTCACAGTAATGCTAGCTTCATAGACTAATTTGGAAGTGTCCATGACTTTTCAAATTTTCCATGATTTTCAAACTGAAGAATTTGTATTTTTTCCTCAAATTTTGGAATAATTTCCCAATAAAGTTATCTGTGTTAAGAGTTTCCTTTGTGGAAAGATTATATACATATAATTTTTATAATATATAAAAATGTATTGAAGGGATAGGCAAAGAGTTCATGGACAGAAATCAAATTGCATGGGTAACAGTTGAAAGAATTAACAACTGGGACCTGCTCTTACTGTGAAGTTTTTTCATGTCAAAAGAAATTACCAACAAAGTGAAAAGGCAACCCACAAATTTGGAAAAACTCATGACAAATAAGTACTCAGACAAAGGTCTGCTCTCTAGAATCTATAAAGAACTAAAAAACATTAGGGACCCAAA
>NW_004524662.1:2894162-2911557 GCF_000260255.1 Octodon degus | reverse complement strand
AATGGTGTTTGTAAATGGATTGCAAGTCCGCATCTTGTACAGCAATTAACCACTAAGAAGAATGTATGCAGTGTGTTAATTATTGAAACTGTCCTACCGATTTGATTTGAAACTGTCTCATTGCTATTTATCAATAAAATTACGGCAAAAAAATGTATTGAGATTATGTTTCTTTTTTCGTTTTTCTTTTTTTGTTATTTATTTATTTGTATTTTAGGGAAGGGTCTACAAGGTGTTTAGGGTCTCACTACTAAATCAGACTCGTCGTGATTCTCCTGTTTATAGCCTCCCAAGTGCTGGGATTGCAGGCGCGCACCACCTGGCTCAGTCTCAATCACTGCTGTCTCAGAGCGCCCCCGAGCGGCGGCGGGGGAGGGGGAGCGGGCCGGTAGAGCAGGTCCGGGGGATCTAGCCCTTGGCCCTTTTGCCTGCTTCCAGGCGCTTTAATCTGCTGAGCTATTTGGCCGGCCCTTCTTTTTATCATTTTATGTATTTGGTAGAGGGTCTCACTACTAACTCGAACTGGTAGTAATCTTCCTGTTTTCAGCCTCCCCAGAGCTGGAATTACAGGTGTGCACCACCACGCCTGGACTCAGTCACTGGCTCAGCGAACCCAGGGGGCGGGACTGGCGTGTCATGCAGGACCCGGGAGAGAACCCTGGTCCCTGCGCTTGCCAAAGCAGGTGCTTAGTCTGCTGAGCTATCTCACTGGCCCTCAGATTACCTACCTTCCCCCAGAATTAAGTTGTTGAAATCATTAGCATGAAATTATTCTTACAAGTGATTTCCTTCACATCCTTTTAATATCATCAGAATCTGTAGTTATGTCATTGTAAATCTTTTATTGCTGTTATTGGTAAATCATCTGTCTCTCTAATCTAGTAACAAATTTAGTTTTTTTGACCTTTGCAAACAATTTAGGTAGAATTTCGTTGATTTTCTATAATATTTTTCTGTTTTGCACTTCAATGATTTCTGCTCACATCTTCATTTCTTTTATTCTGCCAACATTATAGGTATGTATGTATGTTTTATTTATTTATTTATTTATTTATTTATTTATTTATTTATGGAACCGGGGATTGAACTCAGGGAAGTGCTTATTCCACTGAGCCATCTCCCCAGCCCCTTAATTTATTTATTTTATTTTATTTTTGCAGAATCAGGGATTGAACTCAGGCCCTTGCATTTGCCAGGAAAGCACTTATTCTACTGAGCCATCTCCCTGACCCCTCCAACATTGTATTTAATTGCTCTTTTTATTCTATCTTCCAGAGACGTGGAATTGAGGTAATTTATTTGATATTGTACTACTTTCCTGTAGGTGTTATAACAACTTACCAGAAACTCCAAGTATTCAGAGGATAAAGATGTGTTCTTCTCCCACGATTCCAAGGCCAGCAGTTTGAAATCAAGGTACCAGCAAGGGTGTACTCTTTGCAGAGGCTTGGAGATTGCATTTCCTGTCTCTCCCAGCTTCTGGTGGCTTTGGTATTCATTGATTTGTCACTGTATCACATCTATCTCCATGTTCATGTGGCCTTCTCCTCTCCATAGTTTTCTTTGACTCTTGATTATAAAAGTGCTTGTGTTGGTATTTGGGATGGATAATTTAGTTTTATTTTTTTATCTCAAGATACTGAACTTAATCAGATCTGTAAAGACTTGTGCTCCAGATACTTAAGCTAATACTCACGGGTTCTGGTGATAGGGTTATGGACCTCTCTTTCTGGAATTCACAGATTGTCCCTCTATAGCGAACTTTTTCTTTTCTTTTTCTTTTTTGGTACTGGGGATCGAACTCAGGACCTTGTACTTACTAGGCAGGCACTTAAGCTGCTGAGTTATCTCCCCAGCCCTAAGAACTTTCTTTTCTAAGGACTTTCATACTATACATTTCCTTCTACGTGCTGCTTTACCTGTATCCCATGCATTTTTATAGGTTGTATTTTCACTTTTATAGCAGTTAAAATATTTTCTAATTTTCCTTCTTGAGATAAACACATGATTTTTCATTTTAGTGTTAGTTGACCTTGGTTATATACTTACGTTTTCTAAATTTCCAAGTGTTTGTGGATTTTCCAAAGACTTTGCTCTTTATTTGTTAGTAAAGTCATTCTATTTTGATCAAAATACTTATTTGGTATAACTAGAAACCTTTTAAGCTTACTGAAACTTGCTTAATGGCCCAGTATATGATCCATCTTAGAAAATGTATGTTCACTTTTGAAAAGAATGTTTACTCTTTGAATGAATGAAATGTTCTATAAATGTCATTTAGATCAACTGATTTAATAACATTCTTCAAATCTTCTGTGCATTTACTGCAATTATGTCTACTTGTTCTAACAATTACTGAGAGGTGTTGAAATCTTCAATTGTAATTGTGGGTTTCTCTGTTTTTATAGTTCTATCAATTTTTGCTTTGTCTATTTTGAAAGTGTTATTAGGTTTATAAACATGTAGGATTGTTGTGTCAGCTTGAGTTCAATACTTTATTATTATGAAATAATCCTGTTTTATCTCTTTAATCTTTCATTTTCAGCAGTCTTTTCTGATACTGATATAGCTTTCCTTTTATTAATATTAGCATGATACACCCATTTTCCTTCTTTTACTTCTAGGCTACTTGTATCTGTACAGTTGCTGTGGGTTTATAAGCAGTAAACACTTGTCTTGCTTTTATTTTTTGTCTATTGGACAGTCTTGGCCTGTGATTGGAATATTCAGAGAGCTTCAGTATTCATTCATTATCTTATGATGTTGTTGGGCTTAATTCAACCATCTTGCTGTTTGTGTTCAATTTGAATCTTCTATGATTTTTTTCCTTTGCTTTTGTCTTTGTTGTAATTAATGCAATGCTATCTATAATTCCTCATTATGTACTTTTAAAATACATAGCTATAACTTATATTATGTTATTGCAGTAGTTACTGTGAGATCTAACAACATAGTCTACCTTCTAATATTACACTATTTTAAAGACTTTACAACTGCAAACTTCTGTTTCTTCCCCGTTTGATTTTTATGTTATTGCTGTCATACATTCAAAATATACTATGGACTCCATAATAAGTATTTATCACCTTTATTTTACGGAGCCAATTGCTTTTTTATTTTATGCATTTGGTGGAGGGTCTCACTAGGCAGCTCGGACTTGCAGTGATCCTTCAGTTTTCAGCCTCCCCCGCACTAGTATTACAGGTGTGAGCCACCACACCCAGACTCATTTGCTGGCTCAGTGTGCCCTGGGGGCAGGGCTGGCATAGCATATGGGACCCAGGATCAAACCCTGGTCCCTGTGTTTGCCAAAGCAGGCACTTAGTTGCTGAGTTATCTTGCTAGTCCCAGAGCTTTTTTTGTGAAACAGGGGATTGAACTCAGGCCCTTGTCCTTGCCAGGTAAGTGCTTATTATACTGAGCCATCTCCCCAGAGCCAGAGCCATTTATTTTAAAAGAAATTTAAATACTAAGGAAAAGTCTTCCTATATTTCACACAAAATTCACTATTTCTGTTGCTTTTTCATCTTTTGTGGAGATCCATATTGCCATCTGGTATTATTTTCCTTCTGCCAGAATTTCTTTCAAGCATTTCTTGTAATGCAAGTCAGGTGGCTATAAATTCTTTCAGCTTTTGCATATGTGCAAACTTCTTTATTTTATCTTCATTTTTAAAGACTTTTTCAAGATGTGGTATTATAAGTTATCAGTAGTTTTTTTTCTTTCAGAATCTTAAAGATGCTTTACTATATTTTGGTTTATACTGTTTCCCAGGACAGCAAAAAAGCAAAGAACATTGGGAGGATTTCACCTCTTCTCCGTGTCTCCCTAAATACCCTTCAGTCTCTGAAATGGAAAGTTCGCTTTTGTTGTTGCCTTGTATAAGTACAGTTCCATTGTCCAGCTGCCAATTTGCTCAAATTATTTTTCTTTATTGTCTTTACTTTATATAGAAATTATAGAACTTTCACTGATTTCTTCCAGCCTAGTAGTCAATACATTTTTATATAGAAATACTAGCATTAGATAGTCTATATAGTCCATATTTTAAAACTTGACAGGATATAATTACCATCCTCGTGATTTCTCTTTTTTAAGACTTGTATAAGTTACCTATCAAGATGTACTCTTGGGAACGTGCAGAAGGAATTACAGTATAAGTTTTCAAAAGATTAGCTTGTGCTTAAATTGAAGCAGTTCCTAGACCCTTGCTCTTTTTACTAACACAATGTTAGGAAAATGTGCATTGAGTTTAAACCTAATCATGATAAATGTGTTTGTCTTGTTCTTTTGAGAATTCTCTTTTGAGAATAAAGGGACAGTCCTAGAATCTTCCATTCAGAAAAAGTTCCAGAAATTGTGGCATCCATGTTAGAAGAGAGAAAGAGGTTTTATAGATGAGACTATCAAGGCTAAGAAAATTTAAGTAAAATTGATGAATAGTAAACAACAAATAAGTAATAGACTAAGTTTTTCTTGTCAACATGTCTTTCAAAACACAAGAGTAAGCATAGTCTAAGAAAACAGAAATTTTAAGACTTTTCCAACTACTTGTCATTGACATCTTAAAATTTTATAGTTATTCTAACAGGAAGATAATTAGACTATTCACATCTTCTTGAGAATTTCTATTACTCTATTTCCCTTTCCAAATATAATGTATGCAAAAATTGCTCTACAAATTACACATACAAAATTTGCCTGTTTTATAGGTATCCCTTCAAGGATAATTTTGGTATTAATTAGATTTTTGCTTCATACACTGTCATATTTAAAACTTAAATACTATGTAACTACACTATATATTATTTCCACTCTATCATAATTTTTCTCTCATTTTTCAACAAATAGTTCTCAGTCCCTTTGGGAAAACAGCAGTGAGGACACAGAGAGAGGGAGAGTAGAGTTACCCTGTTTATAGAACTTTACTTTTAGCTTTAGAGAAGTGTAACTAATGTACCTGAAGAGTTTAAATTCTTCTTTGCAATAAGGAGGATGACTTCTCAAAAGATAGTTAAACATAAAAGTTTATATAAGACAGTAGCTCTCAAACCTTAGATTGCCTGAGAATCACCTTAAAAGCTTTTTTAAGTGTATATTTTCAAATGGGAGTTCTGATAACAGTATTAGAAAGTAACTTACATCAAACTATGGCTTCTGTAGATAACAATTATAAACCCTAGACAATACACAACACACACACACACACACACACACACACACACACACACACACACACACACTTGAAAGTGCCAGAAAGTGATGAAAAGTAAGAAGAAGCTGAAGGGAGTTCCAGTCTTTAATGGAACTACTGAACAAGTGGGAATCAAGTCCACAAGACCACTCCACTGAGGGAGTTATTCATATCGTATAGTGCAGGGCAGACAGAGACAAGCAAAAGGGTCTAGTGTTTTTGATTTGCAGTTTATAAGGATGGAGTTAGGAGCTAAAATAATATCTGAAAGATTTAGGTAAGAAAATGCTAGACCAGAGGATCATAGACACCCTGAAATGTACTCATAATGATAGGCAAATTACAATGAAAAGAATTCGTAGACATAGATAGATGTAGGAGATACTTCCTTAGATCAAGAGAGTGCAGTCAACAGAAACAGACCTCTAGATGACTAAGGTTTAGAATTGGAAGAAAAGTGCATTAAAGAGGTATATATAGTCAAAGACAAGTTAAAATATTGTAACAATGATTAAATAAATAGAAGAAATCTGAAAGAAATGGAAGGTATTTTTATTTTTTATTTTTATTTATTTATTTATTTTTTTCGGAATCAGGGATTGCACTCAGGTGCTTGCACTTGCCAAGGCAGCGCTTATTCCACTGAGCTATCTCCCCGGCCCCTTGGAAGGTATTTTTTAAATCAGATGGAAATTCTGAAACTAAAGTTCTGTAATATCTGAAATGAAAAAATCACAGGATAATGTGAAGAGAAGATTGGGACCAACAGAAGAAAGAGGAAATTTGAAACATATCAGGTGAAATGATTCAGTCTAAGAAGAAAATTGAAAAAAAATATTAAAAATAAAAATAGGGCCTTGGTTACCAGTGAGACAATATCAAATGATCAAAATAAGAAACAAAAATTTTCATGCTCCCTTACATCAGGAGCATAGATATAAACTTTCCACTTGTAAATTGTTTTTATTATTCTATGAAAATTGTTATTATTATCATAATCATCAAATTTTTACCCTCAGGGCATTTCCTACCATTAGGTGGGTCACAACATCCAAGAAGTCTAGTCACTTTACTAATGGTTTGGAAAAAGCATTGCCAGAGTGTACTGTCTGGTTACTTACTGATACACTGATGAACTTGTGGAGCAAAATTTAACACCCTTCTAGGTCACCCTTCTCAACCGAGCTTCATCTACTTCTCCACTAGCTAATAAAACAGGTTTTTTGTGGTTGGCTTGACTTTTCCAAAATTTTCCAAAATTTTATTACATCTTCTGTTATAAGTAGGCTGTATTTTCTATTTTCCTCAGGGCAAGTGTTTGAAGGAAGTTCGGTCACCTTGCTTTTCGAATTCCTTGAATTGAATCTCATATTGCTGAAATTTATGAAACATTTCTTTCACCAATTTGTGTAGATCTATGTTTTTCTTGGAAATGTCCCTGAGGACTATTTCCCCAGTACAACGGATAGGACTATGAGCAGCTCCTCAGTGATTTGTCTATTCTTGGGTACTGATGTACCAATATGACTTTGACAAGGAAAAATAACTCCATTTCACAGATGATATCTGGCAGGCTGTTGCTATGACATTTGATTCCCAAGTACTATGACACCACTGCACTTTTGTTCCAGGATCTTCTTTGCTTGGTCATAGAACCTAATACAAGATCTATTAAAAGACTTATTGACAACTTCCATTCTGTGAGACTGGACAATATTGAACAGAAGTTAAACATACTTCACTCGACAGTGAGCTGTGTCCTGGGCTTGATCACCTTGGTTTATCAAACATTAGAGAATTCTCAAAGATTTCCTATCTGAGCTCCTGGGTCCTTCTCTTGTCATCCATATCCTTGTAAGCAAGGGTCAACACCCCAGCCCCAGAAGCATAAGATCTTGGTACTCTGTTCATCATTGCATGTTTTCATGGGAGACAGGCCTAAAGGCAGACTTTGATACAGCAGTCATGTTGAGCTACTGTTGTGGTTTGTGTCTAGGTGTCCCTCCAAAGCCTCATGCAGTCTTGGGGCATCTTCTGGAGTTTGTGATTGATTACTGTGGGTGTGGATGCTGCACCTGCCCTGGGACAGGTAATTTGCATTACAGTGTAGGGCGGGAAGAGAAGCTAGCTGCTTGAGCTGCTGCTATCCCCCCCTTGTGCTCTTGCTCTTTGCCACCACCATGAAAGGTTGCTCTCTGCTGTGTGCTGCTCTGTGTTGGACCCAGCTGAGTATGGACTGAAGCCTCCAGTAACTGTGAGCTAAATAAACCTTTCCTTCCTTCATTTTGAGTGTCGGGTATTTGTCCCAGCAATGAAAGAAGAGTAACTAAGACAGCTACCCACTTGTTATAGTGATCCACTTTAGCCCATAGAATTCACCAGGTCTTGCAAGATTAAAGGTTTCATAATCTTACATGAGCTTTTAAACATTATAGGAAGAGTACATACATGCATCAAATGAGATGGTAATTTCTTTTTTTATTATTTTATTTTATTTTTATTGATTTTATTGAGAAATAAATAGCAATGAGGCAGTTTCAAAACCAATTAGTAAGACAGTTTCAATAATTAATACATTGCATATTGTTATCTTCGTAGTGGTTATTCATAGTACAAGATGAAGACATGCTATCTTGTCCAAGCACTATTAATACACATCTTTCTTCTCATTGAATTAAGAGAAAGTAGCTGTATATCTATCCTATTTTGTATATACAGATAGAGATGATAATTTCAAATTGTCTATTTTCATAATAGCATCACAAGCTAAACTTAACGGCTAACCTGGGCACTCTGCTTCAGAATCTTCCAGCTCACTTTGGCCATGAGTCTTACCATCCTTACCATTGCACTCAAGTGTCTGCCTTGATATTTAGTGTTTTTATATAGATCCTGCTTATTAATTCATTATGAGCATATTTTCATTTATATCCTTGTACATAGTTATAATAGTTGACTTAAATCAAATCAGATTTTATTGGTACTACGCACACACACACACACACACACACACACACATATGTATGTATTTGGTACAGAGTCTAACTATGCAACTCAGACTCACAGTGATCCTCCTGTTTTCAGCCTCCCCAGCACTGGGATTACAGGCATGTGCCACCACACTCAGATTCAGTGGCTGGCTGTGGGGCTGGCATGGCATGTGGTGCCAGGGATCAAACCCCAGGCTCTGTACTTGCATAAGCAGGCACTTAGTCCACTGAGCTATCTCACCAGCCCTCATTTTAGGTATATTTAATGATCACACTCATCATAGAGAATTTTTACCTACACATGAGATAACTTGCTTCTTTCCCCCCATTCCTTTATCCTTCCTTCACCCCTTTCTACCTTCTCCACTTGCATGGCGTGTGGTACTGGGGGTGAACTTGGGACCCTGTGCTTGCCAGGCAGGTGCTTATGTGCTGAGATATCTTCCCAGAACTCCATTTACAAAAGTTTTATTTCCATTTGCTCATTCTTTCCTCAGGTTATTTTACTCTTCCCTTCTTTCCTTCACCCTTCCCCTTCACTTGTGCCCCTCCTCATTTGAACATTTTCTTCCTATTTCACAATGCCTATTATACATTTTGTTCTTTATTTATACTTTCAGTTTGTCACATCAGTGAAACAATGTGGTATTTACACATGTGTGTCTCATTTATTTCACTTAAGAATATGGTCTCAAAGTGCATTCATTTACCAAGAAATGTCTCAAGCTTATCCTTTATGGGAGTGCAGCACTCCACTGTCTAAAAAAAAATCACATATTGTTTAGCTATTCACAAACTGATGGGCATTTAAGTAGTTTCCAAGATTTAGCTATTACAAGTACAGTTGTCACTATAAATATGGTTGTCCATCTGTCACTGCAGTATACTTTTCATTCTTTTGGGGAAAAACCAAGAAGGGGAATAGCTGGGTTGAATGGAACCTCTAGGTCTAGTTTTTTTTTTTTTAAACATTTATTTATTTATTTAGTGTGTGTGTGTGTGTGTGTGTGTGTGTGTGTGTGTGTGTGGCCAGCTCAGCCCACCAGGGGGCGGGGCTGGCTGGCATGTGGTGCTGGGGGATTGAACCGTGGTCCTTGTGCTCTGCCAAGCTTGTTCCAAGTAGGTGCTTTAGACCACTGAGCCATCTCGCCAGCCCCTAGGTCTAGTTTTTTGAAGACTCGCCACACTGATTTCCATAGTGGTGGCACCATTCTACACCCCCACCAACAGCAGAGAATGGTTCCTTTTTCCCCAGAGCACCATAAGCATTTATTATTAGTTGATTTCTTAATAATAGCCATTCTTTCTAAGGTTAGTTGGGATCTCAGCATTGTTTTAATTTGCATTTCATGAATAATCAATTATACTGAATATTTTAATATTCATTTGCTGTTCTTCTGAGAAGTGTCTATCCATTTTAGATGTCCATTTTTGGATTGGGTCTGACTTTTTTTTTAAGAACTTTAGACATACTAAATAGGAATCCTTTGGGGAACAGTGGGTGAAAATTTTTCCTATATTGTATGCTGTCTCTTCACTCTGTTGGCAGTTTCTCTTGTTGTGCAAAGATTTTTAATGTAATGAGATGCCAGTTGTTAATCTTTGTGATAATTCTTGTGAGAGTGGAGTTTTGTTCATAAAGTCTTTGCCCACACCAATGTCTTCAAGAGTTCTCCTATTTTATTTTCTAGCAGATTTAGTGTTTCTGTCTTAACATTTAGATCTATGACCCATTTTGAGTTTAATTCAATGCATGATGAAAGAAATGGGTCTAATTTTAATCTTTGGCATATGGAAGACCAGTTTTTTTCCATCATTGTTTATTAAAATGGCTATCTTTCTTCTAATGAATGTGTTTGGCACCTTTGTCAGCGATATGGTGGCTAACTAGGTCTGGAGTTGTTTCTGTATCTTCTAATCTGTTCCACTCATTGTCTGGCCTTCCTTTTGTCAGTAACTTGTTGTTTTTATCACAGTAGCTTTGTGGTATAATAACAAATTTGGGATTATGAAGCCCCCTGCCTTGCCTTTGTTGCCCATAATTGCCTATGCCATTCTAGGTTTCTTCTGGTTCCAGTTGAATTGCAGGATTGTTTTCTTCAATTCTGTTGGAATTTTGACGGAATTGTGTGAAATCTGTATAAGAATTTTGGAAATATGGACATTTAACTATATTGTTTCTTCTTGCCCAAGAGTAATGGATATCTTTCAATTTTCTGATATCCTCTCCAATTTCCTTTTTAGAGTACTGTAGTTTTAAGAGTTAAGATCTTTTATTTACTTTGTTAGATCGTTTCCTAGTTATTCTTTTTACACAATTATGAAAGGCGTGGTTTCCCTAATTTATGAGTGAGTTTGTTGTTTGTGCATAGGAATGCTATTGATTTTTGAGTGTTAATTTTGTATCCAGCTATACTACTGACTTTGCTTATTGAATCAGAAATCATTTGGTGGAGTATTAGAGGTCTTTTGTATCATCTGGGGATAATGATAATTTAACTTGTTACTTTCCTATTGCTATTCTCTTTCTTTCTTTCTTTCTTTCTTTCTTTCTTTCTTTCTTTCTTTCTTTCTTTCTTTCTTTCTTTCTTTTCGTTTTCTTTTCTTTTTTTGTGAAATCAGGAATTGAACTCAGGCCCTTGCACTTGCCAGGGAAGTGCTTATTCCACTAGGCCATCTCCCTGGCCTGCTCCTTTTATTTCTTCATCTTGTCTAATTCCTCTAAAAGGGCTTCCTAACTAGATGCCCATTTGTCTGCAAACAGAATAGCTACCCTGCTTTTTCCAGTTTCCTGTCACATGGACGGTACATTTTTTTTTTTATCATTGTTTGACTTTCAGTCTATGAATTTCTTTTTTAATTAAATGTGTTTCTTGTGTGCAGCATATAGCTGAATCTTGTTTCTTGATCCATTCTGCCAGTCTATTTCTTTTGATTGATGAATTGAGACCATTGACATTGATAATTAATATGTATTGATTTATCCTTGCCATGTTATTTTCCAATTGTTGGCTCCCTTTTTTCCTCCCCTGTATTTAATTGCCATCCTCACTTTGTGGATACATTATGTTGAGGTTCATGAAGCTTCAGACTTTATTATCTCTTTCTAAAACATCCTTTGAGACATTTTAGGTTGCTAGTTTGGTGTTCATGAACCTCCTCCAGTGTTCTTTGTCATAGAAGTACCTCATTTATCCATCAATTTTGAAACATAGTTTTTTGTGGTCGGCTCAGCCCACCCTGGGGGCAGGGCTAGTGGGGCATATAGTGACAGAATTGAACTGCAGTCCCTGCACTTTGCCTAAGCTTGCCTAAGCAGACACTTTAGACCACTGAGCTATCTCACCAGCCCCTGAAATACAGTTTTGGGGGTACATCAATCTGCATTGGTGGTTATTTTCTTTTGGGGCTTGTGATACTTGAGCTTGAAGCTCTCCTTGACTTGAATGTTTGTGTTGAGAAGTCAGCTGTGATTCTGATGGATTTTCCTTTATAGATTATTTGTTTCTTTTTTCTAACAGCTTTTAATATTCTGTTTCTGTGCTGAATTTCTGGAATCCTGGGTACTACCTGACTTTGGGTAGATTTGTTTTGTCTTTGCTAATTGCAGTTCTGTATGCCTCACTTACTGTATATCAAATTTTTATTTCTCTGCCAGGAAAATTTTCTGCCATGATGTCTGTAAAGAGGTTTTATTTTTACATTACTTGTGCTGTGTTCTGCTTTTTCATTGACATAAATCAATGTGGTATTATTCTTCTTTGCATCATCTTGTAGATGCTGAACTGATTTCATGTGGTCCCTTGTTATTTTTACAATATTTTGCTTTTCATGATCACTAATCGCAAGTTTGTCTTCTATATCTGAGATTCTGTCCTTATATTGGTTTATTTATTCTGCTTTGGATATTTTCAATGGAAATTTAATCTCCTGGATATATGCTTGAATCTGTTTTATGGATTTCCTTTCTTTCCTATGTTAGGCATTCAGTGCTATCATTTTCTGAAGCTCCTCTGTTAAAAAAATCTGTTTCTGCTCAATAGTCACTAAACATGTTTTTTTATTATGGTCACAATCTCTGAAATTGTCAGAACAATTATTTCTCATTTGACATTTTTCTAGAGACTTGTCCATTTGCTTTGTCATTACCAATTCAGAGAGGCCAGGTGCGTGACATCTGAAGTGTCCTGTATCATTGCCTTCTAGGTTTGCCTCTGGTGAGCTATAAGTCTGGAGTTCCATTTTGTCCAAGTGTCTCCTCATTTTCTGTTTCTGGGGGTTTTGATTTTTTTTTTTAGTTTATTTCTTATGTTACCACTTTTAAGTTGCCTGTGATAAGTGGGTTTAATTGCTAGTATTTAGAACCTTTAGGAAATGACAACTTCTCAGAGGTATCTTCCAAGTGTAGGTGACTTTTTGGTTTTGAGTCTGTTGCAAGACCCTACCTTTTCAATTCACTGGGGATGAGTGGTTGCTGGCTTCTTGTCCTAGCTCCTGATTCTTTGGCACTGGCTGCTATATTTTCCATCACCCTTAATCAATCTCTGTCTTAGTATACCAGGAGCAAAACCTGGTTAGAACAATTATGTCACTTTGGCTAAAGTGCTACAATCAGCAATAACAGTAACATCAAACACAGGCTGGAAAATGACAAATTGAGGTAGCCATTAATTTTCCACCTTTTAGAAAATTGGGTCTAGTTGTCCCCCTAAAACCTCATGCAGTCTTGGGAAGGCTTCTAGAGTTTTTGATTAATTCATGATCCAATGCTGGGATTATGGGTGTGAATTTTTCACATGCCCTGGGGCAGATAATCTGCATACAAATGTAAGGAGGGGAAAGAAGTTAGCTATCTGCCCAAAGAGCTGTCCCTCCCTTAGCTCTTTGCTGCTTTCTGCCACCATGAATGGCCACACTCTTCCATATGCCTTGGAGCCATCCAAGTATTGAAACCTCCACTAACTGTGAGCTGAATAAACCTTTCCTTCTCTAATTGTAGGTTTCAGGTATTTTGTCCTGGAAATGAGAGAAAAGTGACTGAGACACCACCTTTAACCGAAATAGATTTGTGGTTACAAGAAATCTAAAACAATCCAGAAAAATGCATGTAGTAAATAAGCCCTCCATAAGGCAATTTTTACCTTAAGGAAAGAAAACTGAAAAGGGGATGGGGGAAAAATAGAGAAATACAAGAAGAGAAAGAGAAAAGAAGCAAGCCTTGAAAACAAAGGGGGAACCACATAAACTTTGGGAAAGTGATGCAGAAGATAGGATATAAAGAGAAGAGGAAAAAATAAAACAAGAACAGAACAAGATCCACATAAAAATTAGAAACCATAGGGCCAGACAGATAGCTCAGCAGATTAAAGTGCCTGCTTAGGCAGATGCAGGGACTGGGGTTCTATCCCTAGTGTGCTATGCCAGCTCTGTCCCCCAAATGCACTGAGATGGGGAATGAGACTGGATGTGGTGGCACATGCCTGTAATCCTAGCACTTGAGAGGCTGAAAACAGGAGAATCACTGAGTCTGATCTGTGTAGTGAGACTCTGTAGACCCTGTACTAAGTACATGAAATTAAAAAAATTAAAAATTAGGAACCATGTTCACACTCATAAAAATCAAGATGAAACAATAAAGAAAACCTCACCCCCAAGAAGAACAAGGGAGGGTAGAAGTAGAAGTAGAATTGTTCACTTCAAGTTTTGCCTCTACTGTCACTGGTAGACAATGTGTGGAGACAGAATCCAGACTCATGTTGCTTTATCTCAGGAAGCTAGCAGTAGCTTTATAGAGCAGTGCTGGATAAGCTCAGTGAGCCTGTACCTTTATTTCTTCTTAAGTTTAGGTTTGTTTTTGGCCAGGGGCTGTAACCAGACCTATTCAGTCTGTAGCAGTCAGTGCACCTGAAGCAGACTAGATCTCAACTGTGAGCAGCTAGATGGAGCCAGCATTTGTTCTCAGTTCTGAGCTCAAAAGACCCCCATCCAAGATGGCTTTGGTGGACCCATTTTTCCATGGGTCAACCAAATCCACTCCACTCACCAGCCAGGGCAGCCTATGGCATCTACTGCTAAGTTGCACTACTGCACCTCTCTGTGGAGGCCTCTGGGGTTTCCAGGAGTTGCCACGTGTCCATAGGTTTGAACTGCTCCTCCCACGCGTTGAGTCCTGAGTCAGGGAGAAGGTACCACTGGCCACCTTCTTTTTCTTTGTTGAAGTGTCTCTCTTTGCTCTACCAATGGGCTTCAGTTGTAACCTAAGATCCTTCCTTGGTCCAGAGAACACATTTATCCCCTTTTCCTCTTCCTTGCATTGCTACATTCCAGTATCTGGATGCCAACTCTTGAAGTGGCTGTTTTTGTGTTGCTTCCCACTCCGCCATCTTTTCAGAAGAACAAAAATGAAATGCTGGCATTCCACTGAGAATAGTCATGCAGAGTCCATCTGGGATAATTTCTTCTATAGCATGGGGTGCTTACAGCTCATCTGTCACCTATACAACAGGAACAGAGACAGACAGAAGTGACAAGCTCAGAGACAGCTCTACAAGATGAAGATTTGTGCTTTAAAGATTTTATATGGTGGTTTGAATATCTGGTTTCTACTGAGGTTGTCTTTTGTGTGTATCATTTTTTTTTCTTCATATTTCTAGTAATGTTTGATTGCATCTTAGCCATGATAAGCCAATCAGCGTGGAGGCTGTAAGACTCTGGTAATGCATGACAACTCTTTCATAAAAGAGTCAGAAACCTCTCCAATGCTGTTCTCTTCATACAAAGTTTAATTCCCTTCTTGTTTCTACCTGGTTTTGGACATTCTCTGGAAGTTTTAGGTAGTCTTTTTCCATTTGTATAAAATTTACAGTTATCTGAGAAAGAGTTGGATAAGTAGGAGCACTTTTCTATAACAGAAACAGAGCCCCATATTTTTATTTTTGCTCTTTTTGTATTTATGTTCTTCCCAGACAGCATACAATTGTATCTTGTTTTTTAAATCTAGGCTCATGTGTTCTGCATTTTATTTTATCTTTTGTTCTGCATTTTAATTGAGAGGTTTATACCATGTATATTTAAAATAATATAAAATATAATTGATTTAATTGTATCATTCTATTTTTAAAATTTGTGCTTTGTGTTTCTTGTCCTTTCTCTTTTTTGGTGATCTTTTGGTAGTTGAGAATTTTAAGTATTGTGTATTAACAGTGTCAATGACTTATTTTCTGTAATTCTTTTTACATTTGGCTTCTAGTGTTTTTAATGTATGTCTTTAATTTGCTATAGTTTACTTTAAAATATTATACTTTTACATACACTACCTTATAACAATATGATTTATTTATTTCATATTATTTCTTTTTGTGTGAGCCATTTTTTATTGTGATAAAATATATATAGAATAAGATTTACCATTTTGATAATTTTTAAGTTACAATTCAGTGGCATGAATTACACTACCAATGTTATGTGTCCACCACTACTCTCCATTCCCAGAAACTTTTCTCCTTCCAACTGGAACTCTGCATACACTGAGCAGTAACTCCCTACCTGCTCACCCCCAGGCCCTGGAAGCTACCACTGTACGCTGTGTCTCTAAGAATGTGACTTCTCAGGGGACCTCAAATATGTGATCGCCCAGCTTGACCATTTATTTATTTTTTAATTTATTTTATTTTAAAGATTTTAAGAAAATAAATATACAGAATTTTGAAACAAGATGATAGAAAATTAACAATGTTATTATATTGCGTTTTGTTATCTTCAAAGCAATTGCTCAGAGTGAAAGACACAGGCACTTAAGTAGTACAATTATCTTAGCTATCTTGTATATCTATATCTGTATATACTCTTGTACATCTATGTATCTTGTATACATATCTATATATAGATATCTAGAAGATATATATCATATTTATCTATCACATATCTATAATATATATATATATACATATATATATATATATATATATATATATATTATTCTTTCTCCTTACTCCATTCACAGTTGTTTTTTTTTCCTTTTGAGCAGTTTCTTTCTCATATACAGCATCTCTTAGGCAAAGAAAAAGGCATGATAATCCCTGACTTGAAGTTATACTATCAAGCTACTGTGATAAATCAGTATAGTACTGCCAAAAAATAGATCTGAGAATCAATGGAACAGATGAGAAGGTGAAGAAATAACTACAACCATGCTCCCACACTCAATCACCTTATTGTTGACAAGGGGGCCAAACATGTTCACTGAGAAGAAAGATAGCTTCTTTAACAAATGGTACTGGAAAAACTGGCTTTCTGCAGGCCAAAAACTAAAACTAGATCCACTTCTATCACCATGTACTCAACTGAAATAAAAATGGACCAAAGATCTAAATATTAAAACAGAAACACTAAATATACTGGAAGAGAAAGTAGGTAAAAATCTTGAAGACATAGGGTTAGGCACAGAGTTCATGAACAAAAGCCAAACTGCATGGGAAATACTTCAAAGAATCAACAACTGGCATCTGATGTTATTTAATAGTTTTTGCACAACAAAAGAAATCAACTGAGGCATGGATAAAATTTATGTGATATTTTTTATGATGGACTACTACTCAAGTATAAAGAAAAATGAACTCAAGGCTTTTATACGTAAATGGGATGCAATTTAGAGACCATACCTATAAGTGAAATAAATTAGACTCACATGTGTAACATCATATTTTCTCCAAAGTGTAAGAAATTGAAAAAGTAAATAATATCCAAAATGTTTCACGTTATCTCTGCTACCAGACATTTTACTTTTATGTACATAATAATTAGTCTGTTATTTTATTTTATTTTTTTGGGCAGAACTGGGGATTGAACTCAGGCCCTTGCACTTGCCACGGAAGCGCTTATTCCACTGAGCCATCTCCCTGGCCCCTGTTATTTTAAAAACAAGCAAAAATCAACTTGGGAATTGCAAAAATTCTCTGATACCTATTTACATATTTTCCACTCCTAATACTCTTCCTTCTTGTCTGTATATTGCATTTTTCACATGATATTATTCTCTTTCAGGTGAAGCACTTTCAACATTTTTTTTTTAAACTGGGGATTGAACTGAGGCCCTTGCGCTTGTCAGGGAAGCACTTATTCCACTGAGCCATCTCCCCGCCCCACTTTCAACATTTTTTAAAGTATAAATTTGTGGTCAATAAGGTCTATCACTTTTTGTTATTATGAAAAT
>NW_004524662.1:2888208-2894062 GCF_000260255.1 Octodon degus | reverse complement strand
TTTTTTTGCGGAACCGGGGATTGAACTCAAGCCCTTGTGCTTGTCAGGGAAGCACTTATTCTACTGAGTCATCTGCCCAGCCCCTAAATTATTTTTTTGTTAGATGTGGAATTTTGGATCAACTATTTTCTTTCAGAACATTAAAAGTGTCATTATGTTGTCTTCTGTCTTTAGTATTTTTGATGAAAATTTTTTTGTCATTCTATATTTAGAGTTTTTGGGGACTGTATTTAGTATTTTTTTTGTAACTTTCTATCATGTCAATTTTGTACCTTGGTGTGATTATCACACTTAAAATTTGTTGAATTTATTGGATATAACTTCTATCAAATTTATAAAATTGTTATGTATACCTATGAATCTGCCAAAATGAAGTCCATTATTCTGTATGACCAATATTCACTAGTAAGATATAAAATGTTGAAAGATTTTGGATCATTATTTATTTAAATCATTTTTCTCTCCTTTTTTTTTAAAGGGGCTCCAACTGTAATTTATTCTACTTGAAACTTTTCTGTAGATCATTTAATATTTGAACACTTTTATTCTTGTGCTCTAGTTTAGGTAATTTCTATTGTTATGTATTTAAACGTAATGACTTTCTCCTTTCTATCTAACATTTTTAAGCTCATCCAGTGAATTTATTATTTTAGACATTATATTTTTTGTTTCTAGAAGCTCCCTTTTTTGGTGGTTTTCATTTCTCTATTCATTATGTTTGTTTTCTTTTACATTCTTAGATGTATTTATTTATTTATTATGTATTTAGTACAGGGTCTACAGGGTCTCACTACACAGATCAGACTCATGGTGATCCTCCTGTTTTCAGCCTCCCCCACACTGAGATTACAGGCTCATGCACCACGCCCAGTCTCTTAGATGTATTTATAATTTATTAAATTCCAAATAATAATCTAATTACCCACATATGTTCTGGGTTTCTTCCTATTGTGTGATCTTTCTTCTAGTTTTCCTGCTTCTTTACATGCCTAAGCATTTATTTTTGTGTTAGATTTGAGCCCAAAGTTTTGTGCAGGGGAAGCTGTGCTCTATGAATGAACTATATCCTCTAACATCTGGTCAATTTTTTAGTTGAATGCTGGCTACATTTTTTGAGTGTCTACATTTTATTACTTTCTTTAGTAAGTTTTGGATTCCATTTTGCTAAAGATAAAATTTTGCTGATTAACTGAATCATCTTGAGGGCTGGCACTTAAGCTTTTAGAACAAAGCTATAGTGGACTTATTCCAAGATTAATTTAGCCCTAGTCCTTAGGTGTGAAATTTCCATGATCTCTACTCACACCAGTTGACTAGTGTGAATGAGTATTCTATTATATATTGTTAAAACTCAAACACTCTTCAACGCTGTTTAAGTTCTGGGTAATTTTTAGCTTACAGACCCATTCATTGCCTGGAATCCCATTTTATTGATTGTGTTGCTTGTGTCCAAAGACTTAGGGGACATTATGCTTATTTTTTATTGGCCTAGCTCCCTCTTCACTAGTGCTCTGTCTCACGCATTCTAGCCACATCATCTTTTTCAGACAATCTTTGTTTCTGAACTTAACAAGGCTATATAGCATATAGCATTTGGAATCCCTTGTGTACCTACATCATTTGTCTGGATTATTTTTGAAAGCTTGAAGTGGGGAAAGTTAAAAAGCTCTCCTCACTGCTTTTCTTTTCTTAGGTAATCACAATCTTTACTATCTTCCATCAGATGTTTAAAATGCCATTTCATACATTTTGGCTAGTTATATATTTCCATATAGTAAATGGAACTATTTGGTCTTGGCTAGAAGTAGAACAAGTGACCTACTTTTTATTACTAGCAAGCTTTCCCATCAAAAAGCTAGAATTAATAGAATCATATTTGTATAAGCATGAAACAGACAAAATTAGAGTTGGCTTAGTTTTTCCTCCCAGCAAGCAGCTGGAGAAAATGGTTGTACAAGCCCCAGCACCTAAACCCTTCATGACTGGATCATTAATTCTAGTAATGTTAGGGAAGAAAATATGTGCTAGAAACACAAGGAAATTTCCTGCTAGATAAAGTGCATATTCAACAGAAAGAAGCCACTGAGTGTTGAAGTGAAAATTTTCTGCTGAAAAACAACATAAACATAGATTTAAAACTGAAGATACAGGCCGGGGAGATGGCTCAGTAGACTAAGCTCTTGCCTGACAAGCACAAGGGCCTGAGTTCAATGCCTGGTTCCAGAAAACAAACAACAAAAAAAAAAATTGAAGATACTTTGTGAGGATCCAAAGTGGTTCATGGATCATGCAAAGTGTTTATTAAAGAAGCAAGATCACTAAGAAAGATCACTAGATATATGGATGATAAATATAAAGATGGATATTTTGAGAGAGCTACCTCATATATTTACATGCATAGAAAACACTTCTTTGCAAAGATTTGACTTTAGAGATCTAAATGTCTCTGTAAGGCTGAGCCTTTCACATTTGTTATTGCAGCTTGGAGTTTATAGTGCAGGCAATTAGGAAGAGAATACAGAGGTAACGTGTAGGAGACAAAGAACAAGCTACAACCTAGGGCATGACATGAAACCCTCAAGGATGAACCCAAATTGCTGACAATTCTCAGTGACTTTGATCTTGACAGTATAGACACCTGTCAGGGAAAACTGGGTCACTTAGCCATGGAGCTAAACGCAGAGCTGGCGTAGAAGTTGGAAATTAAAGAAGACTTCAGGGAAAGGTGAAATGCTACAAACCAATAGATGAGTCAGAAGGTAAGTGGCAAAGTGCATGCTGTTTTAAAATCTGCTAAAAATTGCTGCTTCTTCATATTTTGCCCTGTAAGTCTCACAAAAGTATGCCTCTTATGCTCACTCTAACTAGAAACATACAGGAAAGAGAATTTTTGAAATTGAGTTTAGCATCATCAGTTGTCACACTACAAAACCACCAAAGAAGTGTGTTTCCATGGAACCCACTTGGGTTCCATTTTGCCAGTGCAAATCAGCAATTATTAGAAGTGTCCATGGGAAACCTCTGAGAAGAGAGCTGGTCAAGTGGCAGGCCCCTGAGAACCACAAAACTGGCAGCAGCCTTAAGGAGACTTTGCACAACACTTATATTTGGCATGAAAAACTGGCCAAATAGAAGCAATATTAGCTCTCTGGTGCAGAAATTTAGTTTTCAGAATGACAGCTGCATTAGCCACATGTTGAGATAGAGAGACAGAATTCCTCCGCTTGGGTTTTTCAGCATTTCTGTGTCTTTCTCACGGGTCCTAGGATTCTGGGTTACTGAAATTTCTGTCAACTAGGCTTCTGACTGAAGGAAAGCCTCCTAGCAGCTTGGAGGACAAGGAGGGAACCAAGCAGAATATACTGCCTTGTTGATGGAGAAACCCACACCCACTCTTTCAAGAGTAATACAGAAAGAGAACTACAGGGGGAGTATGAAAAGATTCTGAAGAATAAAAATGGGAACGATAACTTCAGAATGAGTAAGAAGAACATGCTTTTGGAGAAGATTTTCTGCAAGAATATATCCTTTTTTTCCCCCAGGGGCAAACCATTTAAATACAGCTAAAGGGGCTGGTGAGATGGCTCAGTGGTCTAAAGCACCTACTTAGAACAAGCTAAGCCAAGCAAAGCACAGGGACCATGGTTCAATCCCCAGCACCACGTGCCAACCAGCCCCGCCCCCTGGTGGGCTGAGCTGGCCACACACACACAAAATAAATAAATAAATAAATAAATAATAAATAAATACAGCTAAAGCAACAGACTAAAGTGCAAAGAGAGATTGCTGAGAGGCAGCCAAATATAAAAGGAGTAAGATGGCAAAAAGAAAGACATAATGAAATGATGAAATAGCACATTAGGTTGTTATTAAAAGTAATATAATTCAACACCTTTAAAAATTTTTCATGCTTCATATTTTGGGATGGGTAAGAGTCGTATTAGTGGGATTAATGTAATAAATTCCTTCATTCAGTAACCAATTTAGATCGTTGCATACAACTTGTGAATTGTTTTTTTAAAGATGTATCTTTTCCTAACATTTTTCGAACTAGAATATTTTAAAGCATATCCTAAAATAACATAATTTTACTTGAAATTATTTCAGTAAGTATCTTTGACAAATAAGGGCTTCTTTATTTTCCTTTTTCTTTAAAAAGTGTAATTACAACTCCATCATCTTACCTAGTTAGACTCATAATATTTCTCATAATATTTCTTAGTAAGACATCTGATACTTAGCACATGTTCAAATTCTTCAATTGTCTCAACAATTTCTTTAATTATGGCTGGTTGTCTGATAAGAATCCAAACCAGGTGCACCCATTGTCTTTAAGTGATAAGTATATAACTAGGTAAATTGACAGTCTAACAGATCAATTGAGTAGTAATGGGAAAAAATATTTGAGAACCCTGCTGAAGTTACAAAGGAAAACATTATGGAAATAAACAGACAAGCAGAAGCTAGTGGTAGAGACAAGGAAAGCACAGAGAGCCAACAGATGGTTGGTGTTTATAAAGATAAATCATAAATATTTGAAACAGAGGAAATAATCTAAAATATAGTATGATAAATAACTTAATATACTAAATGCAGAACTGGGTCTACAAATGGAAAGAGTTAGCTGAAAATGAATAAAAACACACCAATACATGAACAGGTATTCTTAACTTCAGCTTTTGGGAAAACACACATGTACAAATAATGTAAACATTTACTACTTAAGGGTGGTTGCTAGTAGAGTTAACAGCCACAAATTCTTGGTAGTATCTCCCATTGAGATACTGTGAGCTATTTCCCTAGCCCATGGATCTGGCTGGGCCTTGCTATGTCCAACAGAATGGAAAGGAAGCTATGCTCTTAGAGCTGTGAATTTTAGGCCTTAAGAAACCTTGTTGTTTCCAACTTCCTTCCTGGAAACAGTTCCATGAAAAGAATACAGAGTAGCCCAGAAGAATGAGAAGTCACATAGAAAACCACTAAGTCCTTACAGACAGTAGCCAGCACCATCCCTCGGGCACATGAGTCGATGCCACCATAGGTCCTTCAGCCCAGGGGGAGGCAATGGTATGGATATGTCATGTGATCAGCTGAGGAACTGTCCAGCTTGCCCACAGAATTGGGTAAGAAGAATGCTAAATTAGAACATAGGTGAAAGAAAGTCCCAACTTGCCAGATGGCTGATATGAGTTCATGTTCTCTAAAACTGCAGAATAAATTCTAGGAACAATGGAGATAAGAACAGAATATATTTATCAGGAAAAGAAAACTTTTGTCTGGGAGACACAGAAGGGGTCTCTAGTGGGTTACCCTGGACAGTTTATTTTTAGATCACCTCAAATACTGTGCTGTATTTTTATTTTGAGAAATTTTATATTGCATTGCCTTATAACTCAGGCTCCTTAACTCTTCTCCCTGACACATCCATTAAAACTCCCACCCTGAAAGCATCTAGACTGCAGCGTAGAAGGACATAACACAATCACTTAACAGAACAGGGAGGATAGTCAATGCCAGTGCAAGACTCTGGGTTCCCTCTTGGACCCCTGGCACTGGGAATAGTCTGGCAGTGGGCTGTGCTCAGGGGAACTGGGCTCTAGTTAAGAACAGAGATCGCTGAGTTCACACTTATTGAATTACTTAATCATGCTTAGCCTCTGTGCACTTATGTATGTGTAAAACAGGAATAATAGTGTCTTGGTTTGAAAGGCCTTTGTGAAGATAAAGTAACATAACATATGTAAAACTTTCTAGTCTCAGCTCCTTTTAGCATTATTGGGAGAATTCAATGAATTCTTTCTTTCTTTCTTTCTTTCTTTCTTTCTTTCTTTCTTTCTTTCTTTCTTTCTTTCTT
>NW_004524662.1:2884733-2888077 GCF_000260255.1 Octodon degus | reverse complement strand
GGGAAGCACTTATTTTACTGAACTATCTCCGTGGTCCCTCCTTTCTTCTTTTCCCAGAGGAAAAATGCTGATGCTGCCTGACAGGAGGAGTAGGGCACTACCTTTAAAAGCACAGAGGATCCTTAAAAGGAAGGAGCCATCGCTGAAATAGCTTCTGGACAGGCACTTACACCCACTGGAGCTGATGTTTTCCAGTATCATTTGGAATTGCAATTTCCCAAAACTTCCTCAACCTTATTTATTTATTTATTTATTTATTTATTTATTTATTTATTTTGTATTTTAGGGAAGGGTCTACATGGTGTTCAGGGTCTCACTACTAGATTGGGCTTGTAGTGATCTTCCTGTTTACAGCCTCCCAAGAGCTGGGATTACAGACACGCACCACCACTCCCAGTCTTTCTTCAACCTTCTTGATGATGCTGAGATATGTTTAACAAGAAACATTTCTGTTTTATGAACAGCACCAGCAAAAGTAGATGATGTGGAGCCAGAAATACTCTGCACTGGAAACTGTGGTAGACTAATGATTCTATCTCAGTGACAGTGAATCTTTTAAAGACAAGTGCCCACACTGCAACCCAAAGCCCACTTAGTTCTTGCAAAGTGTCAACAGTGCAATTGAACTTCAATACTGAGCTTTTAGTTTAGAAATAAACAAACAAACATACATACATACATACTGAACTGGGGAGATAGCTCAATGGAGTAAGTGCTTGCCTGGCAAGTGCAAGGTCCTGAGTTTGATCCCTGGTACCACCAAATAAATAAATATATATATTGACTTCCAAACATACATATATAAACATCTTTTGTCTTAAAAGAAAAACAAATAACTTGAGTCATGCTTTGCCACCACAGGCAAATCAATCTTATTACAGATAGTTAAGGACAGAAAGACTATTCTTTGTGGTGTACAGTTTTATTTCGATAAAACATAGCCATAACCACCACCAGTACAGTTTTGCTATCCCCAAAATCCCTCCATGTAGTCAATGTCCACCTCCTTCCTAACACTGGGAACCATGGAATTTAACTATTTTCTGTCATTATTTTTGCCTGTCTAGAGTGTTGTATAAACAGAATCATAGAGTAGATAGACTTTGAGCATAGTTGTGCTTGCTTAGCATCATTGTTTGAGATTCATTAATGTTGCTGCCTATATCCAGAGTTTATTGCTTATTACTGTTCCATTGTGTGGAGGTACTATAGCTTGTTGAAGCCCATTTGAATCATTTCATTTGCTTAAAATTAGGAATAAAACTACTTGAAGCATCCACATACAGATTCTTGTGTGAATATTGTGTTCATTTTTTCTAAGGTAAGTATCCAGGCATGGGTTTATATGCTGTGTCCTATGATAAATTTATGCTTAATTTTGTAAGAAGTTGCTGCTTGCCAAGGTGGCAGTTGCATTCTCATCACATGAATGTTCCAAGAACTGGGGAGGTAGCTCAGCAGCATGAGCTGAGCAAGCGTGAGGTCCTGAGTTCAATCCCTGGTACATGTGAGTGTTCCATTTGCTCTTCAGCCTTGTCTACAACTTTTATGAGTCTAAATTTTCTGACTTTTCCATGGGGAAAAAAATAAAGGAATATAGTGCCAACAAAATAAAGAGTTTAAAAAAATTGAAGAGGAGCTACAAAACACTTTCAAAACTGTGCAAACCCCATTTAATGTGCATAGACAAGTGATGTTATTTTCAAGGTAAGCATGTAGGTGAAATATATTTGGAAAATCTTAAATTTGTAGAAATATAATTGACCCAAAATAATCTAAAATTTTTCTGATTGGTTTTGGGTCTTGTGATCACAGACATGTACATGTACTAGTGTATTGACTCCTATATAATTATTTTTTCTTATTTAAATAATAACAGCCCTGGGGCTGAGGAAATAGCTCAGAGGCACAAGCACCTACCTGGCAAGCACAAGGTCCCCAGTTTGATACCTGTCCCCACAGGCTGTGCAGGCCCCAGAACAGCAGACATGCCATGCAGGCTGGAACCAGGTGTGGTGATGTACTGTGCATGCCTGTAATCCCAGCACTAGGGAGGCTGAGACAGTAGGGTTGCTGCAAGTTTGAGACAGAAACTGGCCTGGGGGCTACAAAAGTGAGCACAGGGTGGACCCAAACTGCATAGTGAGACCCTGTCTCAAAAAAAAATAATAACAACGGCCCTCCAAATATGTTTTTAAAAAGTTAACAAAAGGCAAAAAAATCATCTATAATTCCAGTATTGGGGCTGGTGTGATGGCTCAGTGATCTAAAGCACTTACTTAGAACAAGCTTAGCAAAGCACAGGGACCGCGGTTCAATCCCCTAGTACCACATGCCAGCCAGGCCCGCCCCCTGGTGGGCTGAGCTGGCCACACGCGCGCACACACACACACACACACACACGCACACAAAGAAATTTTAAAAAATTAAAAAAAATAATTCCAATATTGATAGCATCTAGGAATAATTCTTTTATTGTTGTATATGTGTTGTTTCTTGAAAGTAATTATAATTTACAATGTTTTATGTTTTCATTTTCCATTTTATATGAAATCATATGTATCTCATATGTTACATGATTTAAAATAACGATCATGATTTTTACATATTTTTTAGCAGGTCACGATTTTTTTTAACATTTGGCTCTTTCACCCAGTTAGATTTTAGTTTAGCATATGGTGAGAAATAAGAGTCTAGATTTAATCTGCATGTGGATAGCCACGACGATTTTTTTTTAATGTATTTGGTTGTTACAGATCTCACTACACAGTTCAGACTCCTAGTGATCCTCCTGTTTTCAGCCTCCTCAGCACTGTGATTACAGGCGTGCACTACTGTGCCGGGACTCTGGCTGGCTCAGGCTTCCCTGAGGGCAGGGCTGGTGCAGCATGTGGTGCTGGGGATGGAACCACGGTTCCTGTGCTTGTCTAAGCTTGCCAAACGGGAGCTTTAGTCCACTGAGCCATCTCACCTGCTCTTGGACCATTTATTAAAGTGGCTGGTTTTCCTCCAGTGTATATTTTTAGACTCTTTGTCAGAAAGCAAACAGGTGAATGTACTTGGAGTTATTTCTGCAGCCTCTATTCTCTAAAAGGCTTGATGTCATAGGCACAGGCAAGGACATTAGGGACAGAACATGGATACACAGGAAATAGTACCAATAACCAACTCGTGGGATCAGACCAAACTGAAAAGCTCCACACAGCAAAAGAAACAACCAGCAGTGAAAAGACAACCTGTACAAAGGGAAAATAATTTTGCCAGCTGTTCTTCCAACAGAGGGCTAATATTTACAATATATAAAATATTAATATATAATAAAGATATATAATAAATATATAACT
>NW_004524662.1:2827907-2884633 GCF_000260255.1 Octodon degus | reverse complement strand
GGCAAATAGGGGCCAGGGAGATGGCTCAGTGGAATAAGCGCTTCCCTGGCAAGCACAAGGGCCTGAGTTCAATCCCCAGTTCTGCCAAAAATAGGCAAATGAAGCCCATTTCTTAACATAAGAAATACAAATGGTCAGTAAATACATGAAGAAATGTTCAACATCATTGACATTTAAGAAATGAGAATAAAAAGCAATGCTGAGGTTCCACCTTAACCCACAAAGAATGACCATCAGCAAGAAACCAAATAGTAGCAAATGCTGGTGAGCCACTGGGCAAAAGTAACTCTTGTATATTGTTTGTGGGAAGGTAAGATAGTACAACCACTACAGATATCAGCATGGAGACTCCTCAAAAAAAGTAAAACTAGGGCTTGCCAGAGAGCTCAGAGGATAAAAGCGCCTGCTGAGGCAGTCACTCGGACTGGAGTTCGATCCCAGAGTGCCGTGCCGGCCCCGCCCCCAGGGCACGCTGAGACAGCGATTGAGACAGGACATGGTGGCACGTGCCTGTAATCTCAGAGCTTGGGAGGCTGAAAACAGAAGGATCACTATGAGTCCAAGCTGTGTAGTGAAACCCTGTAGACCCTGTAGACCTTGTAGACCCTGTCCTAAATACATAAAAAAAGGTAAAACTAAAAATTCCATTCAACCCAACTATTCCCTTTCCAGGTAGTCACCCAAAAGAATTAAAGAAATTATATTATACTGATTTGTGCATAACTGTGTTTATAGCAATACAATTCATGATAGCTGGAATGCCATTGCTACATGTCTAACAGATGAATGGATTATGAAAATGTAGTATTTACACACAATGTGGTATTATTTTGCCATAAAGTAGCATCAGCCTGTGTCATCTGTAGGAAAATGGATGCAGCTGGAAGCCATGATGCTGAGAGAAGTAAGTCACACACAAGCTTAAGCATCGTGTGGCTGCTCTCCGGTGAGAAACCCAGGATGCAAATGAAGAGCAAAATATAAACGATAAGCGGAGGTAGAGAGGTGAATCTTTATTAAAGGAAAGGGGACCAGGTCTTTTTCTGGACTTTGGAGGGATAATCCTATCTGTTTAAAACAAAACAAAACAAAACAAATACTGTTTAGTTACCCAGAAATGTTCTTGTTGATATATGTAGTTATTGTGATTTATCCTAATTATGACTCTGGTTTGAGTTAATCTTTTCTTTGTTTATCAGCTATCGATCTATATTATTATATTAGTACAGTTATTAGTGTGCAATATATATTTATTTTGGTGGTACCAGGGATCAAACTCAGGACCTTGCACTTGCCAGGCAAGCAGCTATTCTACTGAGCTATCTCCCTGGCCCATGTTTTTCAGCTAATTCTAAAGGGCTGAGGAAGAACCTATGAAATTTTGTTAAGTAATATGTGTAATTTTTAAAGAAGCTTAAATTATTTGGAAAGTAACTTGAAACCAGACTAAGAACGTTATTTTAACCTTAAAGTTTTGCGTTTCCTGTACTTGAGGGCTTGTTGCCATTGCTTCCTGTATAATCCAGTTCAGCGGCAAAGATTCTAAAGGCTTCAACACATCCTCGATTTAGCAGAGCTAAGGGTTGCTGGCTTATTTTTGTAGCCATAACCCTGTTAGTTGGAGTGAATGACAGTCTTCCAACCATATCTCTGAGTTCAGAAGCTCACTTCATTCACTGATCTTTTAATTTTTTTGTAACAGCATTTAAATTTAACCAATTGATTTATTTTGAGTTTAATTACAGAGCCAAAATGCCACATATAATTATGGGGAGTAAGTGGCCGTCATTTCTTTACCCTGATGGCTTGAGAAAAGCTGTAAAGTGTAGCACAGTCTTTCCACATAATCTCCTATGAGCCTCCCTCCCTGACATTGAATCAGTGCTGATGAATAAAGTGTAAAAATAGTAACGCATACCAGGTCATGCTGTCGAGCCAAGCCCGCCCCTCAGGCCGTGTTCATGTTGATGCTGATGTGATAGCACTTAACACAGTGGTTCGGGAAAATTCATAAAAACAGCCTGCTTAGGAAAAGCTTTTGATCAAAGATAGACAAATCACAGCATTCCTAGGTTTCAAATAAATAGTAAGACCACATATCCTTTTGTTATAAGTTAAAGCTCTAAAGTATATTTTAGGCCCCAGTCACTGAGCCGCCGCCGCCGAGGATTCAGCTGCCTCCCCCTTGAGCCCCCTGCTTCCCGGCGATCCGCCCCCCACCCCCCGCCCGCCTTCTCCTGCAGCCGCCTTCTGCCTTCTGCAGGCCGTTTCCACCGAGGAAAAGGAAACGTATCGTATGTCCGCTATCCAGAACCTCCACTCTTTCGACCCCTTTGCTGATGCAAGTAAGGGCGATGATCTGCTTCTTGCCGGCACTGAGGATTATATCCACATAAGAACCCAACAGAGAAACGGCAGGAAGACCCTCACCACTGTCCAAGAGATCACTGATGATTACGATGAAAAGAAACTGGTGAAGGCGTTTAAGAAACTTGCCTGCAATGGTACTGTCATCGAGCATCCAGAATATGGAGAAGTAATCCAGCTCCAGGGTGACCAGCGCAAGAACATACGCCAGTTCCCGGTAGAGATCGGACTGGCCAAGGACGATCAGCTGAAGGTTCATGGGTTTTAAGTGCTTGTGGCTCACTGAAGCTTACGTGAGGATTTCCTTGCAATGAGTAGAGCGCCCCTTCAGTCCCTTGTCACGAGGATAAAAACCTCACAGCTTGTATAATGTAACCATTGGGGTCCACTTTCACTTGGGGTCCACTTTCACTTGAACTCGTGTAACTCCTTCATGCAATAAACTGAAAAGAGCCACGCAAAAAAATTAATAAATAAAAATAAAGTATATTTTAAATTCTGGGGGGATATTGTTATTGGAAAAGAACAAAAAATAAATATTAATTAAATATCTATTTTAAATGCCCAGTAATCTCATAAAGGATGACAATCTAAATTCTATGTACCAGACAAGTAGGTTCCACAACAAAGCTTCAATTCATACTTATTCTCTGGGATTTAGGCTTCACATGTAATTTGAGGGGGTTCCTCCCTGAATTAGAGATCTTCATATCTTCTTAACATAACATGACTGTGTATTACACAATGTGTGTGTGTGTGTGTGTGTGTGGCCAGCTCAGCCCTCCCTGGAGGCAGGGCTAGCATGGCATGTCGTGCTGGGGTTCAAATCTCAGTCCCTGTATTTGTCTAAGCTTACCTAAGCAGGCCCTTCAGACTGCTGAGCTGTCCTGCTGACCCTACATAACACTTTTTTTTTTTTTTTTTTTTTTTTTTTTGTGGGACTGGGGATTGAACTCAGGACCCTGCACTTACCAAGCAAGCGCTTATTCTACTGAGCTGTCTCCTCAGCCCCCTACATAATATTTTGCATCATTAAATAAATACAAATCTCTTGCCTTCTTGAGACAGGGTTTGAAACGCAATTCAGGCTGGCCCTGAACTCACTTTGTACCCTGGGCTGGCCTCCAACTCGCAGCAATCTTCCTGCCTTAGCCTCCCAAGTTCTGGGGTTACAGAAGTGCACCACCAAGCCCAGCAAATACAAATCTTATACACAGTACATATACAATGCTCATTTTTATAGGTGTAAGGCCTGGGACAGTTTATTTAACTTCTCTGAGTCTCAGGGGTTTTTTTGTTTTGTTTTGTTTTTTGACACCAGGGATCAAACTCAGGACCTTGCACTCACCAGGCAGACACTTATGTGCCTGAGCTATCTTCCCAGCCCCAAGTCTCAGTTTTTTCATCTGTATTTAGCAATGCAGATAATACCTACAGAATTATTGTATGGGTGAACTGACTGTGTCTGCAGCTATTGGTACAGTTCTAATGCATAATAATGGCATTGATATTACTATTAGATTTAATAATATAAAGTACTACTAAGCCATAGTTTATTTATATTTATTATTATACCTATTTATATTCTATCATTTGTTTATATTTGGCTTTCCTCTATTTCTTTTTCTCACTTCAGCTGCCACAGCCAGACAAACTTTAGGGACCACCTCTGTACCAAGAGTTTTCATACACCTTAGGACATGGCTTTGCTGACCATAGCAGGCCTATGTAGGGTCAGCTCCTTTCTCTGCTTCTATGTTATGGATGAATGTGCCCCGAAAGATTCATGTACTAGAAATGTAATCCTCAGGGCAAGAGTATGAAGAAGACTTTTGAGAAGACTTTTGATGAGATTAAGAGGGCTCTGTCCTCATGCATGGATTAATGTTGTGCGAGTGGGTTAGTTAGCATGGGTTTGTGAGTCTTCATAGAGTGTTGAGTTCTGTCTGTCTCTCTATCTCTCTCTGTCTCTGTGTCTATCTGTCTCTGTCTCTGTGTCTCTCTGTCTCTGTCTCTCTGTCTCTCTGTCTCTCTGTCTCTCTGTCTCTCTCTCTCTGGACTGCTTAGACAGTGGAATATAAGTAATAAGCTCTGTTCTCTAGAAATTATGAAATCTCAGGTACTCTGTCTGCTATAAAAGCACAAAATGGACTAAGACGTCCTGCTTGGATGTGTTCCACACAAATGCTGTCTACTCTCACAAGGGTTTAAACAGACATTTCATGCGCACACACATACCTAAACTTTATTAAGTAGATTATCAATTTAAATGAACTAGGGAAGATTTCATAAAACAAATTATAAAGTTTTACTTTTGGAACTGTCTTCTGCTTTCTTAGAAAGCTACCCTCTTAGCTTTCTATTTATTCATGTGTTCAATGCATTTTTAAAAGAAATTTAAGGTGTGTTTAGTTCTAAAGTGACGAGTCCAAAAGTCTACTCTAGAAGAAAAAAAGTGAGAAAAATGAAAAGAAAAGGAGAGATGAAGAGAAGAAAGAGCTGAAATTGTCCTACGGAGCCTTGTGTCTTTTGGCTCTATTTTTAAATCACTGTATTGAGATGTAACTTACCCATCAAAAAATTTATCCATTATAAGCATGTCATACAATGACTGTAGTATTTTTACAGTTGTGCCCTATTATAATTGAATTTTTAGTATATTTCCATCAACCCCGAAAGAAATCTCAAGTCTTTTATCAATTATGCCTCAGTCCTTACAATCAGCCACAATCAATCCCTGCTCTATCTAGACGTGTGTGTGTGTGTGTGTGTGTGTGTGTGTGTGTGTGTGTGTGTGTACTGGGGATTGAACTCAGGACCTTGTGCTTGCCAGGCAGGCGCTTATGCTGCTGAGCTATCTCACCAGCCCTAGACTGACATATTTTTGTTTATATGGCATCACATATCTGGACATTTCATATAAATGGAACTATGCAGTACATGGTCTTTTGTGTCTGGCTTCTTTCATGTAGCATAACGTTTCTGAAGTTCATCTATGTTGAGTCATGTATTCTCTCTTCTGTTGACTGATGGGGTGCTAGGGATTGAATCCTTGACCTTCAACACACTCAGCTTGCGCTGTATCTCTGAGCTATAACCCTTTGCTTTTAGAATAAAATTTTATGTTTCATTTTGACTCTCAACATGAATTTCATGTTGTAAATGACAGGATTGCATCCTTCTTTAAATATTACATTATGGAATAATATATATATTTATTTCTTTATATATATATTTCTTTATCTATTCATCTGTTGATGAGCACCTAAGCTGATTCTGTGTAGGAGTCGGGAATGGGGCTGCAGTAAAAATGGTACAATGCCCTTTGTTAGTTTCTCTGCCTCCCATTTCTGGTAGAAATGGATTTGATTATCCAACTATCACTAAGATGTTAACTGAGTGGATTTTCTTCTTACATCCACAGAAATTAATATTTTAATACCTGTGAAAGAGAATATTTAATTCTAAGAAGTGATTGTTAATTTGAGAGTTTGGGGCACCATAACATAGAGATAAAGGAGATACTTGGCATAGAATAAGGTTTCTTTTGTACCCATTTTGTATGTATATCATTGATTTTGATACAACCTCAAACCATTTTATTCTAAGATATGAACAGATTAAATTAAGTAGTGAAAAAATGTATTTATTTCTGGGACAAACTTTTGACTCAACTAGAGATTGAAAATGATAAAAAATTGTGCATATCATCACTATTTTACAGTTGCGCAGACTACAAATTGAGTTAGAGTAAGCATTTCTTAAAAACAAATGAACAAATCATTCATTATGACAGAATTTGTCAGTGCTTTCTCAGTGGCCAGCTCTGGGACCTTGATGACAATTGATGTAAGCAGTATTAGTTAGGGTTCTTTAGAGGAACAGAATTAATAAAAAATATGTGTGGCAAATAATATAGCTCAGCAGCACAACACCTGTCTGGGAAGCGCAAGGTCTTGAGTTCAATTCCAGGTGCAAAATATATATGCAATTTTACAACAGAGTTTATCACTTGTGTGTATAGGGTCAGAGATGGGAGAGTCTACAGTGACGGTCTGTGTGCCAGAGAGCCAGAGGATCCAGTAGCCACTCAGCCCAAGATGAAGGTCACAGAACAAGAGGGGCAAGGGCACCATGCCAGCCCAAAGTCAAAGCTCACTGAAGAGTCACCAGTGCAAGCCTGGGTTTGAAGGCTGAAGGAACTGGCGTCTGATGACCAAAGTCAGTGGTGAGGACTCAGGCTCTTCTCTCCAGCCAGCGTGGTTCTTTTCCCCTCAGTTTGCTGATGTACACATCAATCATCCACAGATGCACCTAGAACCATGGTTAACTAATCTGCTTGACCTTTCTCAATCCATTCAACTTGACAAATCATGATTAACTAATGGTCACAGGAACAAAACTCTCTTATGGACTTGGAAGTGTAAATTAAATTCCATAAGTACCAGTCAGTGGAAACAGAAGTAGTTACTTGTGACAAAGATCCTGCCTGAATGGACAGGTCAGAGAAGACAGCCTGGCTGATGTTAGAGCAGACACCCTTGTAGGAGGGAATGAGCCCCCTCAGCCAAAGGACTCTACACAAGAGTCATCTGGAAATGAAAGAAGTCCGATCTTCTAGACATGAAGGATTGGTGGTAGAAGTTTTCAAATACTCTAAGTCAAGTGTTACAAAGATTGGATACATATATTAATCAATTCATTAATATAACACTGTATTTAGAACTCCAGTAATGAAGGGATAAGGCAAAAGATATATGGTGTCTGTGGTCTATTAAAAGTACAGTTTGCTTGCTTGCTGATTTTAGTGGCATTTGCAACTGTGGCATTAAAAAGATAATTGAGGACCTGGGTGTTTCTGAATGACATGAATTTATTCGTGCTTTTATTGATCCTGAAAGCAAACTGTAACCAAAATCTTCAGCTATTCTGGGATTTATCTGCTGTATTATAAATCCAAGGCTTGTTGAACTCTCACGATTTCTAAAGCCATCTGGAAAAGCAAGTAGCAAACAACAGAGTCAAGATGCCAGACTAAAATCACTCAGAAGTACTTTGCTTTCTAGAGCTTGTGAGATGACGCAAAACTAGCACAGCGTTCAGGTCTTGGGCTAATGTGCCAGGGCAGATTTCGAGACCTGGTCATCAGCACAGTCCCCACAGGCCACTGCTCAGAAGGGTGCATGCTTGGCATTTCATGCTCTGTGACCTTGTCTTGAAATTCTTAACAATTTTACTTTTGATTTGTGTTTTTACAGTGAATTCCCATGGGACAGTGGAGCATGTTCTAGAAGCTTGAGGGCTGTGGTCACATGTGCTCCCATGTCCCAATACAGAACACTGTGGTAAAGATATCCTCACTGATTTCATTGGTCAAAAGAGACTGTTTTTTACTCTAGGGTGAACCTTTTAGCTCTAATTCTATCATAGCATAAATAATATGGAAGAAAGTATGTTAAAAGTGGCATTTTCTTCCCTATTACTATCAACATAATTACTTCTCACACTAAAACATGATGAGTATAATATATCAATTTAATGCCTTTAAATTTACAGGAGCATTGAAGAATATGCAAATTTCTTGCCACTTGTTGATATTTCTAAATACTTAAAACTGAATTTGATCTAAAAGGAAACAAGCCTCTGCCACTTTATTTTCAACTGTTTCTTGGTTTCACTTCACCATATTGGTTAGTGACCTTCATTCTTTGAAGTTCAAGTGGCCCACTGATGAGTCTCTAAGTGAAAACTATGACCTGCAGGCCAACCTCTGCTGTCTGTTTTTATTTAGAAACAACATTTTTGTTGTAAAAGCACAGTTATAGCCATTCCTCTATTAATTGTCCCTATTTCCTTTTACAATTCAACACCATAGTTGAATAGTAAGAGACAAGAGATCGTACATCTTCCAAAGTCAAAAACTTGGCTAGATCCTACTTTGTTGATAAACAGATTGTCTGTTTCACTTGCTCTGTCTAAAAGGAGAGGCAAAGTCTAACCAGAGTCAGAGGAAAAATAATGTAAAGTAAGCACCATCCGACAGCTTTGTCCGCTTACTGTTGTCATCTATCCACTTAAGTACGTATACTCTTCTTATCGTTTTAATCCTAGACAAGAGGAAAGAGAAAAACATTACACAAGGCGATTCAACTTAACATTACTTTTTAAGCTGAAGGGTGTTCTCATGGTAAAATTAATTTTCAACTTTAAACTGTTGAGGCAAATCAGACATAAAACCCCTTGTTGTCAATCAGTGTTTTCTTTACGTTTCTTTAAAATTGTAAAGCAAGGGTTTGGGACTTGAAACTCTAGTGTACTGTGGCATAGAGTAATCTATCAGTCGTCTAACTAGCTTCTAGCAATTTTGCATGAGTGAGCACAGAGACAAAAAAAAATAAGTTTGATTATTTAGAAATAATTACCACTTATTTGTTTTCTATTTTCACTTGTCACATATCCCCGCATATATATACACACACACACACACACACACACACACACACACACACACACAGGGATAATAATTTTTCACTTCAGAAGCTGTATCAGTTAGGGTTTTACTAGAGGAACAGATATAACACAAGATATACAAATGTATAGGAAATTATAAGATTGGCTTAGACAGTCAGCCACAGAGATGGATGAGGAAGTGTGCAGAGGGTGTCTGCACACTGGAGACTGAAGGGCTTAGACTAAGGTCTGGATCTCACTGCAGTGGTCCCTGCAAGTCCATATCAGGAGGTTGATGGGTCTGCAATGGAAGGCTGAAGAGTTGGTTCTAGAACCCAGGGGATGATGTCTAACCTGACTGTGAAAGGCCAGAGCTCCTCCAAGGAAATGAAATGCTCTATCATTTTAAAAACTTTCTTTTGTATCCTTTAAGTGATGAGTCACTCGGGTGGGGCCTTCACACCCTAGGGTGTGGAATTGCTAAGGTGATTTAGTTAAGCTTTTAATTTTCTCAAGTTGACACAATCCATCAACCACTTCAGAAGCCAACAAAATTGTGCCCTGGTGACCACACCATTGTTCTCCAATTACTCTTACAGTTTGCTTTAGGTTGTAACAGTGAAGATATTTTACAGAAATGACCCACTCTCCAGAACAGAGCATTTCTGAGGCATTTGGGACTTTCAGTACTAAACCAAAAACACAGGGGAATTTAAAATAATAGGCAATGTACTATGAATAACTTCCATGAAGACAACAATATGCAATGTATTAATTATTGTAACTGCCTACTAATCTGTTTTGAAACTCTCAATTTCAATGAGAAGAAAGAATTGTACTAATAGTGTTTGGACAGGATATCATGTCTGCATTTTGTACTATGAATAATCATTACGAAGACAGCAATATGCAATGTATTAATTATTGAAACTGTCCTACTAATTGGTTTTGAAACTGTCTCATTGCTATTTGTTTCTCAATAAAATTAATTAAAAAAGAAATTGTCTCATTGCTATATCTTTCTCAATAAAATTAATATTAAAAAAATTAAAAATAAACATCATGGTTCAAAAAACAAAAAATAAAATAAAATAATAGGTACTGCATGAGCTAAGAGCTTGCTTAGGCAAATGTAGGGGCCAGGGTTCTAACCCTAGCACCACATGCTGTGCCAACACCACACCCCGACACGCTGAGCCAGCCATAGAGTCCAAGCATGGTGGCACATGCCTGTAATCCCAGCACTAGGGAGGCTGAAAACAAGAGGATCACTACGTCCGAGCTGGGTAGTAAGACCCTGCACACAGACACAAAACAAAACCTAAAAAAAACCCCCAAAACAGGCTCTTCACGACAGAGCAGTGAACAAACTCTAGGGCTCTAATTTTATTTTGCCTCAAGCTATTGATATTATTTCAAGTAAGATAATTTTTTAACTTTTTATTTATTATATATTTTTTCATTTATGTATTTGGTACAAGGTCTCACTATGCAGCTTGGACTTGTAGCAATCCTCCAGTTTTCAGTCTCCCCAGTGCTGGGATTACAGGCAGGTGCCACCACACTCAGACTTAGGGCCACCAAGGCATGTAACCCAGGACTCAAAGCCTACTCCCTGAGCTTGTTAAACCAGGCACTTAGTTTGCTGAACTATCTCACTGGCCCTCAAATAAGATAATTTAATATTTCATCTAAAAATGAGACTATCCATCTTATATGCATCTTCTTACTGGAGAGATGGGATTTCAGCTAGTAATTTTATACTCAAAGGATTCCCCTCACACTGGCCTCTCTTTTTGACACACTCTTTAAATTAAAACAAACAAACAAACAAAAACTGAACCTGGGGACTTTCAAGGGTTTATTGTGAATATAAACTCTAAATCAATTTTAAAATTTTCTGCAAGGAATGAGATAGAGATCATTTCGCCAGGATTATATATGAAACTACTCTTTTTCATTGAACTGAAATAGTACATGTGTCATGGTTTGACTCACTTATTACTGAACCTCCTAATGTGCTCTCTGTCTATTCTAGCTATGCGTCATTATTACGCTAATTTTTTTTCTTACATTCCTTGAGATTGCCTCCAGGGTGCACTACCACTGAGCTACGTCACCAGTGCTTCTTATGTTTTACTTTGTGACAGAATCTCTCTCAGTTTCTCATGCTGGTTTTGAGGTTGCCATCCTCCTTTCTTAGTGTCTCAGGTAGCAAGGATGACTGTCATGCACCAGCACACCTGGCTTACCATATTGTTCTGATCAATGTAGCTTTGCAATAGAAATCGTATCTGGAACGTATCTTTCTCTTTTCAAAAATATTCTTTTTGTAATTCTTCATATTTACCATTCCACATGAATATGAGGGTGGAGGGAGGGAGGGAGGGAGGGAGAGAGAGACAGAGAGAGACAGAGAGAGAGAGACAGAGATTTTTCCATAATTTTATTGGGAAACAATTAATGAAACAGTTTCAAACCAAATTGGTAGGACAGTTTCAATAATTAACACATTGCATACATTTTTCCTAGTGGTTATTTGCTGTACAAGATGCAGACACGATATCCTATTTACAAGCACTATTAGAACAAATCTCTCTACTCATTAAGAGAATGTAACTATATATCTATCCTAACCATTTTGAATACACAGATACAAAATGGACATTCATCTGTGTCCCCTTTTAAGTTCCATTATTTGAAAATTATAGGTGTGTTAACTCAGCAAAATATTCTAAAAGAGTCCAGTAGTCCATAATAGTATTGGGTCTTCCGATTAACTGGCAATATCAAAAATTGTTGACCTGAGTCCCCCACAGCTCAACAAAACACCATGGCTTTACTTCTTATACTTAGTTTTTATACTTCTCTGCTGGATGGTTAAGACCAAGGTAAAGCAGGACCTATGCAATAAGAGTTGTACCTTTTGGGTCTAATAAGGTCAGTACAATCCCCTCAGGATTTATCCTGAGATCCTGTACCTGAGATGTAGAACCTTTGTCAGTGTCAGCCACGTGGATGACTCACAGCCATTGCTTGGCCAATGTGCTCTCTGTGAAAGCCCGAGAGAATGTTTTGAGAGAGAAAATTCTGTTGGGATTTTGGATTAGATTTGGAGGTCTGGTGTTAGTAGGGATTCAACCAGGCCTTCACACTGATTACCTTTCCAGTCTTTTTGAATTTTTAATTTTAAGATAGAGTCTCACTCAATTGACCAGGCTGGGATTGAGCTTGTGATCCTCCTGTCTCAGGCTTCAGAGTGTTAGCATTATAGGTACACCACCGTACTCAACATGTATATTTTAATTTAGAAAAAGTAACTGTTTTGTCCTGTCATCTTCACCTCCAAGACATAGTATATATTTACATTTATTTATGTTTAATGCTATGCTAATAAAATATCATAATTTTTGCCTATAGTTTCTTTTTTTGTATTTAGTACAGGGTCTCACTCCATAGATTGGACTTGTAGTGATTTGCCTGTATTCAGCCTCCCAAGAGCTGCACATCATCATGCCCAGTCTCAATCCCATTTCAGCACACCCCGGCGGCAGGGCTGGCACTGCAAGCTGGGAATCAAAACCCTGCTGCTGCATCTGCTTAAGCAGGTGCTTTAATCGACTGAGTTATTTGGCCGGCCTAGGTTTTTGTTTGTTTGTTTTTGTTTTTCATTTGTGTATTTAGTACAGGGTTACACTATGCAGATCAGACTTGTGGCGATCCTCCTGTTTGCAGCCTCCCCCGTGCTGGCATTACAGGCATGTGCTGCCATACCCAGACTCTGTCGCTGGCTCAATGTGCCCCTGGGGCAGGACCAGAGTGGCATTCGGGACCGGGGATCGAACCCTTGTGCCTGAGCTTGAAAAGCAGGTGCTTTGTTCACCATCTTGCCAGCCCTTATAGGTTCTTTTTTGTTCAAGTTATGTGTGAGTATATTTTAGCTCATTGCCATTATCAGAATCTATATGGGATATGCTAAATCTGTGTTGTTCAGTATAGTATCAACTAGCCATGTGTGGCTTTCTGAATTTAAATTAGCTAATATTAAACATATTCTGTTCTAGTTTTAACTGGTTATTTTTATATTTTTTTAAAAATATACTACTTTTCCAATTTAACTTTAATTTAATAAGTTATTTTAAACAGTTTCAATGATTTTCTAACTATGTAACCAAATCACCTACAGGTATTTGGGAAGATATTTGAAACTTTGGAGGAGAACAGCACTTATTTAAGTCAGAAACACAAAATTCAAAAATGATAGCTTTAACAATATTGGATTTTTAAATTCTCACATAATAATAAGTTCACTCTGAGTATTAGTTTAAGAAGTTCACCTTTAAACCTGTACTGTAACATCCTATAACTCAGTGTGTCCCATATTTTCTGATCAAGGAGTTTTTGGGGCCTCAGAGGAAAGTGATCAATGATGTAGAGTGTGCCTATGGAGAGAAAACATTTTCTTAGGCTTTCACAGAGAGCAAATTGGTCAAGCAATGGCTGTGACACATCCACATGGCTGACACTGACAAAGGATCTATGAAGTGTGGTACAGGGTTTCAGGATAAATTCTGAGGGGAGTTGACAGACCTTATCAGATACAAGAGTTACATTTCTTGTTATATAGGTCTTGCTTTATCTTGGTCTTAACCATTGAGCAGAAAAATAAAAAAATGAGGTATAAAAAGTAAATCCATATTAATATGCTGAGCTGTAAAAGGCTCAAGTCAACAACTTCTGACATTGCCAGTTGTGCACATAACCAACTGCGATTATGGACTACTGGACTATATTGGACTGTTTTGCTGATTTCACGCACCTACAATATTTAAATGGCAATGGAATACCCATCTCTGACAAAACTAAACAAAAAAGGGGGATAGAAATGAAGGGCCATTTTGTATCTGTATCTACAAAATAGTTAGGATAGATATACAGCTACTTTCTCTTAATTCAATGAGAAGAAAGATTTGTACTAATAGTGTTTGGACAGGATATAATGTCGGCATCTTGTACTATGAATAACTACTATGAAGACAATAATATGCAATGCATTAATTATTGTAACTGTCCTACTATCCAGTTTTGAAACTGTCTCATTGCTATTTGTTTCTCAATAAACTTAATTAAATAAACCAAAATCAATTAGTAGGACAGTTTCAATAATTAATAATTTTGGGAGTATGGCCATCTTCACAATGTTGGTTCTTTCTAGCCAGGAGCATGGATATCTTTCCATTTTCTGAAATCCTCTATGATCTCTTTTTTAAGAGTACTGTAGTTTTCCTTGAACAGATCTTTGACTTCTTCAGTTAGATTAATTCCAAGGTATTTCACTTTCTCGGTGCTATTGTAAAAGGTGTTGCTTCTATAATTTCCCTCTCAGTGTGTTTGTTGTCTGTGTAGAGGAATGCTATTGACTTTTGGGTACTGACTTTGTATCCTGCTATGCTATTGATTTGTGTGTTAATTCTCTACTAATCGGTTTTGAAACAGTCTCATTGCTATTTGTTTGTCAATAAAATTAAGAAAAAATAATAATAAAAATAAGTTCACCTTTAGAAAGTACTTAGGATATGCTTTCTAAAATATGATTTAATTTTCCTTGGCAGTTCTTAGAGTCTGCTGGCTTGTGTCTGTCACATGTGCTTTGGGAATATCAGTCATGGAATGGGACTTGGGGCCTTTGGCCAACCAAACATGGGATTCAAAATGGTAAGAGTGGCCTGCAGAGAGAAGAGCAGCCTTCATGCTCACAGGGCAGGGAAAGTGTGAGGACAGTAACCTGAATAATTAGGCTTCTGATGGCCATGGTGGACAGTACAGGTAATACAGGTGGTGGTGGCAGTGGCGGACGGGGTCAGAAAGGAAAGCAAAATATCAATAAACTTCGTTTAATAGAGCCCAGGAGTCTACCTCTCCTATCAAATCTGAGAACAGCCCGTCACCTCAGCTCTATGGAGACAGTCATTCAAGTTATGTGAGTACATATTTTAGCTCATTGTCACTGTCTGTGCCGCTTTCCCCCTGAGGTCTGCTAAATCTGTGCTGTCTAGTGTAGCACCCATCCACTCTGTGTTTCCAGTCAGAAGGAAGGAACAGAAACAGTGTTAGGGCAGGTGATCAAACAGCCTTTGGCTTGAATTTAGTGCAGGCTCCCACCCCACTTACCTCAGTGCTTAGAATACAGCTCCAGAGCATCTTCCATCCTGAAGAGTGCTTCTTGGTCTGCCTAGAACCTAGGATACTGTACCACTCAAGCCAGAGAACTGAAATGCAGTGCTGCAGAAAACCTTTAACTCTCTCTCTCTCTCTCTCTCTCTCTCTCTCTCTCTCTCTCTCTCTCTGATATTCTGTTAATAAACTTACAAATCTTGCTATCACCACAGTGAACAGTAACCCATAGAAGGCAGCCCTGAATTCCTCATTATTTCACTCCTTGCCTCCTAGACAATCTGCAAGTCATGTCAGTGGTGGTGCTAGTATCACCATATAGGAACAATTTTGAAATATGTGCAGTTTTAAAAAAATATCACCCACCTTAAAAGTTGTGTTCTGTGACTTGCAGATGACAGTGCCCTCCACCAGAGGTCTCCAGCTCACTGACATTAGAAGACAGTAACTCTTCTTCCATGGAAAATGCTGCATTGGTGTCAGCCCCTCCAGTAGCCCTAGCTCCATATACCTATCTAAATTCATGAAGACGAAGTGAAATTAAAAATTCAGCTCCTCAGTCACGTTAATTATATTTTAAATGTTTGGCAGCCACACAGGGCCAGCCATTCGTGAGTTGGGAAAGGTGGACAACTGACATTTCCATCGCTGTACAGAGGCTAGTGGACATGCACTAAGTGCTGTAAATTTAATTCATAAATGTAGAAATAGCAGCTCAGGGTCACACTGTTAATACGACAAAAAGGCATCACTTCTCCAGCACCATGTTTGAATCTTCCTTTCTCCAGATGCTTTTGGGAGACAGATACCTATGTTGTTTTTCATCATATGGAACTTACTCTGTCCCGAGGTGGCACATTATAGCACTGTTTTCTAATAATTCATCAATGTTATATAATTTTTTTCTCTTCTTGAGAAAATCAGGCCGGGGAAATAGTAAGGAAAAGATCTGGGAAAAATTACCAATGGGTGTTTTAAATTTACTCTCAGCTGTGTCCCCAGCATGCCGAGAGACCTGAGGAGAGATGCTGAGCTTCTTATGCCTGCCTTTGCTGGGGACAAATGGGAGGAGAAAGTGGATTTCTTGGGACCGGGAACTGGGAACCAAGCCCGAAGTGCAGGCGGATCATATGCACTCCTGATATTTAGTGCTGAACTCTGACCCATGAAAGAGATTCCAATGTGCCCAGCAAATGCTGGCTACTCTGCCTCACACTGAGACGACCTCAGACTGGCTGTGGTGCACAAGACTGGCTCATTGTGCAGACCACCGGGGATTGAACTCAGCCCCTTGCGCTTGCCAGGCAAGTGCTTTTTCTACTGAGCCATCTCCCCAGCCCCCAGATTATATTTTAAATGTACACACAGCTTCCTATTTTGTCTGTCATCTTAAGGGAAAAATTAATTTTATTCTTTATTGTCAGTATGTGAGAGCTACCATATCACTTCACTGAGACTCTTTCAAATACAACACTGTGACTTTATTCCAAGAACCTCAATTACAGACTTAACTTAATTTTAAGATTATTGAAAAACAAAACAACAACCACCTCCCTGAACTATTCCTTTCTGCATGATACCTTTCCTTAAAACACTCCTTTTCATAGATATATAGACATGGTTTATAGCCTATGTTCTAGCTGTTCATGCTTTGGACAAATGGGATTTAAAAATCATTACTTTAAAGAAAAAGTTCAAATAATTTTTAGTTGTATGTTCCAGGTTTTCTCAAGATGCAGATGTGAATATTTTCATACCTGGCATTTCTTTTGTAGGCAGCATTCACCTTTCAGCGACTAGGCCAAATTCTTACCCACTTGCATAGAGTTCATTCATCGCTTCTCATGTGTATAATTCATAGCAAGTCAACCATGGACAAAATAAATCATACAATGGAGTTTAAGGAGAAGAAATTATGGAGAAGAAGAAGAAGAAGCAGACAATTAAAATGAAAACAGTGGTCAGAAGCTTCAGTTGTTTTCCCAGGTGCTTTGTTGGCAGAAATAAGAAATAAAAAACTTTTCTATCCAACCCCACCTGAATTCTTTCAACTACAATGATGCAAAGAAAATACACGCTAATTATGAGTAGGAACATTATCTATTAATATGTTAATGAAGCAGGTTTGCTCATGGTGAAAGACCTGAATTTTAATAAAACTTTAAGAGCTTCTTGATTACGTGTTTGTTAGTCGATATGATCATTTAAAATTATCTCTAGGTGGCTTTACATGGAATAAAACCTACATTAGAACTGTATTCTAAACAGGCCTTAATGAAGCAGGTGAGGGTACCATCTGTGACATAAACACTGTCAGCCAGAAATTCACTTCAAAAGAAATGTAAACTAGTTAACAGGAAACATGTTATCATATCTGCCAGTAACAGCTTTCAATGTAGGTAATTTATTTATGCATTTACTTGCTAATTTTTTCAAACGTATTTGCTTATGAAAATAATGTTCGATTGAATTAATAGGGCCTTTGAGTGTTGGAAAGGTTATCTTTTAAAAAAAAAATCTTCTAGTGTCCTGTTTTGACAACAACCCATCCATATATGAAAATAGCTTTATTCATCCAAACCTAGATATAGTTTGACAAAAAGATTTACCAAAACATCTGAAAGTCAACCTGAATCATTATAAACACCTCAATAAGTCTCTGTGAATAGAAGAAGCTGTGTTACATTTTCTCCAAAATGGTTTTGGCATCAACGTCCCTGGAAATCCCCATCTGCCTCTCTAGAAGGTGGGTGAAGACGCTTGACATCCTTTGTTTTCACAGTAGAATCATGAGGCTCTGATTAGCGGTTAGGCTTAAGCTGCAGGCCGAGACTTCTGAAGAGAGAAGCTTCTGAGGAGGCAGAAGGGGACTCAGGTGTAAGACACCAGCACTTGGAGCTGAGGCAGCTGGGGGATTTGTGTCCTGGAAGTGGTAAGGCCTGGTACTTCTCCATTAAGCATGAGGCAGTGAAGAAGGTGTTCGTGGGAGAACCGGAAGTTAATCCTAGAAAAAAATGAATGAGGGCCAAGAGACCATACTCAGGCGCCTTACCTCCTGTATCTGTCGGGCAAGGAATGGAGGGAGGTGGAGGCAAGGGATGGAAGGAGAGACCCTTGTGGCTCTTGTCCGTCTAAAGTGTGAGGAAAGTCTGGAGGAGAGAAGTTATAAAAGGAAGTCAGTCGAAGAAGCAGCTCTCCCACCCAAGAAGCCATTTAGTGGTTCTTGAGTGGAGTTCTTCCATGAGGCTGATGCCCATCCACCTGGCTATTTGATATTCTTCACTTAATAATGTCCAAAAAACAAAACAAAACCCAACAAAAAACAAAAAACCCAAAAACCAGCACTGTGGTGGTCATGAGAAATGACAGATAATACTCTGAAATTCTTGTCTCCGATGAGCTTCCTGATGGTCTTTCCTAACTGGATTTGAAGCACAGTTTGGTCACTTGCGGGGGCTTCGCGCTGGGCCCTAGTTTCTTTGAGGCCATGCTGCCCTCTAGGGGTTGAAGCAAACAGTGAGGCGGAGGATTCCGGAGCTGGAAGCTGGATCCAAGAAGGGAAGCGCCTTTCAGGAACGTTAGATTTTTTTTCAGAAAAACGGCTCAATCTTTTCATCCAATTGCATTTCCGCCCTAGAAGAGAATTATTTAATGGAAAATATCTAGTATTCTTAAGGCCCTCAGTAGTCAATATGAGATGAATAGGTTCCTTTTAAAGTTTCTCTTTTTAAAGTCTACCATGAGATGGGGTAGGGAAAGAAAGAAAATGTACAGGCATTTAAAACCCCGTAATACTCCAATTCCTTATATTCAGCACAACTGTCTCTTAAATCTTACTACTTTCATAGGTTCTGCCCTATGCTTGCATATTTAATTCTTGTCTCAACTGTACTGAGATGTTAAAGACCACCAAGCCAGGAAACTACAGAATTTATATTTTGAGCCCAAGTTTCCTTATTCCAGAACTGGTACATTTAAAAATTTTGTCATTAGAAAAGCACAACTGACTATAACTTAGCTTGACATATGACTTTTTTTTTTTTACTTTTCTTTGTTTGCTTTTGATCTTCTACAAATAACCATAACTTATTTTAATAAGTGAAGGGATTTACAGAGAAATGAATAATAACAGGCATACATTTTTGGCAATATATTTGCCTGAAACTTCAGTTTTGCTAATATAGTCTGGGAAGAAAATAAAACATGCAAATTGGCTTGTGGCATATCCCAAAAACCACAGAGACGCTCTAAAGACTGAGAATGAAACGGAAAAACATGCAATGACAACACAGTATGTGGTACTAGAAAATAAAACTGGCCACACAGAGTAGACTAAGAGAAACGGCATATGGTAGGTAAAAGGTGAATGGGAGACCTCCTGTGGCTGGTTGCTTTCTAGAAAACAAGAAGACATGGGCTTTTCTGGGTGGGACACGTGGTCTGTGGGGGCTGCCTCCAGCTAGGACGCTATCCTTTCCCTGCCTGCTTCCTCTCATCTCACTCTAAGAAATGTTGGCAACAAAAAGGGAAAGGCAGGTTGTAAAACCTTCTTGCTGTAGCAGATGCCTTGTTAGTGGAGTTTGTGAAACTCCCAGCCCATAGAAGAGAAGCCATTCTCAGAGTAAAAAACAGCCACAACTGTCATTTTCACCCACCATGCCCTACACACACACACACACACACACACACACACACACACACACACACACAAAATAAGAGCATTACAGATTTTTTTTTTTTACAGAATCTTATATTTGAAAGACTTTACCAACTGGTCCCGGAATTTTACAATCTAAAAGGTACAAATCTTTGTCTGAGATTCCCTAGCAGTTCTGTAAGTGGTCGTAAGTCCTTGCCTGAATTGCATTCACTTAAATCTGCCCTTATCTTGACATCCATTAGTCTTAGCTCTGGCGGGTGCTGGAGGATTTGAAAGCAAATATTTACAATTGGATTTATCTTTCCTAAATTCTGGTACATTAAGCACAATAACAAGGAAGAACCCAGTTCCTTACCAGCCCTCCTGGTGACCCAGCCCCGGTCTACTCCTAACACATTGTCCAGAACGTGTGCATGCCAACACGATTGCTTTCTGATGATGGTTGATGTTTTAAGTGATTTTCACAAGTTCTGCAAATGTCTCCTTGATGTAGGAAAAACAGCCAAGAAAGCGCTAACCAGGAGAAATAAAATCGTATAGGGTCTTCTTCTTTTGCAAAAGGAACTGATACAGGAAGCAAAACCACTGCCATTTAATACTTGACTTAGCCTTGGAAAGTATTCTGCTACACCTCCTGTTTCAAGTCAGAGCTTTTGCTTTTTAAAGTAAACTTGAGATTCATTGATGTGTGTGTGTGTGTGTGTGTGTGTGTGTGTGTGTGAGAGAGAGAGAGAGAGAGAGAGAGAGAGAGAGAGAAAGAGAGAGAGAGAGACAGACAGAGAGACAGACACAACAGAGACAGAGAGTTGAGTTGCTCACCATCATGATTGATTTCCCTGTTGTCTGAACTAGTATGTCCCACTATAATTTCAGGTTATATTGTCTAGCCCAGACCTGTGTCAAAATGTCCAATGGCTGCTGTCTTCATGTCTTCCTCTTTGTCTCTTGTTCTTCTGTCAATGTTTGAAAAATCTCTTTTCTTATAGGGAGGCTTTAGTTTTTAGAAGTTCATTTTCCAAATCTTTTATAAATTGTTTTTCTACAGCTTAGGTTATGGGTTTTGGAAAATGTTGCTCACATTTGTCACCTTTATCTAAATTTGAAAATAAAGAGAAACATCACACATTTTATAAAGTGTTATTTGTAATGCATGTTAGAAATTTTATTGGTTTTTTTTTGACAACACTGGATTGTTCATGACTCATTTGTCAAGTGCAGTCATCTCTGTCTTTGTTTCAAATCAACCGAAGATTGAAGCACTCACTAATACTGATGGGTATATTAATTTGTTTCGACATAAAGAATGAACGGCCCAGAATAAGCATAATGAGAATAAATTTTCCAAGAAAATGCTGTATTTCCTTTTCTCCCTTCCACTGGGGACTAGTTGGGTTCTAACTCTAAGCCAAGGATGTTTCATGGCCTCCCCAATGCAGGCTCAACTCTAGCCATCCCGTGAGGAAGAGTTAGAAGTCCAAAGCACACCTCACCCCATTGTCTCAGCTCAGGTCTCCGTGGGAGGCCTGGGTTTAAGTATCACTGTCTCACTCACAAGTGTATTAAATCCATTTCCTGAAGGACTACCACGCATCAAGCATTGTTCCAGGTGCTGGTGACAGAGGTGGATGCAGTTTATATGGTCTCTGATCTCAGGGCAAATGAAATAAGTAGGCGATTATAGAAGTGATGGGAAAGCAGAGAATACTATGCGGAGATTATGTGACTCCCTACAGTTGGCCTGGATTGGGAAAAACCTCTGAGTAGAATATGTGCTTGAGTCCAGGTCAAAAGGATCCTTTCAAGTTAGATCAACAGAGACCAGGTATGTAGCTCTTCTAAAGAACTTTTTTTTTTTTTAAGGAAGGAGATTCATTAGAGCTCACCAGTCTGTGTGCACAGTGAGGGAGAGGATTTGAAGAGTGCTGTATAGGTCATTGTGAGACTTTTTTTAAGAAATGGGACTGATAGTTGCACCTCATGTTAAGAAGTCTGGACTTGATTTTATGGGTAGTGGATGGCCAGTATAGGGCAGGAAGCACATGAGCCATGGGGAGATGCACACATGAATCCTACCATGACTACAATGAGAAGGAAAGGAAAGTAAGAAGCAAAGGAAAGACTGAGGAGATTCAGCTGAGAGAAAGCAGTGGCCCCACTGTCTGGTCACCAGACTCTACAAGACCATCATGTCACCTCTCTGTCATTCCCTGCAGAAAGAAAAATCTCTGATGCAGGCCAGCTTGTTGTAGTCACATGTTTTAATTTTTTTAATGGTGTTTGAGACCTTCTGCTGGCAAGGCTAGTTGATTCCTAGAGTTAACATGTTTGCATGCATAGCTTTTCCATGCATACTAACCATGACAGAAATACACTCCAAACCTCTTCTTTATCTGGGCTTTACACACAGGAAACCATTTGTTTATCAGTTCATCGGTTGATAGGTATTTGAATCACTACCAGTTTTTGTCTATTGTGTATAAAGTGGCTATGAATGTTCATAAACAAGACTTTATATGTATGTATGCTTCCATTTCTACTGGGTAAATACTTACAAATGCAATTGGTGGGTCATATATTAAGTATACATTTAATTTAAAAGAAACTTGCAGTTGGGCTGGAGAGATAGCTCAGCAGTCTAAGCACCTTCCTGGCAAGTGCAAGGACCCGGGGTTTGATCCCTGGTACCACATGCTGTTCTGGCTCTGCAATGTTCATTCTACCATTTTATAATTTCAATACAAATAAAATTAGAATGGTAGTTTTAGTCACACCACATTATCTCACATTGGGGTTGTCAGTCATTTAAAAATCTTAGTCTTTTGGCCAGCAATATAGCTGAGTGACACAGCACCTGCCTGGCAAATGCAAGGTCCTAAGTCCAACCCCCAATACCTCCCCAAAAGAAACAACTAAATAAGTTAATCTTTCTAATGAGTTGTAAAGATATCTCATAATGCTTTGAGGTTGAATTCTTCTGATGACATGATGTTGAGCATCTTTTAGGGGACTCATTTGCTATTATACATATTCTCTGGTGAAAAGTCTCTTCAAATAATTTGACTATTTACACAAACAGGGCTGGACAGGTAGCTCAGTAGTACAGTATTTGTCTTGTATGTCGAATACCTTGGGTTTGATCCCTAGATCTGCATATATATGTATTTTTTTTGAGTGACTTGTTTTTGTTTTGTAAATAATATCTTTCAAGGAATGTTTTTAATTTTAATGAGGACCAATTGCTAAATTCTTATTCAGGTTTACTTTGCTCCAAGAAATCTTTATGAACCCAAGATCATGAAATATTTTTCTGAAAGCTCGCTATACTTAGCTCATATGTTTAAGCATGTGATTCATTTAGGTTTATTTTTGCTGGTGAATAAGAATTGAGATTCTTTTTTACAATCTACATATCCAATTGCTTTATCAACATGTTTCCTTATACTTTGCATTTCTAGCTTTTATCATAAATGAACAGCATATTAGTAAAAACTAATTTTTCCCTTTGAATTATCTCAGTACCTTTCTTTTTAAATTTTTATTTATTTTTTCCATAACTTTATTTTATTTATTTATTTATTTATTTATTTTTATTTATTTATTTTTTTTTGTGGAACCAGAGATTGAACTCAGACACTTGGGCTTGCCAGGCAAGCGTTTATTCTACTGAGCCATCTCCCCGGCCGTTTTCCATAATTTTATTGAGAAATAAATAGCAATGAGACAGTTTCAGATCAAATTGTTAGGACAGTTCCAATAATTAACACATTGCGTACTACCTTCCCAGTGGTTATCTGTTGTACAAGATGCAGACATGATATCCTATTTACAAACACTATTAGAACAAATGCCTCTATTCCTTGAATTAAGAGAATGTAGCTATATATCTATCTTAACCATTTTGAATTCACAGACACAAAATAGTCATTCATCTGTGTCCCCTTTTTTCGTTTAGTTCAGTCATTTAAATATTATAAGTGTGTGAACTCAGCAAACTATTGCAAAATAGTCCAGTAGTCCATAATAGTATTGGGTCTGCCACTTGACTGGCAATGTCAGAAGTTGTTGACCTGAGTCCCCTACAGCTCAACATAACAGCATGGCTTTGCTTCTTATACTTCATTTTTATACTTTTCTGCTGGATGGTTAAGATCAAGGTAAAGCAGGACCTATGTAACAAGAGTTGCAGCTTTTGAACCTGATAAGGTCAGTCAAATCTCTTCAGGATTTATCCTGAGTACCTCAGTACCTTTCTTCAACATCAGATGATTATACATGTCAGTCGACTGCAAAACTCTCTAGTCCATTCCAGTGACCCATATGTCTGTGCTTGGATAAACACAAAACCTTTTAATGACAGTAGTTTTATAGTAATTCACGAAATCAGGTAGTATAAATCCTAGACCCTTAATTTCTCAAAATTATTTTGGCTGCTTTGAAAAAATTTTCCTTTTCAAATACATTTGAGAACATGCCTGTTGATTTGTATTTTAAAAAAAGCCTCTTAGGGGTATTGGTATAGCAGAAATAATTTATTAGCATCATAGAAATTAAAAGAATGTGTTATAGAGATTCTCAGCCCTGCGTGTTTATTTCCACGAGCGACAATGGGGAGGACACACAGGGAGGGCTCCGTAGCCCCGAGGAAATAAAGCTGCATCCAGCAAACTGCATTTCTTCCTATAGTTCTGGTATTTCTTTGCAATACCTAAGTTGAAAATGAAAGCTGCAAATAGAGGGTAACTCCCCGATACAATGTTCCAATACACTTACAGCACATTTATGAGTATCTGCCCTCACAGATAAGCAGGCCATAGCTGAATGTTGATCTGAACGTAAAATAAAACTGGAAGTCAGAAGGCACATTCTGGAGAGTATATTCTAGTCAGTGAAAGAAAATGAAGGTACACTATCCCACAAACATAAAAAAAGTGAAATGTAAAACTGTTATTCAAGTCATAACAAGAAAGACATGCATGTTTAAATCTGAATTCTTAAAAATTCTTGAAAGTATTAAAGACTTTTTGTCATTTAGTTCGAAAAAAAGTTTGAATGGCCTGCGGTGGCAGCCCTGCCCCCAGGGCATGCTGAGACTGTGATTGAGACTGGGCATGGTGGCACGCACCTGTAATCCCAGCACTTGGGAGGCTGTAAACAGGAGGATCGCTGAGTCCTATCTACGGAGTGAGACCCTGTGGACCCTGTACTGAATACTAAATACATTTTTTAATAAAGTTTGAAATTCACAACATAAGTAAAAGAAAATAGCATTCTGTTCCACGATAACTGTTCTGAGACATGATTATTCTGAATTTATAGATCAACTTAGGAAGAATTTAGTGTCTTAATAATACTAAATTTTCTAGTATGGTTCTTTCTGTTTCTTAGCTATTTTGAAGAATGTTACAATAAGTATGACATGAGGCGCAAATAATTTACTTAAGATACCAGATTGATTCTACATATATATTCTATGTATATTCTACATATAATATATATATATATATATATATATATATATATATATACTCAGAAATGGAATTTCTGAACTAACTAGTAGGTCTATTTTTAAATATTTAAGGAACCTTGACTATATGTTGTCTCCACAATAGTACCATTTTCTTCCCTACCACCAGTGAAGAAGGATTTCCTTTTCTCCACTTGTTTTGTGTTTGACAATAACCATCCAACAGGTCTGAGTTGACATTTCATTGTAGATTAATTAATTTATTTATATTTTAGGGAAAGGTTTACAGGGTGTTTAGGGTCTCACTACTAGATTGGACTCCTAGTGATTCTCCTGTTTACAGCCTCCCAAGAGCCGGGATTACAGGTGTGCGCCACCACGCCTAGTCTCAATTGCCATCACAGAGCGCCTCTGGGGGCGGGGCCAGAATGGCAGGCCTGGGGATCGAAACCCCAGGCGCATTATCACTGTAGTTTTAATTTGGATTTTCCTGATGAATTTATCTTCACTATGAGTTTATTAGCTATACTTGTTTTATTTTGAAAAACCTGATGGTTGTTTAGGATTTATAGTATATATCTTTAACTTACCTCAGTCTACTTTAAAAATATTATGCTTGTTCGGCATAGTTTAAGAGCCTTACAACAATGTTTTCATCTTTTATTTATGCTATTGTTCTCCAATACTTTGCTTCTTTTTATGTTACAAACCATATAATTCAATGTTGTTAGTTTTGCTTTAAAATTCAGTTATCTTTTAGACAAATTTTGTAAATGAAGAAAAACTTTTATATTTATACACATAATGCCATTTCTGACACTCTTCATTTCTTTGTGTAAATCTAAGGAATATATTTTTCTTTTTGCTTAGGGCTACAGATAATAACCTTTCACAGATTTTCTTTTATAAAGAATTGTGGTAAAAACACTTAACGTAACACCTACTCCTTAACATAAAATTTAACATGTACAAACAGTATTGTTAACTATAAACACAATGCTGCACAACGGATTTCTAAAATGTAATTATCTTGCGTTGCTGGAATTTTATACTCTTTGAACGGCAATTCTCATTTCCACCACACCTTTTGTTGGCTGAAGAGTTTTTATTTTATCTGTATGTTTTAAATATATCTTCATGGGTGTAGAACTATAGGTTGACAGGTTTTTTTTTCTTTCTGAATTTTAAAGATGTGTCGTTGCCTTCTGACCTGTGTGGTTTCAGATAAATCAGCTTCCATTCTTTATCTTTACTTCTCTTTATGTCATTACCAATGGATTTCAACTGTTTGATTACAACGACCCTGAAGTACTTTAATTTATATTTATTCTGTTGGAGGTCGTTGGATCTATGTGCCTCCCACCGCTGAGCTAACAAATGTGGGTGTTTTTCATCTCTATTTCAAGTATATTTTATGTTCCCTTTCTCCTATCCTAATTGCTTCTTTATCTGGAACTCCAAATAAATATATTTTAGACACGTGGATTAGTCTCAAAACTCATAAAAGGGGTGTGGATGTGTGTATATGTGAGTGTTGCGTGTATGTGCACACATGCACACCTGTGGACTTCTGTGTTTCACCCATATAGTTTCTATTGTAGTATATCAAGTCCAGGTATGTTTCCTGGTATTCTACATTTTATCTGAAGAACATATATTTGACTGCTTTTGTATCTCTCATTGCCCTCCTCATTAATTTTATGTTTCTCTTCACAGTTTCGATCATATTTAAAAGATAGGCATTGTTCTAAGATCCTTGTCGATACTTTCTGTGATATCTTTTCTGGGTCTGTTTCTATTGATTAATTTTTGTGCAAATCATGGGAACAGCTACCTGCTTCTTTGAAGACTAAGTAGTTTTTTAAAATTGGAATGATAAATTTTGCTTTCTCTGCTGTTAGTTTCTATTGTATTTCTTTAAAAATTATTGAGGCTCTCTCCTCTTGACATCCGGTTCAAGTATTTGTAAAGATTTTAATCCTTTTGAGTTTTAATTTTAAAGTTTCTTAAAGGAGAGCTGCAAGGAAAGCCAACATTTTGGCCCTAGCCTTCCAAGGTCAATTAAGACTCAGGACATATGAGAACTTGTATTGTAATGTCATGCAACTCAGTAGTGTCCCAAATTTTCTGATCAAGGAGATTATGGGGTCAAAGAGGAAAGTGATCAATGATGTAGAGTGTGCCTAAGGAGAATCACCTGTAGAGAAAACATTCTCTCAGGCTTTCACAGAGAGCACATTGGCCAAGCAATGGCCATGACTCATCCACATGGCTGACATTGACAAAGATTCTACAATCTGAGACAGGATCTCAGAATAAATCCTGAGAGGTTTTCACTGACATTATCAGATCCAAAAGCTACAACTCTGGTTGCATAGTCTTGCTTTATCTTGGTCTTAACCATCCAACAGAAAAGTATAAAAATGAAGTATAAGAAGTAAAGCCATGGTGTTATGTTGAGCTGTAGGGGACTAAGGTCAACAATTTCTGACCCTGCCAGTCAAGCGGAAGACCCAATACTATTATGGACTACTGGACTATTTTAGAATTAGAATATTTTGCGGAGCTCACATACCTATAATATTTAAATGACAGAACTAAACAAAAAAGGGTATACAGATGAATGTCCATTTTGTATCTGTGTATTCAAAATGGTTAGGATAGATATATAGTTACATTCTCTTAATGAATAGAGGGATTTGTTCTAATAGTGTTTGTAAATAGGATATCATGTCTGCATCTTGTACAGCAAATAACCACTAGGAAGAGAGTATGCAATGTGTCAATTATTGAAACTGTCCTACTAATTTGATTTGAAACTGTCTCATTGCTATTTGTCTCTCAATAAAATTATGGAAAAAATGACATGTAAAGAAAAAAAAATTGGGCTGGTGAGATGGCTCAATGATCTAAAACACCTACTTAGAACAAGCTAAGCTAAGCAAAGCACAGGGACTGCTGTTCAATCCCCCAGCACCACATGCCAGCCAGCCCCACCCCCTGGTGGACTGAGCTGGCCACACACACACACACACACACACACACACACACACACAAATAAATAAATAAATAAAATCTGGAGTTAGCTATATAATATCAATTAAATTCTTTAAAAAAATAAAAAGAAAAAAATTAAGGTTTCTTGGAGTGGTCAAGGCCAGTCTTTATTTTAGGACTCAGCTCTATCACTAAGGCATAACTCTTCTGAGAGTTTGAGCTAATGTATCTCGAGGTCTCTCCATAGTGGTTGATGGAAGCATAAGTTCCTTCAAGCACTGCTGGGACTCCAGAAGTTTCTCCAGCCACCTTCCTCCAATTTGCCCCTCAGGTCAGTGCTCAGCCAGACTCAGAAGGACTCCTCAGATCTCCAGAGCTGATTCTCTGGGCAGTATCATCCTTCCTCATCCATTGCCTTAGAAATGCTGACCATCTTGATATCCTCAAACTTTGATCTTTGTCTTCTAATTTTGTTAGGACAGACTAGTATTTGGGACACTCCCTTCCTGAAAACACTATGGCCTGAAAATACTGGCTCTAAACAGTAAGAAAGAGTCCTAAAGCTTCCTTTATTGATTTTTCTTCTCCCAATAATCAATCCTATGTGGCCTGTTGTCAAATGTCTGAAAATAATTTTTTCATCCATTTTTTTCAATTCCTTTAGCTGTTTATAATTGAAGTAAATCCTAGTGATTGGTTCAAGAAATTCCAACATCTTCTGTGAATGTACTGGAAGAAGCATTTATCCCACCTTCCTTCCTTTCTTTTCTTTTCTTTTCTTTCTTTTCTTTTTTTTTTTTTTTTTTTTTTTTTTTTTGTGGTACCAGGGATTGAACTCAGGACCCTGTGCTTGCCAGGCAAGTGCTTATTCTACTGAGCTATCTTCCTGGCCCAATCCCACAATTCTGCTGAAACCCTACATCAGAGTTATCAGGAGCTCCAGACTGGTAATCCAATATTACCTGTATTTAAGATTCACGAAAGACTAACTTTGCTCCAGCACTGACGCACCACTATCAATGACGTAAGTAAGATGATGCTAGAGGCACTAAGTAAATGTCTTTAGCACTTGGGTTTAAAGAACAAATCATTAGTTCTCAAGGCATTCCTACTCTGGGACTCACCTAAGTGAAATACAGTTTGCTTGAAAATGTCCCTTGGATTTTTAAAATTCAATACATTAAGGCCAACATGTTGCTGTTGAACAGATAATATATTATGCATCGTTCCCAAGAGGAGAAGGCACAGCATTCCACACTGGGCCAGGTGGAAGGCACAGCTCAGTCAGGAGGCAGGAAGAGTGAGGGGTAAGAAAGGGTGAGAGCCTCCTCTGTGGTTTTCGTAGGTAAGAAGAAGCACTGCTAATTACAGAAAGATCAGAGATTGCCCCACAAGAGGCTAGGGCTGAGGAGAGAGAGGTGACTGCAAGTAGGAGGATGGAAACTTTTTGGGGGTAGTGCCTATGTGTTGTATCTTCACTTGATCTTAGCCAAAAGGCCGAGAAGCGATGTACATGCTATATCTTAACTGTGGTGATTGTTACATGACTGTTTACACTTATAAAACTCATTAAATTGGTGCATTTTATTAAGTGTAAATTGTCAATCAGGGATAATTATAATGAGAATGGAAGAGAAATGAAAACTTGTGAATACAAACTCATATTCAGAGGTTGGCTAAAAGGGAATACTAGTTGGCAAGAGGAAGATAAGAAAAAAATATCTTTTTTATAGCATATTTGTGTGTGGATGAGAATGAAGCACCACAGAAAATGGTCTAGAAGCAAGAGAACAGTGTAGCTCACATTATAACATTGGAGGAAATAGGAGCAAGACCTGACAGCTCATCTTTGAGGTTGGGAAGGCAGAGCATAGGGGAACACCAGCTGTTAAAGCAGGCATGTGGTGGTACAGTTCATGGATGCTCTGTTTTCTCATTGCTTCAGTTTCCACTGTGAGTAGAAAGAGGAGAGTGAGGATGGATGAGGAGCCAGCTGAGAAGAAACAAACTGGTGCTACATAGTCTAGGAGGACAGTGAGAGAATGAACGGTCTAGTCACAGCTAGCGTGATGGCTGGACATCAGTAGGGACTACTTTGAAGTCTTTATTCTACAGTGAGGTCGGCCTGTGCGGCTGTGTGTTTTTCCCTGGCCATGTTGTGCTCACTGAGCGCAAGTACAGAGTAGCTGGGAGAAGGGGATTTAACAAGAGTTATGATTTTGCCCCAAGCAAAATAAAGTAAGGAAAAAATATTGATGTAGATAAACACCACCATGAGGATTTCTTTCACTATCTTATACAACAGTAAAAATTATATAATACAATTAAATAAATTATATTACATACAATTTTTATATTATAAAATTTTATATTACAATTTATATTATAAAATTATACTATATGTAACACAGTTGAGACTTGGTTAAATTAAAAGCAGGCTCAGATGGCTGAGTATTGTGTATCAGGTAATATATGAGACTGGGCTATAGATTTATTTCGGAGTTCTATTGACAAACTCCTTAAAATGATGAGTAACAGGAATGAGGATGTAATCAAGCTCTTTTCATTCTTTTTGTTATTCTACATGTGAGTCATAGCAAAATCGTCTCCACAAGAATAGCCCTCAAATGACTCAGGTAAACGTAGTGTCCTTTCTCATTCTGGGTCGGCATTGCTCATGGTGTACTGTGCTGTCATTCTATCTACTCATAAAACTGAGTGATGACAATTCTCCCAATTAATACCAAAATCCTGTAGCACAGCTGTTGTCATCCAAAACAGTGGGTGAGGACATGGTGCCATGTTCTTCCTGCAGTCTAAATTATATTCTAGATGTATAAGTAGTATATGGAATATATACTTTACAGTATGAAGTAACAGACTGTGCTGCTTTTTTCCTTAGAAGCTTAAAGGAATAATTAACATTGAAGGAATTTATAGTAGTTGGCTATAAATTAAACACTTGAGTACGTAAATGGCATAGGTTATGTGTATTACTATTCAAAGTCTCTACTCTATGCACACTGACATCAAGCTTGAACACATGGCTATACTTAAGCCAATTAAAAGTGAGAAACGATGCATGCCCTGTTGAATCAGAAATTAAACAGCCATATTATGGTTCTGTCATGTTCCCTTTCCCAGATGCCATAAGACCCAAATGTCTTTTATAGGGGATTTATCCTTGCATCTGGCTTCCCAGATAAAAATGAAATGCATAAATAGGAAACAAACCGTTGTAGTCAATCTCCTAATGGATTTGGGGCTGTATGTTTCTTGAGACTTGGCTCCAGTTGACTGCTCTAATAAAGTTAATAAATTGGATGTCCTAATGGTTATCTATAATAACCTTAAGCACATTCTATAGAATGGAGAAAGGACAATATTTATTCAGTGCCAACTAACAGATACTGTCCATGCGCTGGATATTCATATTAACTGTATTTAATAGGTGGCATTATTTCTAGATGAAGGCCAAGGAACCTGTAGCTAACAACAGTTTTACACATTCAAAAGTTCAATTGGTTTCTTTCACATTGGATTGTGAGTGAAGTCCTGAGTTTAGTTGTGTTTTAAACAGGATGAAGCCAGCAGAATTCTTTACTTCCCTTTCAAGTAATAGAGAGTTATGTGGACAAAGTAAGAGCTCTCAAACTACAGCTATTTCAGGAAGGCAAACCAGCTGAGTTACCTGTGGGGGCATTACCCAGCAAAACATGGGGTCTAGAGTGTGGTTCCAGGACAGGAATGGGATGGCTGGATGCAAGAATAAGGGATTTCCTTGAGGTGATCTGATGTTTGCAAAATTCATCTTGTCCTAACATCATTGTCACCTTTCTGCCACTGCGATTAAATCTTGAGATAAACATTCAAATGAGGAAGTATGTATTTCTGGTCACCTTTTCAAAGGTTTATGTCATGGTCACTTGTTTCCACTTTGAGCCTGTGTGTGAAGCACAATGTCATGGAAGAGAGCGTGAGGTGGAGCCCAGCTGCTCACATGGGGAGCATGGTGGCCTGGAAGAAAGGAGAGAGAGAAAAAGGAGGGACCAAGAAGAGGGGAAAGGAGGAGGAGGAGGAGGAGGAGGAGGAAGAGGAAAGTGACAGGTGTGGCAAGGAAGGGAGATGGCAATAAAAGCAGAGAGAGGAGCCAGAGTCACAGTGAATGTTCAGTACTTACTCCAACTAGGCCTCAGTTTATGAAATTTCTGATGCCTTTCAATAGGGCCACTAGCTCAGAGACAGTCCAAACAGTAACAAGTGTTCAAAGAAATGTGAGAAACAGGGTGAAGGGAAGTGCACGGTGAGCACACGCTCTACAGCCCCGTTCCCTGAAAGGAAGTTGTGAGCAAGAGTCATGAAAGGATGGGGAAGTCTGGGCTGCTGAAGACAGTCACAGTTAGTGTTCACAGGTTGCAGCTCAGTGGAAAGATACTTTGCTTTTTTTTTTTTTTTTAGATAGTGGTTTTTGTTTTTGTTTGTTTTTTTTTTTTTTTTAGATATTGTGGTTTTTGTTTTTGTTATGTGCAAGATGAGTCATTTTTATTTATTTATTTATTTATTTGAAATTCATTTGGTTGTTACAGGGTCTCACTATGCAGCTCGGACTTGTAGTGATCCTTCTTTTTTCATCCTCCCCAGCACTGGGATTACAGGTGTATGCTACCACACCTGTGCTCTGGCCTACTCAGCATGCCCTGAGGGCAGGGCTGTGGAGGCATGTGATGCCAGGGATTGAACTGTGGTCCCTGTGCTTCCTAAGCAGGTGCTTAGTCTGCTGAGCTATTTCGCTGGCCCATGATGAGCTATTCTTAAAAGACTTCACTGATAAATAAAGATTATGTATTCTCAAAGTGTACTTTGTGAGGATTTAGTGTGTACCCGTGTAATGATTATCACAACCAAATTATACCCCATCACTACCCACAGTGTACATTACTCTGAAATTATTCACTTTAACTTAAAATTTGTAAAATGTTGACCAATTTTCCTCATGATCACCTCCTGCCATTCTACTTGGTTTGTATGAATTTGATAATTTTCGATTCCACATATACATGAGATCTTAGTATACTTGCCTTATTCTCTCTGGTTTGTTTCACTTAGCATCTTGTTTTTCAGGCTTATCAGTGTTTTCTCATACAGCAGGATTTCTTGTTCTCTTATAACTGAATAGTAATCTTCTTTGTGTGTTTCCATATTTATCACGTTTTCTTCTTTCATTCACCTGTTGATGTACTATTAGGTTCCTTCTATCCCTTCACTATTTTGAATAATGCTACAGTGAACACAAATAATGCTGCAGGTATTTCTTCAAGATACTAATTTCATTTGCCATATATATATATATATATATATATATATATATATATATAGTTTTACATAATGGGTGTATTAATTTACATTCTCACCATGTAGAATTATTTCCTTCCCCATGGCCTAGTCATTTATTTCTTGTCTATTTGATATAGCTACCTTAACAGACCTAAGGTGATATAGCTCACTATGGTTTTGATTTGAATTTCTCTTATGATTAGTAACTGATTAGTGATACTGGGCAACTTTCCATATTCCTATTGTCATTGTTTTGAGAACTGTCCACTCAAGTTCTTTACCCACTTGTTGTTGTTGCTATTATTGTGTATATGTGGTGCTGAGACCAAACTCAGGGTATGTGCATTCTAAGGAAATGTTCCACCACTGAGCTACATATTTTATCTATTAAAATGTGTGGATTTCTTATACACTTAGAGTATTAATCCCTGATTACGTATATAGCTTACAAATATTTTTTCCCATTCTGTAGGATGTCTTTTAGTTGTGTTAATTGCTTCTTTTGCTGTACAAATGAACTACTGTCATACCTTTTTGTCCTCTATCATATTTCCATGAGAAAGCTCAGAAAAGTTATTTATCTCCCAGTGGTACCATGGCATTATGATTGACTAAGATGGGGTTCTTGCCCTTCTCTGGGCTTGAGTACTCACATACACATCTAGTTTTTCAGCCTCCCTCTATAATCTGTAAATCAGTTGGCTAAGGCATCATATGGTGACAGTGATGAAAGATAATTAATGTCACACAAACCTCAACGATGTTTTTCAGAACGATTGAAAGCAACAAAAAACATTCTAAGAGCAGTTTAGAATTAATCATTTGCTTGTATTCTAAGGCTTCACAGACATGGGCTTTGGGTAGTGAAGCTTTCAGAGAAATCCATGATTTATCTATCAACAGCTGGTGATACAGAGCTTCCCCGGAGACCTTATAGTCCTGCTCAGAATTATTCTGCCAACTAAAAAAGATAGGCAGCCAGCTGCTTCTATCTATGTCCTTTTGTTCTTCTCCTAGTTTGGTTTTTACCTTGTTAATAGCAGAATCCATTATTGTGGTTCCCAGTGAGTGACTCTTGATAGACGGGGAAAATCTGAGGCTACAGGGAAGAGGAAACTGAAGAATAAAGGGGAATTGTTCTTTCCAAACCAATATGATCTCTTTGTGGTGACACTTTACAATAGTACAAATGAAACCCACACCCTCCACTGCACTTAATAGTTTACCTGCGTCTTCTATTCATCACACCAGCATTCTATTAATAGGAAAACAAATGTCATTATGAAAATAACTAGCTATTGGAAACACAGTTTATTTACACATTTCTGTGCTTTCTGTATTATCTCATAAAAATACAGCATTTTTAGAATGAGAAAAATGACATAACTATCCAATACAGATCTGACAAGTAGGATTACAAGTCAGTTTTCTTTTCTTTTTAAGGAAAAGAATATGTTTCCAAGATCTCTTTCATACTCATTGAAATGGGTATTAGATGCATTGTTGTATAGTTATATAATTAAATTTTAATGAGGGCAAGGTTGTTCAGTTGTTAGGCATACCCAAAGTATTTAAGAATACATTTGCTTTTGTCTAAATCATTGACAAGTTCAGGAAAGACAGAGAGAATTCCTGTAGTTTCTCCTTGCCAACAAATCTGGGAGCTCTATTTTAATTTATTTTGTTAGTCTTGTCTTCTCCTACATAGCCCCAAATTGGTAACAAGATTAGCCTTATTTTAACACAATATTTCACCTGCAAATATGAGTAATAAAAAATTGTGCCTCTACATTTTAAGTTGAGTTAAATATAAAACATTCCCTTCAGAAAATTACAAGCATGTTGAACACTGGGTCAGAAAATAATTGAATCCATCAGTGTGATTAGTAAAAATAATTCCCTAGGGCTGAGGATATAGCTCAGTGGCACAGCATTTGCTCGGCAAGTGCAAGTTCTGAGTTCCACTCCTGGTACAAAAATAAATAGTTAAAAATAATAGTTTCCTCAGAAAAGCAGTTGGTTCTATATTCATCATTTTAGATTTCTTTTGCTTTTTCTTGGTATTTTGTATCTCTTATTCTGCATTTCAATTTTGTTGTTAAAAAATGTTTCTCTGTCTTTGCAATGGTGTTTATGTGCTTATCAGACCCTTACAGGCTATGATGAGTCAGGGTTACCTCTAGTTGAGAATTTATCTCCCAAGAGGTAAGTTAAGCCAAGCTGATAGCTTCCTTGGGGCTGGAGGAACTGCTGTTGGCCAAACTGCTCTTCAGTAAGGCTGGATGAGAAAGGTGTTATAGGAAGAAGACATCCTGGGCAGGAGACTCAAAGGACTTTTAAAATGGATTTTCTTTACACTTTTATCTGCAGTTTCATGTGCAAACAACCTCTATTCTCCTTCCTAGTGAATTCTGCCAAAAGTCTCACCCGGTCCTTAGGTAGTAGAGAGGGGAAGAAGGGAGGAAAAAAGGAAGGGAAGAGGGAAAGGTGGAGAGAGGGAGGGAGAGATTGTCATTAGGAGGAAAGAAAAGAAACAGTACAATTCAGAGGTTTCTGCTAAGGAAAAAGCATGTGGAATCTTGTTGACTCATGAAGGACCACCCAGTCAGGGTGCAAGAGGAGGTTAAGCATGACCCATCTCTTCAGATGTTCTTTCTATCATACCCCATTCACAGAAGCTGTGAAGCCATAGCAGCTTTTGAAACAGCAATTTTAATAAACACCTAGAAGTTTTCATTAGTCCCTAAGACAAATTATTGAAGAAGAAGGACCCTTTTCATGTATTGCAGTTTATTTAAATTTAATTTCCTTTAATGATTTTTGAAACAGGTTCTCACTTTGTAATTTAAACACCTGAACTCACTATGTAGCCCAGGCTGGCTGTGAACTTGCTGTGATCCTCCGGCCTCAGCCTCCCAAGTGCCAGAATACCAGATGTGTACCACTATGCCCAGCTAAGTTTTTTGAGATGGTCTATGTTGCCCAGGCTGGCCTGGAACTTTGAACCAGAGATGCTCTCTCTTCGCCCTTCCCAATGGCTTGGACATGTACCATCATGCAGGCTAATGAGTGTGGGGATGTGAGGGTTCCCCATCGCCCACACCAAAGGCTGAACCCATGGCCTCATGTATGTGAGGCAAGGGCTGTATCACTGAGTTATTCCTCCTCTAATTTGTGCAGATGCTACTTTTCTGGGTAAACATTAAAACTTTTCTACTGGACATGGTTGGAAAAAATAAGGATCCCTGTGCTTGAAATTTTGGGGTAGAGTTGGAGAAGAGTGGGAGCAGAACTTGACTGTTTGATAGCATAAACAATTCCTCCAAATGTCCCGCAATGGCTCTGTGTGAAAGTGAATATTGTTCAAGTCTCTGGTGACCTTATAGACTGAGTAACATGAGTGATAAGTGCACAGGAGAAAGGCAAATGCCATGTATCTGTAGTTGTGCATGCCTGTGCACATCCGGGAACAAGTACAGATTTGGAGTTTGGAAAATAATCAAGGAACCATTTATTAAATCCCTGCCCACGGCATGACTTAGAAAAATGATGAGTGCCCTGGAGGAACACATTGTCTCGTGTAAATTTTGAATCCTAAATTGTAGAATCACACCCCTAACAGCTGTCCTGCCGACAATGTCTTCTCATCATTGAACTATGCTTTTTCACGTCTGCGTATAACCTGCCTAGGATGCTCAGCTGAAACACCAAGAAGAGATACACAGAGTTAGCAAAATACTCAACCATGCCAAGCTTGTTACCAGCTTGCCTGGGAATCTTATTCATTAATCAAAAGTGTTTTAAAGGCAGTGGAGTGTGTGTGAGAGCAAGGAAGAGGAAAAGGTGAGTTAATTGTGTCAACAAGACCAAAGAATAGTAAACATCTAACATCATTGTTAGCAGGGAAGGTGTAGGTTAACCTGGGCTCAAACAACTTCCTTTTCACCCATCAGTAGAACATTAGCTAAGATCTTAAAGTGCTAAATTCGTCAGATAAGAGATGTGCTAGGATGTAAGATCCTCTGAACAATGAGGAAAGAAAATTGCAGAGAAAATTGCAATCTCTACCTGCAAGAGACTTAAGCTTTGAGATAAGTGAAAATGTTTACAATGGAAGGAGAGAGAAAATGTGAAGAGGATGATATTTAATAATGAAGGTAAAGCTGCAGGACAGGAAAAGATAACAGGGGAAAGGGCTAAGCAAGCCAAAGTCATAAAGCTCCCCAGGGATCTGGATCCGGGGGTTGGGGGAAGCATAGCAGGGCCTATCAGAGCCCACAGCGATCCTCCTGAACACTGAGTGGACAATTGGTGTCAAGACGGCCACAGCAGATGTTTTGCTGCAAGAAGAATGGTGGAATGATAGTCACAGGAGAACATTGTGACCTGCAGACAAGAGCTGTGTTTTACTGACAGCTGGACAAGAATGCACACAAACAGGCTCAGGAGAAACAGTGCAGCTGTGTCCAAAAGCTGGAGCTTTGGTAGAAGGAGGGTAAGGGGGCAGGGAGGCACAGAGACAGATGCTGAAGAACAGGTCCTCAGAGAAGGATCTATGGGGAAGGTTATTAAGACTGTGAATGTAGAGCAGCAAAATATTAAAAAATGGCAAATAATTCCCACCGGCCAAAGTTGTGAGATCTGGGGTTAGAGTACTTGGGTTCAAAGCCTATCACTCACTAGTTGTATGACCCCAGACCAGCTACTGATCACCTTTTCCACCTTCAGTTTCCTCATTTGTAAAGTAGGGCTTGTAGTACTATCTTCAGGAGTTGAATGAGTTAGTACATGACCTTAGAATTCTGCCTGGTACAAGTTAAGTGACTGTTGTGCTGTGTGACCAGCCTCTGACAGTGTCTCTGAACTGTGCAGAGTGCTGTGCACACTTTCAAATCCTTCCAGACTATCCATAAGATAGTTTATGATAGTTGCAACTCTGTGTGTGTGTGTGTGTGTGTGTGTGTGTGTGTGTGTAGTGTGGTTAAATATTTTGTTAACTCTGTTTATCTGTCTGTGGTGTTTCAGTTAAGCTTCCTAGGAAGGCTATCTGTAAAGGTGAAAAACCACATAGTTATGTAATTAAGTGTCTGCTGTATACACACAGCAGTTCTCCTCCCTCAGGGCAACTTGTAGGGTGGTTAAGCTGAGGACATCGCTCACAGTCTTTGAGGCTCAGAAATACTGAAGGCAAGTCATTGGCCTCCCCTACCTCCAGACTCTGAGCCTTCTTTTCTTACCTCTAAAACAGGAGACACATAGATGGGTAGACAGGTAGCAAAATTTCTGTGTGAATGAACTGAAAAATGCCTGAAACATAGTACGTTTTAATGAAAGTTCCATATTAATATGCCTTGTGATGTTAATGATGGTGACAGGTCTGAAATGCTCTCACCTGGAGAGGGAGAGACCCTACCTGTTTTCTCTCTGCTAGTAGAGAGGCCTTGGATTCAGCCTATATTGGAACTTGGCAGAACTGACCTTTTAGGCTGCTAAAGAAACTGGCATTTATCCTTTTCAGCTTATTCCAGGTGTGAATAGGAAAAAATATGACAATTTGAGTCTCTAAAATGGATTGGTGGGGCAGAGGTATGTTTTGCACTCTTTCCTGTGGGGGTTTGTCTCCAAACAAAAGAGCTTGGCAGCCTGAACAAAAGAAGCAAAAGGAAGAGGGCAGCAGTGTACCCAAATCTGGCTCCTGGTGCTACTGTCATTGTACACTGCTACACCTCCTCTGTCCCAGCAAGTAAGGACAGCTTGCTGCCAAGGTGGGCATCATGCCTTGGCTCTAGCCAACTTGCAGGGAAGCAACCAAATGCCTCCCTTGTTAGAAATCTGGCTCCCCATTTAAGACCATAAAAAATTTGATGGAGTATATACTTTCCCCAAAAGCCTCCTGATAAAGATCTTCTCTCCAAAAGAGAGAAGACCCTTAGTCCTAAGGGTCTCATATTCCACAGGCCCTCCAAGGTCTACTTTGTCTACAGCCCTAGCAAAAGAAAAGGTGGGGAAATAGACAATGTTTTGTTTTTAACCCCCTCCTCAAGAATACTCAGGTCTTTGTCAGTAGCAATAGCATTAAACAAGCTTGGAGTTTTTGACCCCATTCTTGGAGGAAGAGCATGAAAACTCCAAGCACCCAGCCAGCTGACCACCTGCACAAGTCCCAACCCAGGACCTCTTCAGAAATCCTTCATCATTTTCTTTCCCATCTGCTCTGCCAGGGCTAACTGGGAAGCCCCTGGCAGCTCTCAGTATATGTCTTACAATGTTCAGGCTCCCTCCCCAGCAATCATTTATTAGAAAGGGGTTTTATGATACAAATGTGATAATCTCCCATGCACACTGGCACTGTTCTAATTGAAGTTGTAAACCCATAAAATTCAAGTCTTTTGTCTTCCTGAAGGCCACAAGGTTTAAAAAGATACTATTGTCTGGCCTAACACCCACTACATTGTCACCAGGGACTGATTAAACAGAGTCCTGAATCAAAACAGTGCGGATTTTGTCTAGGTCCTTTTCAGGGCTGACAATGCTCTTTTCAGCTCCCAAGACAAAAGGGGGTTTAAGGATCGAGATTCTTCTAAGATAACCGCATCCATATGGAAGGCAAGGTGGCCAGCGGCTGAGACCCAAATACCCAACTCTCTTCCCCTACCCCCCATCCCAGGTGATAGCGCTGCCTCCTCCCCTTTCTCCTCCTTGGACAAGAAATCCAAAGCCCCTAACAGGCCCCTCAGAGACATCATTCGGGTCGTGTTTCCATCTCTGGACCTATTGCTTGGCAACTGCTCTTCTCTGGCGCATCTTCTGCTGCCGGTGCGGGGGAGGCCGCTGTCCTTTCTCCCCAGACAGTGAATGCCTACATCGGAGACCTTCCAGCGCCATATACAGAGTTAAGGAAGAGCAGTTGCAAACCCCGGGCCTAGAGTGTCCTAGGAGGTGTGTGAAAGGAGGCTTACTAGCAGATCTCGTCCTACGTGGGGTCACCAAGGCCATCATCCCTCAGTGGGACCGCATTGAAGCAGATCCCACTTTCAAAAGTTCACCACAACCTTCTAATTTCTCCATCCGGCTGTCCAGACACCACCCTACCCTAGGGAGGTGCTGTGTCAACACAAGGCGGGAAATCATAGCAAAACAGGCTTAACTGCGGGTTCCAAGCTGCCTGGCTCTTAGGGCCTCAGAGCGCTGTGCTCCCGCCCCGCTGGCTCAAGTCCAGGCTACAGCCGAAGCCTCTCACTGCTCGTGGCCACTGGGTTGACTTTTAGTGCTTCCAAGACCGGCAGCTCCAGGAGCTGAGAGGTGCTTCAGTGTCATGCTAGGGCCAGCGCCGCTACTCTCCAGACCGCCTCATCTGTCTCCCTTCCACCGTCTCCCATCCTCCTGGACTGCACTGGGCCTTAACCCCAACTGGGGCTGTGCCCGAATTTGGCGTTGGAGTGGGGGCTGCTCACAACTCCAGCGTGGGGAGCAGGGCTCCCACCTACTTTCCCGACAGGAGTACAGAGGACCCAAACTACACATTATATTCTCGCACAACAAAAAAGAAAAAAAAATACTCTATTTCTTTTAAAATAAGTTGATTCCCATACAAACTATTTAAAAATATACAAATAATGCTTAAGCAATAAAATCTAGCTCTGGGGCTCGAAGTTCAGGGAAGGGGAGGAGGTGGTCTTGGCGAAGGTTCCCTTCGAGAGCTTCCACAACAGCAGGTGAAGGCGGGCCAGGGAAGCCCGAAGCTGGGGTCAGCGAGGAGGGGTTCGGCCGTGCTGCGCTCCCGAGTGTTCCAGGTCTTTGGCGGCAGCCTCACTGAGGCCGCAAAAGCGTACTCCAAAGTCCGGGTACCCGGCGCCCCGCGGCAGCCTCACCAGTTCCAGGAGACCAGGGCGGGGGGCGCTAGGTGCTGGTAGGCCGGGAAGAGGCCGAGCGCTGAGCCCGGCCCGAAGGCAGCGTAGCCCGGCAGAGCGCAGGCAGTGGTCTGGGGAGCGCAGCCCTTGTCCCGCGCCGCCGTGAGGCCCGACTCCCTGCCGCCGCCGCACTGCTGCCCGTCGCGCAGCAGCACCGGGACCACCACGCGGCGCAGCAGGCCCGGCGCGGCGCGCGGCTCCGCGGAGGCGCTGAGGTCCGGGGACTCGGCGACCGCGGGCGCGCGCGCGCGCTTCAGCTTGTAGCGATGGTTCTGGAACCAGATCTTGACCTGCGTGGGCGTGAGGCGCAGCAGGCGCGCCAGCTGCTCTCGTTCGGGCGCGGATAGGTACCGCTGCTGCCGGAAGCGCCGCTCCAGCTCCAGAGTCTGCGCCTTGGAGAACAGCACCCGCCGCTTCTTCCTCTTCTCGGCCTCCGAGCCCGGTGACGCGGGCCCAGCGGACGCCCGCTGCGACGGGTCTGGCAGGCTGGTCTCCAGGCTGCTCTCGTCCGAGGCTAGGAAGGGCAGAGGGGAGGAGGCCCAGTGAAATGCTAATCCCTAGGGCGTCGGGGACGCCACAGGACGGGCGACCCCTTCCACGCGCGGCTGTCCAAGCGAGGCCGCTTCCTTCCCAGGGTCCACGGTGGGCACCCACTCTCCGAGTTCAGGGACTCATTCCCAAGCACCGCAGTAATCACCAAGCCCCCCCCCCCCCCCATCGTACCCCACCAAAAGCCACCCCAGGCCCTCACGCTAGCCGCCCTGGCAGCAGCGCTGGTTGCCCAGAGACTACAAGCCGGACCATTTCCCGACCGGCTGCACCGCACTTTACCGGGATTTGAAAGCCCTGAATGGGGACATACGAGAGAAATATTTCAAGCACTTCGAGCCGCAGCAGTGCCCAGAGGCGGAAACCCACCGGCCCCGCACTAGGCCAGGTGCAGGAGCGCTCTCAGCATGTGCTGGCCTGGACGCGGGGCGTGGAGTTTGGAGGAGGACAGAGCCTCCGTGCCCAGGCTAAAGAAGTCCAGGCTCTGGGCTGGGATTTTGCCTTTCCATCCCCGCAAGCGCCGGGGGCGGGTCCTGCTCTCCCTCCGCTCCCACCACGGTCCTCCCTCACTCACAGGGGTAGTGGCCCGGCTCCGACTCCAGCCAGGCTGCGCAAGGGTCGGCCCGAGACGCACGCGGCTGTGACTCCCGCCTTGGCCCGTGCTGCGCGTCCTGCTCGGGTAAATTCAGGAGGCTGCGCACGGTGAAGCTGAGGCGTCCGGAGGTGGCCATGGCCGAAAGGAGGGGAAGGAGGCGGGGGCAGGGTGGGCTGGGAATGGGGGCGGCGGGGGCCGCTGCTCCTAAGGATGGATGCGAGAGGCGCACGCCATGAGCTGGCGGGGGATATTAGCGCATTTACAGCGCACTCTCTGTTTATATAAACAGATCTCCCCACCCAGCCTGCTTTGAAAGTCGAGGTCCAGGTCTCCAGGGTGTTAAGTACCTGAATGAGTGCTGGACCAAAGCCTGGGTGAGCCCGGAAGGTACCACCTCCGCCCCCGCCCGCCCCGCCCCGTTCTCCGCCCCTCGGAGCCCCGTTACCTCCCAGAGGCTGTAGGCAGCAGCCTTAGGCAGTAGCGGTTGTCTGATTAGCCTAAAGTGGGGACAGATAATAGGGATTGTTGCCAGTGAATGACATCTTGGGTGGCGAGCGGTGGCCGCCACCCTCTCCAAGGCTCTGCTTCCTCCTCTTCCCGGGCTGACGTGGGGCCTGGCCCCGCAGGAACGCTGGGAAGAGTGACGGCGCAGGGAAGTGTTTATGAGCACCCTGGAATTTACTCCCTGTTTGCCCTGTACCTCTAGCTTGTTTACTGGATTGGAGTTTCCCGCAATTATCTGGAAAGTGATTTATAAAGCTGAGTTAAAACTCTGGCGCGCTCCCTTTGTTTTGGGTGAGGCCCCCCTAAAGATGAGAAGTTCCAGGTACTAACAGAGAGGCCAGCCCCTGCCGGCATCTGGGCCAGGGTTAGGAACACCAAGGGAGAGCTTCCACAAGCTCTATCCACTATGCCCACCACCACCACCTTAGGGCTGCTGGGAAAGGTGTGGGATGTCTGAAGAGCCTGTCTCCTCAGGCCGGCAAGGCGCAGGTGGCACGTAGCCGAGCTCCTCGGATCCAAAGTGCCCAGCTCCACCTAGCCACTGTGGGTCGCGGTATCCGGGCTCAGTGTCCAGGCTCTCCAAGACTGGACCTAGGTCCATTCTATGAACCCTGGATGGCAACGTCTCTTAGGGCAGGCGGACGGGCAGGCTCTGAGGACAGCGGGGCTTCTTTGGCGTCCCCAAACACTCTGGCGTCCTCTGTGTGCTTCAGCCCCACAGCCTCAACCTCTCCTAGCAGCTAGGATGTGGGCACTGGGAGTCCCAGCAGCCGGCGCGGGGTCTGCGCTCTTAGCTCCAGCGCTGCAGGCATTACCAAAGCTGCCTGGCTCTAGATCAAAATAACTTATTATGGCACCTGCCCTGCAGGAAATAGGGCGGTCTGGAAGTTTCTCCTGGACCTTCCGGTCTACATATTCCCACCAAAAAACTGATTTGTGTAGATGACACAAAGAGCCGAGCAAGGTGGATTCGTTTTGTTAGCCCATAGCTTTGCTGTGGCGGAGGTTCCGCCTCGAGCCTGCAAGGGCCGTCTCAGTGTCCTCTATCCTGCCCTTGAAGCTTTGGGTATTTGGTTGCTGAATTTTAACGCTGGAAGCTGCACTTTGGTGGCTACACCTGAAATCCTGGTTGCACCAAGGCTGAATGCGAAGCTCACTCAAGGTGGCTGCCTGGCCCACCTAGCCCAGAACACCATCCCATCTCGACAGCTTCCCTGCCAAGCGTGCCTGAGGTGCCCCGGTCTGCCCTGCGCGCTGGGTGGTCGGGCGGAGGCAACCCCAATACAGGCCAACTGCTAGGCTGTGGACAAAGGGGAAATGGAGCTCGACGCCCCGGACCTGTTGGAAGCATTTGTTCCAGTCAAGATTTTGCATTTGTTCAGTCCAGAATAATGTGTGATTGACGCCTCCTCACAATGAGCTTTAGCGAGCTGGGATAAATCGGAGCTTGTCCAGTGTTGTCATGGTTTTCAATAGGGTTCAATGGGATTGGGAGCACGATCAACTCTGCTGGCCGTCTTTCGGTGGCCCTGGCTATAGATTTATTAGTTATGTCTTTTAAAATAAGATTAAACTGAAATGGCTGTGCTATCCTTTCTGCAGACAAGAACAGGGCAGGAGCCGGTGGTGAAAAGGGGTGGTGGAGTCTTGGGGAAGCCTGAGGAGAGAGGCCCAAATTGGTGTCTGAATAAGGTCAAAGAGAAGGCCTGAAAATGGGCTTGCATCCCAGCTCTGCCCCCAGCTACTGCAGTCACCTTATTAATCTGACCCCTCTTTTTTTCCCCCTCATTTGGTAGTTTCTAAAAGTCCTACTAGGTTTAGGATCTTATTTCTCTGGACTAAAGTACAACCAAATCTATCTTCCCAGTGATGTTTACCTGAGGAGTCTTGAACTCCTTCTTCCCTGTGTTTCTTCATTTGTGGACCTGGATCCAGTGGAGATGTTCCAGGAAAGGATGTGATATCTCTTGAGTTTGCCAAGGACTCTCCACAGGAGTGGTGTGGGGTAGATTGTAGTTTTGGAAAAAGAACCAAGTCAGGAGAAGCAGCAGAAGAGTCCTCCCTGGAGTGACTGACCTCTCTTAGCCTTTTAATCTATTTAACATCCTAAGACCACACTGACGTGTAGAAATAAGTAAATGGCACTCTTCAGTTCTTAAGAGCTCTTCAGCATCAAATATTTGCTTTTGCTCTTAGTGTTTGGTTCCCAAAGCAGAGAGATAGATCCTCTATCTAGCAGTTGTTGTGCCCTGGGAAGCATTGCCTCTAATATTATTTCTAGGTTCACATTCCTTGGCTTGGGCACAGTGTGCCTGGGCACCAGAATGCATTTTTAGATATCCCAGGGATATCCTGTGTGTCTTGGTTCTAGAAAACACTGTCACTTCTCTGCTTCATCTTAGATTGTATCCTCCTTCAGTAGTTTTGCCAGAGTCCAACATTCCTTCTCTCCTGTTCTGGGGCTTCATCTAAGTTATCTTCAAGATCTAGAGCCTGGAGACGCCAGACAGTTGTTCCATATACACCTCTGGATAAACAGAGGGAAGGAAGGGTAATGTGGAAACTGCTAAGGAAAGGTGCTCCGTCTATTGCCTTCCTACATCCAATAAATTCAAAGACTTTGGAGTGAGAAAGGTTTTGCTATTGGATCAGTAGACAAAGATCATAGAGCTACTCATAAGTTTTTAAATATTGGAAATATGTATATGACTTGCCTTCTGCTCACAAGAGTTTCTTAGATTCTTAGAATGACAAGCAAACAGCTAACTACACACTCTCCCAGCTTCCAAATGTTGTTCGGCATTTCAGACCATTGAACTTATTGTGCAACTTGACATAGCTTGCACTATTGTTACTTAATTAGTTAACTATTTGTTTTCCTATAATTGGGTGCAGTGCATTTCAGTTCCAGTAAGAGTGTTTAATTTTAAGAGATCTATAATATGGTGAGTATATTCAAGCTGTCCATGTAAATCACCCTTTCAGAAGTTTTATCCACAGATGATCATCTCTGCTGAATGCATAAGAATTTAAGGCTAGAAAATTCTGAAATGAAATTAAAAATGAAGTATCTTGATTTTTGGGAAAAAAATTGTATCTATATCTTGCATTCTGTTTTCAAATCCTCCCATTTTGGTCGAGTGCTTCACAAAACCCTGCAAATCTATATGGTATTGAAGAGAGCAACACCGCAGATTCCCCTTGATAGATGGAGGCCCTCAACTGCCTGGGCATTTTTCTTTGCCTCGTAGCAACTGCGGTCCCCTCTCTATCAGTATCCTGCTTAAAGCAGTGAAAAGAAAATAAAAATGGGCTTTTGACACTTCCAGGGAGAAGTAGACAATCTTGACTGGTTATAGATGGGAAAAAGAGACAAGATTTAAAATCTGATCTCTTTGTTTTTCCTTTTGAAAACTAGTTGCCATGAATAGGTAAACCTTTCCCTTTTAATGGCTAATAATCACTCGATGGTGGTCCAGGCCTTACTACAATTATTTCTTAGTTGTATTGGTAATGTGCACACTTAGGACAAGGAATAGCAATTACTTTCAGACTGGGAGTTTAGTCCATCTTTGAAATCTGCCTTAGATTTTATTATTTCATGTTAAATGAAAAGATTTGAATGATGAAATTTTAAGTCACTTAAAATAGTGACTTACCATTGACCTTATCACTGTTCCTGATCTATATAATGAAAGTTTTTCTTTCCTAATGTGTGATTCAGCCAGGCTAGGTGGTGCATCCCCAGCTCTCAGAAGGCTGAGACAGGAGGATCACTGCAAGTTCGAGCCTAGCCTGGGCTACAAAGTGAGTTCAAGATCAGCCTGAATTGCATAGTAAAATCTTTGTTCAATCAATCAATCAAACAACAACAACAACAAGATAAAATAATGTGTTATCTAGACACAGTGCCTGAAAAATATATATAGGCTAAAATGACTCCTTAAACTAAGACATAAATATATTGATTTGAATATTTTTTCATGTAATTATTTGCTGTTTGCATTTCTTGTTTAGAGGAATGTGTACTCATCTCAGATGCCTATTTTTTTTTTTTTTTGGTTGGGTCTTTAAATGTTCAGGGTCTTATTTTTTTTTTAATTTTTATTTATTTATTTTTATTTTATTTTTTGCAGAACCGGGGATTGAACTCAGGCCCTTGCGCTTGCCAGGGAAGCGCTTATTCTACTGAGCCATCTCCCCGGCCCCAAGACATAAATATATTGAATGAAACAACCACACCCTCTATTTCCCACAGAGCCAGCAAACAGCTTTTTAAATTTTTAACTAGTGTATTAGTTTCCTAAGTATATCTGCTCTTTCCTATGCCTTCTTACAACATAATGAGGGGATTGTATTGACATAGTGTGTAAATCCAAACTAAAAATAATAACACAATTTGGGGGAGCAGAGTATCCAATCTTATTTGTCTAGAGATAAAATTCTTGTTTTTGTCTAATGATTTTTGAAAGTACCGTCTTATACTCCTTTCATTTCTTAAGTGATGTAAAGACAGGTTCTATTTGATTCTTTTTTTTTTTTTTTTTTTCCTTTTTCGGTACCTGAGGTTGAACTCAGAACCTTGGGCTTGCCAGGCAAGCGCTTATTCTACTAAGCCATCTCCCTGGCCCTAAGACAGTTTCTAAAACAGAGACTCTTTATTGATTCCACATAATGATGGTCTAGGGCTGGAGATGTGACTCGGTGGTAGAACTCCAGCTGTATTACCTTTTTTTTTACATTTATTTATTGTGTGTGTGTGTGTGTGTGTGTGTGTGTGTGTGTATGGCCAGCTCAGCCCACCAGGGGGCACGGCTGGCTGGCATGTGGTGCTGGGGGATCAAACCGCAGTCCCTGTGCTTTGCCAAGCTTGTTCCAAGTAGGTGCTTTAGACCACTGAGCCATCTCTCCAGCCCCTGTATTACCTTTGATGTTCCTCACAGATACTAATAAGCAGCTTTACTCCAGAAACATCTGCTCCTCACACTGCCCCAGCACCTCCCACAGCCCTGTCTACACTGTGTGCTCACAGCCAACCACAAACACTTCACTTCAAACCAGTTATTACTTTTTCTTATATTACCTGTGCAGTATAAAGGGGCCTCTTAAAATTATATTTACTTTGTTTTGAGTTGAACTTAGGAAGCAGATTATACTTTATTGAAATGAAATATTATTTTCATCTTATTGTGCAGCAACTGAAACTAAATGCTAAGCCAAGTATTCTGGACAAATATTTGTTAATATTTCATGAAGAGAGTCTTTATTCATTTGTGCTGCTGGGGTTTGCATGCAGAGCCTTATGTAGGCTTTAACACTGAGCTACATGCCCATCCCTGAAGTCAGCCTTGAGAGAACTGGAGAATCAAATATTCAATTTTCTTATCAGTGATGCTAATAATATGAATAAAAATATCACTTTATGTTTTACCCATTTGAGAACACTATCAATGAGTTTTCATACTTCTGTCATTCTGAAGCAGGATGAATTTTCTAGAAGAAGCAAAACTTAAGGGGCGCCTCAAAGGCACATATGCTGTGATGCGCCTAGAATTGAAGAAATTAATTGGGAGGATAAAGAGGGGTTAAAAAAGAGAATGCAAGTGTATGTGATCAAAAGTATTGGGATAAGTATTAAAAAATAAAAGGGGGAGAAGGCTGGATCAGTTTAGAGCTGCAGAAACCCAGAGGAAAAAAGTACAAATAGGAACTTTTCTGTTGATAGTGGGCTGTATATATTTTCTTAAAGTTTTACTATTTCTAAAAACCAGTGATGCCAAGGTTTCCCTTTTAAAGTACTTCAAGTTTTTTTATTCTGTGTGCTCTTAAAATTTTCCTTTGGGAATAATCTTTTTCCCTCTTGCAGAGAGAGGTAAATGTATACAACAATAACGTAGAAATGACAACCTGCAGGAATTTCCCCGCCACAAAAGTAAAAGAGCTGTATCTGTTTACTGCAGCCTCTGGAAATCTCTTAGCCAGCAAAGGTGACTGTCTTTGTGTCCTTGATTAAATGGCTATTTGCACTGAAGTCACATACCACACAAAGGAAACAAAACAAAATAAAAATGTCCTTCGTGTTCTGTTTTTCAATCATTTGTGTGAAGGAGGTTCTTGGCCTTTATCACCGCCAGTGAAAAGTTCCTCCCTGGAAGGAGACATTCCACTCACCCTGCTTGGTGAGCACTGGGAGTTTACCATGGAAACTACCTCTGGAGCTATCAGGCAAATATACAAATGACAAAGCTCAACACTGGGCATTTTAGGTTTAGCTTTAATTCAATGACAGGGTAGGAAGAAGGGTGCTGAGAACTTTTTGAGAAATTTATTGTTCTGTTTTCCTTGCCCTGAATTTAAAATTCATTACACTGGATTTATTCAAGTTAGGAAACAACTAAGAAATCTCATTATTATCTAAGGATGCAAATATTTGTGCAGTACATTTAATGTAAGTTATGTATACCAGCACTATACTTTTTATAGGAGATTTTTTAAATGATAACTTTCCAAGATAAGAAATTCTTTTCTAGCATTAAATGAAGCAAATAAAATAAAGCAAGACAAAACACCCTGAAGGATCCACAATTTCTTCTATTGAACATGTATATTAACAAGCTCCTTAATAAATTCATTGGTTTATCCTTAAAACATATCATTTTGCTTTGTTGCAAAGACTTCAAGAAGTGAGAGTGCTTTACAGAACTTTCCTTATATTTTTTTATTCCACCTGCTTGTCCAGCTACCGCCTAATATATAACCAGTGCAGGGATGTTCCCTCAGAGTTTCCTGCCAGCCTATTTCCAGCTTGCCTGTGTCCACGGTCCACGTGAGCTCACCGTGGTAGCTGTCTGTGTCTGACTCGTGTCTATGAGCAGTGTGTTTCTGTCGCTTATCTGCAGCGCCAGCCTCTCACTCTCTGAGTGAAAGCACTCAGACTCGCTGTGTTCCTGGGCAGCTGAGGCATCTGAATGCACACACTGTGGTTGCGTAACGAAAACCCAGTTCTTTCCTCAGTCACTGGAAGTATTTGTGTATTGGGATGATGTGTAGTGTGAGAAAGACACAGTTGCACATTGGATTATAGGTGACTTTTTGGTTTTGACTACTGAAAAACAAATGAAAAACTATTTTTAAAAAAAATTTTAAAGTAAGCACTATAAAATGCTTACAGTGTGCTTTCATATAGAAGACAAGGGAGTCCACACTGTTGGTCCTCCTGAGTGTCAGGTCGCGCAGTGCAGTATCAGATGGTACAGGGAAGATATCTCTAAAGACTCACTCCATTAAATTTTCTTTAACCCAGAAGTATTTGGTTTTTAATTTTGTTTCTTCCACTCCCTGCTGAAGAGCAGCCTTCTCTCATCTTAATCATTTCCAGTTTTAGAGTGGGTAATTCTATAAGAACTCATGATATTTAGAGAGTTAAAAAAATAGGATTACAGTAGAAATTTTTGCTGTAGCATTATCAAGTGACTTACTTGATAATTGATATTTTGCATAAATAGTCATGCCTTGAAAAATTTTTCAATTCTATCTTTATCAGCTGAGGCTTTTTGAAATATGTACATCTACAGCAAAATTCTGTGTCCCAGGAATTCTGTTTGCATTGTGCTGTTGTTGTAATTGTTTTAAGTGGTGGAATGTAGTAGAGAGTGACTGATTAGAATCAAACATTTCTTTTAATAAATTCACTTTATACCCTGGGGTTGCTTTTTTCTGCCCAAGCTAGCAAATTAAGGTATAAGACAAATTTAGAGTAGGAAATTTATAAATGTAATATGTGTACCTAAAGTCATGTATTCCACCTTATATATTATTGACATAATCTTATGAAGAAATTTGGGAAAGCTCAGATGCCAGAAAGCAAGAAATCGTGCAATATCACTGGGGTTTCTTTTCTGGTAAATTTAGTCTTCTGGTTTTTCTCATAGAAGAATAAACTATAAACCCACCCAGACTCCAATGTGTCATCATATATTTTATAGAACCGCTTATGAAAATACATGACTATCCTGTCTCGTGAACCATACTGTTTTTCTGCTGTGGGGATTTTTTTGTTGTTGTTGTTACTGAAGTTGTTGAGAAGTCAGGGTGAGACCCCAACTCTTCTGTCAGCTGATTGACCATAAGAACTAAGGGGCGGCTTGGTTTGGGGTGACAGTGACTGCCCCGCAAGTGTCTCTACCTGCTTCCAGGTAGTTTGCAGTGTGAATGGAGTTGGAAGTGACTGGGTAAAGGGAGGAATGGGAGGAGGAGGAGGAAGTGAGAGAGTAAGTGCCTGTCTCAGCTCGTTCAGTGCTCATCACCAGCTAGCCGGGGCTTTTACCAGCTGGAAGGTGATAAAGAGAAGGCGAGTGGCACAGAATCAGTTTTATCACCTCTGGACTTGCACCCACCAGAAAGGCTAGAGTCTCAAGAAAGGGCTTGGTGATTTTGTTCAGACACCAATTAAGGGATCTGATGGCCTGTACATTTTTAAAAGCCGTGAAGGGAACGAAGGCTAATATCTAGGAATGCTGTAGCGACTTTTTAAAAAGCATCTCAGGGGCCAGCAGATTGTGATTTCATGTGGTTAAAGTTGTATTTGTTTCCAAACAGCTTAGTCTCTCACAATGCTAATTGGGCGGCACAGAAACCTTTTAGAAGTTGCAGTTTTAAAAAAGTTAAATCTCCCTAGCAATGAATATAGCTTGAAAATCGGTGAAGAGCCAGTGAGAACAAATGTGTCTTAAATCGAGACTGAAACAAAGGGAAGGTGGGGGCACATCCCCTAATGTCAATAGGCAGAGAGCTGCACGTGCACAATGGGCTTGGGAACGACCACCCAAGGTGATCGGGTCAGTTCTGGAGACAGACAGAGACCTGAGTCTGGGGCCTGGCCAGCCACCCAGAGGCAAGGGTGTAGAAATGCCTTAGTCCTGCTCTGTGCAATGTTGTATCCTCGGCCAGTTTTCTTCTTCCAAGTACAACCAAGTTATCAATAGGCCAGAGCTCCCTGGCTGCTGTGGCCAGATGTCACATTCCGGTGGATCCTGAAGGCTGTTAATGAGAATGACTAAGCACTGACTAGCCGAGAGTCAATTGAATTACACAAATATACAACCTCCCTCTACCCCCACCACCAAGCTGCCCACCCACATAGCTTTATTATCAGTAGCATTGCAGGTCCTTCATGAAGCAGAATGAGAAAATTGTAAACCACAAATACATGGTAAGCTACTCAGCAGCACCAGGTACTGATCTGGTGTGAGGCGGATCCAGTCAGCCTTAAGGAATAGTCCAGAATAACCAGACTGACATCTTGGGATCATGCAGACAGAATCAGATCTGGGTTAAAGTCTGGCTGTGTCAGTAACACCTGAATGACCTCTGTCAAGTTTTTTAATGTCATCATGTCAGTTTCTTCACACATAAAATAGAAATTTATACAGGTGTTGTGAGGACTAATGAGATGTTCTGTGTGAAGTTCATGCATAGTGTTTGCCCACATTTCAAAAATATCAATTAATTGTGGCGATTCTTGATATTGTACCAGTGGATTGTGGGGAGGTAGCATACACAGAGATACTTGTGGAGTAGGATATACATGTAGGACACAGACATGGGGACATAATGAAGTTTCACCCTATGTATCCAACTGAGTGCATCCTTTAGTAAATCTATGATCGTTAGTCACAGAGCTGAGGAAAACTCTCTTAATTTGTTCTTTCATTTTCAGAAGGAGAAATTGTAGCACAGAGACTGGGTGCCTTGCCCAAGATTTCAGAGTCCAAGCTGAAGCCCAAATTTCCCTAATCTATGTTTCTTTCTCTTTGTGCTGTACTTCTAGTCTTGAATTAGCTTTTCTTCTCCTAACAGAGTAAGAAAAGGCTGCATATAGAAGGGATTCCCTTGAACTCAGTGGCATTACCCAGATCCTCCAGGTTCAGGTTTTGGCCTCAGATCTGAGTGTTTCTCTGACTCAAATTTGCTAGCAATGCAAAGGAGAGAGAACCCTGAAGCCAGGCATTTTCATTTCTGAGTAGCTCAGTACCTGCTTCAGTGTTCCTGTTTTATTTTCTAAGACTTATTCTTTCTAGTGTAGGAAGCCTGAAGTAGCATTTGAATCCTCTCAGTTCCACCAGAGTGCCTTGTGGTCAAAGTCCCTTTTCTTTAGCACATATGAAACACCACATGAGAATGAAATAAAATAAATTAAAAGCAAAAGCCTTTACCTGGAAAGGACAGAAATAGCTAAATTTTTACTACTTTAGAAAACCAAAAGGGCTAGGGAGATAGCTCATTAGAATTAGGACTTGCCTGGCCAGCACAAGGGCCTGAGTTCAATCCCCGGTCCTACCAAAAAAAGAAAAATCTACCTAAAATACAAATAAATAAATAAATAAATAAATATTAAAAAAAAAAACAAAAGAGAATGTATTAAGGTGAAAAAAATTGAAAGGTAAAAGTAAGATGCTCTGTCTACTAAGAAAAAGATCAAGGAAAGGCCATGATGCCTCACATGAAGGCTGTGTCGCTGCTGTCAGATCCTTGGGTTTCCCTGGAAGACAAATGTGAATGTAGCAGGGAGTATCTCCCCATTCTTCATTTACACCTGCCCTCCAGGGCCTGGAGAGTCCCCATTAGCAAGGAGAAGGGAGAAGGGAGTCAGCTCGAGAGTCTGTCCTCAAAACCAAGACCATACAACCTACCCTCATTTTGTTTCCTAAGCTCCTTTTAGCTCTTATCATCCAAACTATTTTCCTCTTAATTGCTTCCTGAACATTTCAAATGTGCCAATTCTGTCTTCCTCATTAAACCACAAGCCTCTCCAAGGCTATTTCTTCTGGGACCTACTTGTTAATTGTTTTGCTTGGCATAAAAATAAATTGCTAAGTATAAGACAAATGGTATAAAAATATTTTACTAGAAAGAATTGTTTTTCTTCATTTCCATAGTATATCTAATTAGATAAGATTATGAGCACAGATTAATTTGCCACCCAAACTAATTGATATAAAAGCATTTCCTGCTTGAAGTATTGTGGAATGTCACAGGCAAGGGTGTACACTGAGAGAGATCACACTTTGAAAGAGGTAGTAATCCTTCTGATCTCTAAGCAAGTTCAATGGGATTTTGCTGTTTGTACTCAAAAGTTCTTTCCCCTCCTCCTGTGAAAGAAACAATAGACGGTAACAGCGATTCAGAATAGCTACAGTGTAGTGTATAAATATGTAAACATTGGGTAAGTATGTATTTAGACAATTTAAAAGTGTGTCTCATTTACCCAATTATAAACAGCTGTCTGAGAGCAATTACGATTTATCGTGTAAATGCTTATTTGCATAATTCAAAATATGAATATTATTTGCTTGATAAAGACTGTAAATAAATGGCAACCCAAACTTTCTCATGCTTGGAGTTTCAGGTTAATTTTCTATGGTACAGAAGAAAAGGGCATTCTGTTTGAAATGATGCATAATTTTGGTAATCCTAGGGGGCCCAGATAATCACTAAGTTAGAAGCCAGCAAAAGTTTTCAAGTAAAGGTGGCTAGATGAGAAGTAGTAATAAAAGAATCATTCTAGACTGCTAGTTTTGTCCTGGAAATTTTCTATGAAAAGATAATGAATTACCTTTCATTGTTTTCACTGACTGTTAAGTGTGTAATGGTGAATTATTTCATACTAATTAACATACTGTTGTATATTCTACAATTTCGAGACACACATATCATCTTAAGTGTAGGATTATTGAATAAGTATACACTCAAAATGTAGTAAGAAACATATTTCCTGTAAAACATAACCGTTCTATTTTTATAAAAACAAAGTAATGAATGGTGAACTTTTTATTTATTTATTTATTTTATTTTATTTTTAGGCGGAACCGGGGATTGAACTCAGGCCCTTAGTGCTTGCCAGGGAAGTGCTTATTCCACTAAGCCATCTCCCTGGCCCCTATGAATGGTGAACTTAAAGTTTTCCTCTCAGATAATTACCTGTTATACTAGTTTCCTTGCGCTTCCATAATGAACGACCACAAATGTAGTGTTTTATTTTACTTTTTATTTTTGTATTAATTTTATGGAGAAAGAAATAGCAATGAGACAGTTTCAAAACAGGTCTGTAGGGCAGTTACAATAGTTAACACATTGCATAAATTTAGTGTTTAAAAACAACAAAAATGGATTCTTTTGCAGTTCTAAGGGCTTGAGGTCTAAAACCAGGATGTCAGCAGGAGTATGCACCTCAGAGCACTAGGAATGACTCTTTTCTCAGTAATTTTTTTCCTAATTCTGGTGGTTGTTGGCGATTCGTGTTCCTTAGCATGTAGCTGCATCGTGGCAGTCTCTGTCTAGGCTGTAACATCGTCTCCTATCTGTGTCTATGTGCTCTTTGCACTTCTTAGAAGAATACTAGTTATTAGATTTAGGGATGACTTTGGTGTATATGATTTCATCTTAACTAATTACACCTGCAAAGGCCAGTGTCAACACTTTCTGTTACAATAACAAAATACTTGAGATAATCAGGTCTTATCTTTACAAAAAGACAGTGATTGCTTTGACCTGCACTTCAGAGATCTCCGTCAGTGGTCAGCTGGCTGCATTGCCTTGGGACCTGTAGAGTGACAGTAGGGCATGGCGGGAGCCTATGGTGGGGGTGAACTGCCATCTGATGACTGAGAGGCAAAGCGAAAGAAAGCAGAGGATGAAAATGGGATCAACTCTCAGTGTCATGTCTCAAAAGGCCTATGCCCCGCCTTTAAATGCTACCACCACCATTACCTCCCCATAGCGCCTTCCTGGAAACCAAGCCTGTAACACATAGTACCTTGGGGATTTGGGGGATTTTTTAAGATCAAAGTTACTTACATTTCTCTTAAATTTTTTTCTTTTTTTGTGTGTTTTAGGAAAGGATCTGCAAGGTGTTCAGGGTCTCACTACTAGATCGGACTTGTAGTGATCTGCCTGTTTATAGTCTCCCAAAAGCTGGGATTACAGGTGCGCACCACCACACCCAATCTAAATTGCTGTCTCAGAGTGCCCCAGGGGCAGAGCCGGCACGCAGGCCAGAGGGATTGAACCCCTGACCTCTGTGCCTGCTTGCAAGTGCTTTAATCTGCTGAGCTATTTGGCTGGCCCCCAAATTTATTTACTTATAATGAACCCTACTTACTTTACAGATAAGGAATTGAAGGAATCTTTTTGGGGGACACAATTCAACCCACTACGCCTAGTGAGAAATAACACAAAAAATAATGATCTGAGTATAGGACATATTTGTCCCAAGAGTAATTTTCTTTTTTTTTTTTTTTTCCTTTTTTTTCAAACTAAGCATTTTCTTTTTTTATTTTAAAGAAAATAAAATTTAATAACAAAACAATGGTTCAAGATTCCAAAAGATTATATTAGAGTAACAATGGTTAATATATTGTGCAGTTATCTTCAAAGTTGTTGCTCATGTTAAAAATATAGGCATGAACAGTTGATAAAACAACATAGGCAAAAGCATTTCCATTCAATGAGCTAATAGTGATTAGTAGTATAACTGTCTTTTTTCATAATTTTATTGATAATCAAATAGCAATGAGACAGTTTCAAATCAAATCGGTAGGACAATTTCAATAATTAACACACTGCATACATTCTTCTTAGTGGTTAATTGCTGTACAAGATGCGAACTTGAGATCCTATTTACAAACACCATTAGAACAAATCATTCTATTCATTAAGAGAATG
>NW_004524662.1:2813118-2816346 GCF_000260255.1 Octodon degus | reverse complement strand
GGTGCAAGGTGGAGTAGCGGGGAGAGGAAGCTCTCCCTCACACTCACTGGGTCTGGGCTAGGACTGGGTCTGGGGGTTCCCGGAACATGGCAGAAATTCCTACTCTGCAGGAGGGGTGGGGAAGGTGTTGCGGAGTGGTGGCGGGCATCCCCAGGGGGTGGGAGAGGGTCTTCCCATGCTGCGCCTGGGCTGGGACTGGTCCCGCTGGCACAGGGTAGCAGGAAGCTCTCCCACACACTCACTGGACCTGGGCTAGGACTGGGTCTTCCAAGAGTAATTTTCATAATGCACAGTTTTAGCATTATAGACAGAGTGCTGTTGTATATTGTTGTGTTGCGTATTCAAGAAACATTGTTTCTACTGGATGAGAACTGTTACAGTTTGTATCTAGGTGTCCCACCAAAGTCTCATGCAGTGATTGGGGTAGCTTGTAGAGTTTTGATTAATTCATGATTCAATGTGGAGATTATGGGTGTGAGTGGTACACCCACCCTGAGATTGGTAATCTGCATACAATATGATGAAGAGAGAGGGGCTTGCTAGCTACCATAGCTGTTGCTCCTCCTTTTTGTTCTTTGTGGTTTTCTGCAGCTATGAATGGCTGCCCTCTTCCATGTGCCACTCTACCTTGGAGCCAGTCAACTATGGGCTGTAACCTCCACTAACTGTGAGCTAAATAAACCTTTCCTTCCTTAATTTTGCATGTTGGGTATTTTGTCCCAGCTATGAGGAAAAAGTAACTGAAACAACAACAATGTGACAAGAACTCCTTTTTTTGAAAATACTTTGATTATTTTTGTTTTTAAAGATTTATTTATTTGGTACAAGGTCTTACTATGCATCTAGGACTATAGTGTTCCAAGATGAAGTGGAACTAAGTGTTCTCAGCTTCTCCAGCACTGGGATTACAAGCATGCACCACCATGCCCTTTTTTGGTGCCTGGCATGGCATGAGTCTGACATGGCATGCAGTATGGGGGATTGAACCCAGCTCCTTGTGCTTGCCAGGCAGGCATTTACACTGCCAATCTCTCCTCTCAGCCCATTTAATGTTATTTTAATCCTTATTTATTTATTTGTTATAGGGTCTCTCCTTGGCCAGCATGGCATATATTACTGGGAATCAAACCTTTGTCCCTGCACTTACCAGGTAGATGCTTAGCCTGCCAAGATATCTCTCCAGACTGAAAATATTTTGATTTTTAAGAGAATAAAATATATGGAATTTTAAAACAAAATGATAGGAAATTAATAATGGTTATTATATTTCATATTGTTATATTTAAAGTATTTGCTCAGAGAGGCAGATATAAGCATATAAGCTTGATCAAATAATATAAACACTAATTGTTCATATATATATGAATACTATATATTATAACATATATGAATATTCTTTTCTCCCATCCCAGTTGTTCTTTCTTTTTGAACAGTTTCTTTCCCTCTCACAATATGTATTGTACTTTTTGTATCTTATTCACTCTTTCAGTTTTTTATATGAGGGAGACAGTACAATATTTACACATGCAAATCTGATGTATTTCACTTATTACTGTGGTCTCTAGTGGCATCCATTTACCTATAAAAGCCTCTAGCTTACCCTTCTTTATATATGAGCAGTACTCCAATATATAAAAATATCACATTTTTTATCAATTCCTTAGTTAATGGACATTTGGATTGTTTTCAGGATTTAGCTATTACACTAAAAGCTAAAGAGAAGATAGAAGTCCTTTGTCTGAGTGACTATTGGTTACAATGTGCTCCCAACTTGTGGGTTGTCTTCTCACTGTGTTGGTGATTTCCTTTGACATGCAGAAACTTCTTAATAAGATGAGATCCTAATTGCTGATTTTTGCAGTATTCCCCATGTAGTTGGTTTTTGTTCATGAACTACCTGCCTATACCTATGTCTTCAAGATTTCCACCTACTTTCTCTTTCTGGAGATTTACTGTTCCTGTTTAATGTTTAGATCTTTAATCCATTTTAATTTTAGTTTAGTGCACTGCAATAGACTTAGGTCTAGTTATAGTTTGTAACATGTGGAGAGCCAGTTTCTCCAGCACCATTTGTTAAAGAGGCTGTAATTCTTCTAGTAAGCATGTTTGGCCCCTTTGTCAAAGATAAGATGGCTAAGTATGTTTGTAGTTGTGTTTACATCTTCTAATCTGTTCCATTGATCCTTGGGTCTGTTTTTTTGCCTTTCCAGTACCATGCTGATTTTATCACAGTAGCTTTGTAGTATAATTTCAAGTCAGTAATTGTAATTCCTCCTGTTTTTCTTTTGTTGCCCAAGACTGCCTTTGCTATTCTAAGTCTTTTCTCGTTGCAAATTTAAAAAAAATAATGTATTTGGTTGTTATAGGGTCTCACTATGCAGCTTGTACTCCAAGTGATTCTCCTGTTTTCAGCCTCCTCAGTGCTGAGATTACAGGCATGTTCCACTATGCAGGGCTGGCGTGGCATGTGGTGTTGGGAATCGAACCAGGGTCGTTGAGCTTGTCTAAGCTTGCCTAAGCAAGTGCTTTAGTCCACTAAGCTATCTTACCAGTCCCCAAATAAATTTTAGGGATGTTTTCTCTAGATCTATGAGGTACATGGATGGCATTTTGGTAGAATTACATTAAATCTGTATAACAATTTCAGGAGTATGGCCATTTTCACAATGTTGGTTCTTCCTATCCATGAGCAAGGAATATTTTTCCATTTTCTGAAATCTTTCTCAATCTTTCTTATTATAGGGTTGTAATTTTCATTGTATAGATCTTTTACTTCCTTTGTTAGATTAATTCCTAAGTGTTTCATTTTTTTGGATGGTATTGTGAAGGGTATTGTTTCCCTAATTTCTCCCTCAGTAAGTTTCCTATCTGTTTAGAGGAGCGCTATTGATTTTTGGGTGTTGACTTTGTATTCTGATATGCTACCGAATTTGTTTATTAATTCTAGGAGCTTCTTGGTGGAGATTTTTTGGTTTTCCAAGTCAAATATCATGTCATCTGCAAATAATGATAGTTTAACTTCTACTTTACCTATTCTTATTCCTTTTATTTCTCTCTCTTGTCTAATGGCGCGAGCTAATGCTTCCAGAACTATATTGAATAGGAATCTCTGGGAGAAAATATGTGGGTCAAAGGGGACCTCTAACCCTAGTTTCTTGAGAAATCACCACACTGATTTCCACAGTGGTTGTACAAGTCAACACACCCACCAACAGTGTAGAAGAATTC
>NW_004524662.1:2806389-2813018 GCF_000260255.1 Octodon degus | reverse complement strand
GTTGTTCTTTCTTTTTGAACAGTTTCTTTCCCTCTCACAATATGTATTGTACTTTTTGTATCTTATTCACTCTTTCAGTTTTTTATATGAGGGAGACAGTACAATATTTACACATGCAAATCTGATGTATTTCACTTATTACTGTGGTCTCTAGTGGCATCCATTTACCTATAAAAGCCTCTAGCTTACCCTTCTTTATATATGAGCAGTACTCCAATATATAAAAATATCACATTTTTTATCAATTCCTTAGTTAATGGACATTTGGATTGTTTTCAGGATTTAGCTATTACACTAAAAGCTAAAGAGAAGATAGAAGTCCTTTGTCTGAGTGACTATTGGTTACAATGTGCTCCCAACTTGTGGGTTGTCTTCTCACTGTGTTGGTGATTTCCTTTGACATGCAGAAACTTCTTAATAAGATGAGATCCTAATTGCTGATTTTTGCAGTATTCCCCATGTAGTTGGTTTTTGTTCATGAACTACCTGCCTATACCTATGTCTTCAAGATTTCCACCTACTTTCTCTTTCTGGAGATTTACTGTTCCTGTTTAATGTTTAGATCTTTAATCCATTTTAATTTTAGTTTAGTGCACTGCAATAGACTTAGGTCTAGTTATAGTTTGTAACATGTGGAGAGCCAGTTTCTCCAGCACCATTTGTTAAAGAGGCTGTAATTCTTCTAGTAAGCATGTTTGGCCCCTTTGTCAAAGATAAGATGGCTAAGTATGTTTGTAGTTGTGTTTACATCTTCTAATCTGTTCCATTGATCCTTGGGTCTGTTTTTTTGCCTTTCCAGTACCATGCTGATTTTATCACAGTAGCTTTGTAGTATAATTTCAAGTCAGTAATTGTAATTCCTCCTGTTTTTCTTTTGTTGCCCAAGACTGCCTTTGCTATTCTAAGTCTTTTCTCGTTGCAAATTTAAAAAAAATAATGTATTTGGTTGTTATAGGGTCTCACTATGCAGCTTGTACTCCAAGTGATTCTCCTGTTTTCAGCCTCCTCAGTGCTGAGATTACAGGCATGTTCCACTATGCAGGGCTGGCGTGGCATGTGGTGTTGGGAATCGAACCAGGGTCGTTGAGCTTGTCTAAGCTTGCCTAAGCAAGTGCTTTAGTCCACTAAGCTATCTTACCAGTCCCCAAATAAATTTTAGGGATGTTTTCTCTAGATCTATGAGGTACATGGATGGCATTTTGGTAGAATTACATTAAATCTGTATAACAATTTCAGGAGTATGGCCATTTTCACAATGTTGGTTCTTCCTATCCATGAGCAAGGAATATTTTTCCATTTTCTGAAATCTTTCTCAATCTTTCTTATTATAGGGTTGTAATTTTCATTGTATAGATCTTTTACTTCCTTTGTTAGATTAATTCCTAAGTGTTTCATTTTTTTGGATGGTATTGTGAAGGGTATTGTTTCCCTAATTTCTCCCTCAGTAAGTTTCCTATCTGTTTAGAGGAGCGCTATTGATTTTTGGGTGTTGACTTTGTATTCTGATATGCTACCGAATTTGTTTATTAATTCTAGGAGCTTCTTGGTGGAGATTTTTTGGTTTTCCAAGTCAAATATCATGTCATCTGCAAATAATGATAGTTTAACTTCTACTTTACCTATTCTTATTCCTTTTATTTCTCTCTCTTGTCTAATGGCGCGAGCTAATGCTTCCAGAACTATATTGAATAGGAATCTCTGGGAGAAAATATGTGGGTCAAAGGGGACCTCTAACCCTAGTTTCTTGAGAAATCACCACACTGATTTCCACAGTGGTTGTACAAGTCAACACACCCACCAACAGTGTAGAAGAATTCTTTGTTCCCCCAATCCCTGCCAACATTTGTTATTGTTGTTTTTTTTATGATAGCCATTCTTTTAGGGATGAGATGGAATCTCTGTGTTGTTTTATTTTTCATTTCCTTAATGATCAATGATATTGAACATTTTTCATGTATTTATTTTCCATTTGTATTTCTTCATCTCAGAAGAGTGTATTTATCTCAGATGCTCATTTTTGGATTGGGTCTTTGAATTTGGGGGGTCTGATTTTTTAAATTCTTTCAGTGTTCTAGATTGAAGTCCCAGGCTGAGGAGATAGCTGGGGAGATAAGTGCTTGCCAGGCAAGTATAAGGACCTAGGTTCTATCCCCGGTACTGTATGCTATGCCTGCCCCAGAATCCTGGGAGCACTATGCTGGCCCAAAACCAGATGTGATGGCACATACCTGTAATCCCAGAGATGGGGAGGTTGAGATAGGAAGATCACTATGAGTCCGAGCTGTGTAGCAAGACCCTGTACCAAATAAAGAAGAAAAGAAAGAAAGAATGAAAGAAAGAAAGAAAGAAAGAAAGAAAGAAAGAAAGAAAAGTCCCTTATCTGAGGGACACTTGAGTAAAATGTTTTCCCAATTTGTGGATTTTCTTTCCACTCCATTGGTGATTTCTTTTGTTGTGCAAAAGCTTTTTAGCAAGATCATATCCCTGTTGTTGATTCTTTGGAGTATTTCCCATGCAGCTTGGTTTTTGTTCATGAACTCTCTGTCTACCTTATATCTTCAAGATTTCTACTTACTTTCTGTTGCAATAGACTTAATATTTATGTTTTAACATTTAGATCTTTGATCAGTTTTTACTTTAGTTTATTACATGGTGATAGAAATGAGTCTAATTTTAGTCTGTGATATGTGGAAAGCCAGTTTGTCCAGCATCATTTATCAAAGAGGCCATATTTCTTCCCGTGAACATCTTTGGCCCCTTTGCCAAAGATAAGGTGGCTGAGTGTGTTCGTAGTTGTGTCTGTATCTTCTAATCTGTTACACTGAGCCTCAGGTCTGGCATTTGTTTTTTTTTTTTTTTTGCCTGTACCATACTTATTTTATCACAGTAGCTTTGTGGTATAATTGCAAGTCAGGGATTGTGATGCCACTACCTTGCTCTTGTTGCCTCGGATTGCCCTTGATAGTATGCATCTCTTCTGGTTCTACATGAATTTTAGGAATGTTTTCTCTAGATGTTTGAGGTATACTAATGGTATTTTAGTCAGGATTTCATTAAGTCTGTATAACAGTTTTGTAATATGGCCATTTTCACAATGCTGATTCTTCCTTCCTATCCATAAGCAAGGGATATCTTTCCATTTTCTGAGATCCTCTTTGATCTCCTTTCTCAGAGTACTATAATTTTCACTGTATAACTCTTTTACTTCCTTTGTTAGATTGATTCCTAAATATTTCATTTTTCTGGATGCTGTTAAGGGTATGGCTTCCTTAATTTCTCTCTTAGTGTTTTGTTGTTTGTGTACAGGAATGCTATTGATTTTTGAGTGTTGATTTTTTAATCCTGGTATGCTAGTGAATTTGGATATTAAATCTAGAAGTTTCTTGGTGGAGTTTTTGGTGTCTCATATGTAGACCTGTGAATAATTTTACTTTTACTTTTTCTTTCTTATCTTTATTACTTTTATTTTTCTTCGTTGTCTAATTGCTCTGGCTAGTGTTTCCAGAACTATATTGAATAAGTGTGGTGATAGTGGAATCTTTGTCTTGTTCCTGATTTTAGAGTGAAAGCCTTTTCTTTTTGTCCATTTAGTATAATGTTGGCTTTTAGTTTGTCATAGATGGCTTTTATCCCATTGAGGCCAAGACAATATATTCTGATTTTCTGTAGGGTTATTCTCGTGAATGAATGTTGAACTTTACCAAATATTTTTTTTTCTGCATCTATTGAGATAATAGTGTAATTTTTGTCTTTGGCACTGTTGATATGGTGTATCATGTTTATTGATTTGTGTATTCTGAGCCATCTCTTCATCCCTGGGCTATATCCCACTTGGTCATGATATATAATATCCTTGATGATTTGCTGCATTCTGTTTGTTAGTATTTTGTTGAGGATTCTTTTCATCTATGTTCTTTAGGGAGAATGACCTGCAGAAGAATTCCCTAAAAGAGAGTTAAAAACCCAATAATTTAACTAAAATATCTCATTATTTCATTGTTTTGACAACCAAAACTTCATGGTTTTTCCTTGGTGTTTGTGCTTCTCCTCACAGGCCTCATTCCTGCTAGGGCGCCACTACCTGTGGTCCAGTCTTCTCAGCTGGACTACATCTTTCACTGCAGCTCTGCATGGAGTTTAGAGGTCAACCACTGCCATTTTATATTATTCTTTCCATTATTCTAGAAAATAAATGACTGAATACGCAGTATCTTGAAAAACATTTTATAAGAGATACATTATGCTTTATGATATTCTTACTTCATAGTTGAAAATACTGAAGCATTGAAAGGGTCTGAAGCCCATATATTTGGAAGAGACCATATGGGGCCTGGTTGTACGTTGTCACTTCCTTAGCCATCTCTTGCTTCTAGCCCTGTCCAGAAATATTTCCTGTGCTGCTTCAGTTCAACTGTTTTTGTCATGTTGGTTCTCCTCCACTAAATGTTTTCTGTATCTTAGGAGGGCGCATTGTCCATGTGTGTAGGCTAAGAACTTAAACCAAGAAGGAACAGTTCTAATTTCCTCAAAGATCTTTATTAATGATCCCTCCAGAAAATCAAATCAAAGGCATAAGGGCACTACAGCTTAGGGGTCCATCTCATGCTAGGAGGTATCTGATGATACTCTTCAAGTGGGAAAGAAGTACTGAAAATCTCATGCAAATATCATGGCCTGCATCTGCTCTTAGTTTCTTTGGACAAGGTTTGGTTTTTCTACTTTCATTATGTCACTTCTTTGCCTCTCAGTCATATTCTGAGAGTGGTTGAATGGTTGTCATTTCCATGTCTTGATGTGACCTGGCTTCTTATGTAGGTGTCCTGTCAGTCTAGCTACTCAGAAAGCTCACTGAGCAAAAAGGGTCTTCCTCTCTTAGCATCATTGCCTCACCAACAGTGCCCACAGTGGTCCATAATTTCATCAAACCTCAGCACCTGACATCCAGAGAGGGCCATGACTGATTAGCATAAATAAATGGAAAATTCAATCATTGACAAGCTGGAAGGTTTAATTTTTTTCTAGGTGTAGACTTCTGCTGCTAAAACAAAACATGTGTTGCTCACACCCAACATCATATTCAGTGAGAGTTGCTGTAGCCCTTAAAGTTTATAGGCAACTCAGATTCCACAAAATGCCAAAATGACTATTTTATGTCCCATTCCAATGTTAGGAAAAATATGAAGAATTAGTATTTAGTGCTACTAAGATTCCTGCCTTTTTCAAGTTCTCTTTTCCTCTTACTGTCCCTCTCACTCTCTCCTCCCTCCATTCCATTCCTCTCTCTCTGTCTCTATCTCCCTTTGTCTCTCTCTGTGTCTCTGTCTCTGTTTCTGTCTGTCTGTCTCTCTCAAAGTCTAATCTGATGTGAAGTTCAGACTTCTGTGATACCAAAGATAATATATTCTACAAATGAACTCACTTCAGTGTTTTGTTTTCTTAACATAGATTAGTATTTTATGACACCTCCTAAAGAGAGACCACTTAAGGCATAAAAGTGCACCAGCTAGAGGAATTTTCACCCTGGAGTAACAGTGAACTTCCTTGGGTCTTAGTATCCCAAATGAAACAAGAATCAAGAAATCCACCCTCAGGATGGGGAGATAGCTTGGTGGTCTAATCACCTGTCTGGCAAGCTCCAAGACCTGAATTCAATCCTGAGAACCACTGGCAAGCCATGTGGATATGGTGGCACAAGCCTGTAATCCCAGCACTGGGAAAGCTGAGACATGAGGATCACCATGAGCCTGAACTATGTAGAAAGACCCTGTATCAAATAAATAAGTAAATGACTTAATTAATTAATAAAATCCAACTTGATTCAGCATCTTGGCTCAGCACTGCCTATAGCTTCTGACCTTTACCAGAACACCAGGAAGAGCAGGTCCTGCTCCTCTCCTCCTGTCAGTCCCAGGGTTGCAGAAAGAGTTGCTTTATGGAGATTGCTATCAGCATCACCTGTATTCATGCCTCAGCTGCATCTACCACTTGCCTTAATGTTTTTCAATTATTTCTTTTCCAGTCTTTGTAACAAGCCCTTCAAAGTGGCTTATTTTGCTATCTCATCTATAGATACATAAAAGTTTAGCCACTAAGTATAATAGTCTCACTTTAACAGAATATATTATTTTCCTCCTGAGGGTTGCTCATTTGTCCTACACTTAACCTTAGCCAAAAGTGTAGCCAAGAAGAGATGTTAATTTGTTATTACTAGTTTTCTTTATCTATTCAACCAACAAGCATTTGTGGCATGCTTACCATGGCAGTTGTGCTATAAAGTTCTAGCAAATGACATTTGCAAGATGTTTTCTAATTTCCAGAACATTAAATAACATCTTACTTTGTTTGAGGCCTATAAATCAGTCATTATTACCTTGCCTATATTTTACAGATGCAAAAACTGAGCTTAGGGTTCCTGAGATTTTATAAGGGCAGGGCTGTCACCTATGATAAAGCTGTTAAATACACATTGTCAAATGCATATCGGTGCCATCGTGTAAAGACTTAAAAATAAGCTATCACTCACCCCTTGCCTTTGTGGAGCTAAATGTGTAATATGCACATGATTGTGGATTTGCAAATAATTCATTGCCCAAACAGGAGACTTTTGAGAAAGAAAGAAGCCAGACAAC
>NW_004524662.1:2802528-2803904 GCF_000260255.1 Octodon degus | reverse complement strand
CCCCCCCCAAGGTCTTTTACAGATCAGTGTTTATTTTATTTTCTACTGGAAACCTTTTAAAATATACTTCCCTAAAATGGATATTTTTCCCATAACTAAATCGCTTAATATTATTAAAGAATTATTCCCATGGATGACTGTTGACCATTAAAAATTACAAAGGTCAGAAAAATCACCTCTCCTTGGTTATTGATACAAAGCCAAGTGGACGGAGTTGTGTTAAGACTGTGTATCCAAGACTGAAACTGAGTTTGCTTGCTCTCAAGTGGGAATCGCGTCTCAGAGCCAGAAGGAATTTGAGGAGATTATCGTTCAGCCTTCTGCTTAGACAGCTAACTTCAAGCATGCTCCTGAGGACTTCTGGATGTCCAGGGGAAGCTGGCTGTACAGGGCCTTCGTGAACTGACTTCCACTCCTACTGATCACTACCCCCCAACACTTCCTTATCTGAACCCAGCGGCTTAGCTGTCATGATGAGGGTGGTGGTAGCGTTATCTAATATCTTTGGAGCTTGTGGGGAATGCCAAGCAGTTACCTGAGCACTTTACCGGAGTTATCTCATTTAGCCAGAACAACCCTAGGAGCTAGTTTATAGAAGTGTTTTCCTAGGAATCTGAGGTAAGAAAAGTTAGATTTTCCACATAGTGTCTCTGAGTCTACCCAAGATAGTTTGCTTCAGGATAATCTTCCATGTATATCTTTGTTGCTGCAGGTCTTGAATCCAACACACTTTCATCTCTGGGGACACAGACTAAGAGTTATCACTTCAAAAGCTGCCTGTGCCTTGAGCGCACAAGCGCAGTGTGCCAACTCTGGGGTCTGCAACACCCTGCACATCCCTCTGTTTGACTTGGCCTTGTGGTGCTAAGGTAAGGGGGTAGGTGAGAACTCACAGAGAGTGCTAGAAATCTAAAAACACCCAGCAAGGAGGGGATCTGTGATGTGTTAGAAGTTTGAATTTAGGAATGCTGTTTGACTGAATCAGTTCAAAGCTACCCATTCAACTTAGGTAGTTTTATAAACTACTGAATATTTTACATAGTGCTACGAAGCCGCTTCGCAGTTGTGTCCATTGACATCAGCATTCTGGAAAGCAATTGGGAAAGATGAACAGAGAGCCTCAAGAATGGAGGTGACTTCTAGGATTCTAGGATTTTCTTTTTCCAAGAAAAATCATAACCATACAGAAATATGTATATGCATATTATAGTGATGGTGCTTGAAAATAGAAATGGGAAGGCCGCCCTAATAGCTCAGTGGATTGAGGCATCTGCAAGCAAGAACAGGGGCTGGGGGTTTGATTGCTGGTCCTGCCATGCCAGCCCCGCCCCCGGGGGGCACTGAGATGGCGATCGAGACTGGGCGTGGTGACGTGC
>NW_004524662.1:2800707-2801778 GCF_000260255.1 Octodon degus | reverse complement strand
AGAGATTCCTTTACTTCCCAGATTTTACATATTAAGTGCATAGTATTTTACTATTTAGAAAAAATTAAGTTTTAAAATGCCATATGAGATGTCAACTATTATTACAAATGAATAAAGCTGAGAGACAATATGCATTTTTTTAGCTTAATGAAAAAGTATCATCTAAGCTTTATAGATAAATATTATTAAACAAATACCATAAAAGGAGTTATAATAAGTAGACAATTGAGAGAGCCATGGAAAAAGAGAAAAGTTACACTGGATGTCATAAAGCTGGTTAATACTATTTTTTCTTTTTCCAGTGTGTTCTTCTTTATTCATTTTCACAGTACAAACTTAAAGTTGGATAGGCTGAATTAACCCAACCCACCTCTGGCAGGTACACTCAACATGCTGTATAAAGTATAACATTCAATTTATTATTTCTTTCTCAAGAGAGTTTTCTTCAGTCCATTAAGACCCAGCTCCCCTTCCATGGGCTTTGGTGGAGGTCGTGGGGCAGCACCAGCAGGTCTAAATCGGGGTGGAGGAGTTCGGTCCTTACGGGCTTCGCGAGATCGATTTCTGACCACTTTGCTGTGAATGGCACAACTCACACGGTAATGCAGCTTCACATAGAGCTTGGGAAGCACATAACCGTCGAAGACACTCGCTTCGGAAATGTCCCTGACAGCGGCGGCCTCCACTACGTTCCGAATGACAAACTTAATAGCCTTATCCTTGGGTACGCACCAGGCACAGTTTGTGCAGCGAATAGGCTGCACTTGACCGCGGCCCTTTTTGGGCCGACCGTTGTTCCTTCTTTTTTTCGTCATCTTGGAAAGGAGGACCCGAAAGAGCAGTTAATACTATTTGTGTTGGTAATTATAACAACAGATTCATTTAACCTCCTTTCATCTGTGTTTATTTGAAAACATGAATTTATGATGTCAGATGATCTCCAAATTTTCATCTGGCTTTTATCCATTGATTCATCTACTATTTATCTTTTTTTTCTTTTAAATCAGGGGATTGAACTCAGGCCCTTGCACTTGCCAGGCAAGCATTTATTCTGCTAAGCCATCTCCCTGG
>NW_004524662.1:2792966-2793717 GCF_000260255.1 Octodon degus | reverse complement strand
CAGAAGACAAGCTTATTGTTATTATCATACAACTTAGGCTGTTAAGCTTAACCTCACTATCTGTCTGAATATCAAACATCTTAGGCATAACATGGGACAGGCATTTTTTTCTTTTTACTTTTATATGCCAGGATTTGCACTATTGCATTTTCAGAGTTCCACGTGCTACAACTATGTCTCTTTTGCCTTGTGCTTTAAAAGCAGTTTCTCTCAAGTGTAGGGCCATGCTTCTCAAACTGTGTCCTGAGATGTTGTAGACACTACAGCAAACTCACAAACTGAATAAAGAAGACTGTAAAGTCCTGAGGAAATAGTGGATCAAATATGCTGAGAACTACTAACTGAAGATTATTTACAATCTTAATGTTATATCACACTTTATTCCTTTTGTTTTTTGTTTGTTTTTTGGTACCCCGGGATCAAACTCAGGATCTTGCACTTGCCAGGCAGGGGTTTATGTTGCTGCGCTACCTCCCCAGCTCTTTCTATTGTTGATATTTTATCTTTGCAAATATTTTTATGTAGAAAAATGGACAAGTTTACTATTGTAAAATGTAGATAGATGAAAGGTTATGGAAAATGTGAAATCTCATATTATCTTTATAATTTTCCTGGATATGTAAAAGCTTAATTAAAAATCAATTACATAAGTTAATAGCCAAAATATTCAAGAAATGTCTGCAATTCAATAGAGAGAAAAAAATCTGAATTGAAAAATGGACAAATGAGAGGGAGGGGGAGAGGGAGAGAA
>NW_004524662.1:2788935-2792866 GCF_000260255.1 Octodon degus | reverse complement strand
TATATATAACCAACCTTGTGGCATAAGATGCTGAGTTCGAATTTACGAAAAGTTCCATGTCTGCAGAAAGCGAGTGACTAATTCCTGAGGTTAGAATTAGGGCATCTCCAAGGAACAGGACACACAAAGGAAGCAGACATGATAAAGAAAGGCACAGAGGTGTGGGAGAGGGCAGATGGGTGGGGAGGAAGATTCCTGTCTTGACAGAATCAGCCAGCAGCATGGCAGGCAGTGGTGGTCAGGGGTTGATTGATCAGTGGTTGAGAGGCTGCCTGACATCCTGCAAAGGAAGAGCAGGGGCTAGAGAGAGGATGACCTTTAACCCTTGGGCTCCTCGTACAAATTCCCTGAGACCCAGTGGCTTACCACCCCGTGGAGTCAGAAGTGAAAGACTGCAAACAAAGTTCTACTCAGGAGATGACCAAAGGGTAGGTTTTCACTTGTGGTTAAAAAACAAATGAAGGAAACTTTTGTACCAAAAAGCAAGCAAAAAGCGTTTGGCCCAAAATGTTAAAAAAAAACAAAAAAAGGGGGGGGGGGTAAAGAGAAAAGAGAAGTAGTGTGGAATTCAAAAAGCCCTGCGTCCTAATCCTGGCTTTGCTGTGGTCTTGCTGGGTGGTCAGCAAGCTATTCACACTTTTGAGCCTCACTTTCCTCTCAGAATGGAGACAGTGATTCCTATCCGTACACTACAGAGGGTGTTAGGAGAATAACAGACGCTGTGGTGGATGGCGCTCTGTAAAGCCAGCGTTCAAAGCCCCGCTTTTCTCCCTCTCTGGTCCAGGTGAATCTAGTGACTTGAATTGGGTGTTGGGAATTGCTTGGAGGGGAAGAAGGGAAGGGGGAGGGAGAGAGAGAGAAAGAGGAAGGAGAGAGAGAAAGAGAGAAAGAGAGAAAGAGACAGACAGACAGAGACACACAGAGAGAGACACAGAGAAACAGAGAGACAGAGAGAGACAGAGAGAGACAGAAGAGAAACAGAGACAGAGAGACAAAGAGATGGAGACAGACAGAAACAGAGCGATAGAGACACAGAGACAGAGACACAGAGAGAAAGACAGAGACACAGAGAGACAGAGACAGAGACAGACAGACAGACAGACAGACAGACAGACAGACAGACGGAGATTCTGTCTAGCTAAGGTACCTAACCTAATCAGACAGCAAATGTTACACAGAAAAAAATCTTGCAACTTGAATTGGAGCCCGAATTCTCTAAATGCTTCTGAGTCAATGAGCATTTTAAAGAGAATACTTTGGAGAATACTTTACAGTGAATACTTCGGAGGTCTGCCATCCCTTTTCCTGAGACAAATAGGAACACTATTCATTTCTTTCTCAATATTATTTTGAACTGCAATTACCATTAGTCACTGCTGTACTTTATTTTGCCTGTAACAGCTCCCGGTTTAGTGTTTTAAACGTTGCAGTGCAGTGATATTTGATTAATGTCAAGGGCAAAGCCTCCATCTTCTGCTCTCCTAGTATTTTTAGAAAAGCAAAACAGACTCGAGTTTATGTTTCACTTAAAAAAACATCCTTCCTGTGATGGTTGCTCCCTCGTTTGTATTGAGCTGTGTCCCCTCCAGGTAGAGCAGGTCTGTTTGTAGATTCCTGACGACACTGGAGCCAGGTGAAGGTGTTAGGGTATCATTTTAGGGGAAATAATGACAGCTTCTTTCTATTTATAGGTTTAATTGATTCTAATTTAGAAGACTCTAAAATCACAACAATCCTAGGCCAAGTACCTCCCATGAAGGATGACAGCTTGAAGACCCCTGTCAATCACCCAGCAGAGGCGACGAGTACCCAAATATTTCTGATTTTAAGGAGCCCCTCTAGTCCAATCAGTTGCCAAGAGTCTTCCTTCCTCTGCACCGCGCATGGATTAATTCTATAAGAGCAGCTTTTCCATTAAAGAAACTGATTGCAAACTTCCCTCCTAATTGTGAAATGCTCACCTGCTCGCTGTGAACGGGTCTGCAAAGATACCTTCCTTTTACCTTAGTTATCTGGGTGAGAACATAGTCTGAGCAGAACTTTAAGTTAAAATGCCACACTTTTCCACCCATAAAGAATGCGATATGCATCTGAAGTGGATGTGAAAACTTCAAAATGGATTTGATCTCACCGGCTGCTTTGAAAGCATCACAGTTTTCTGGTTAGTGTCCCTAAGTAAGAGTGCAGTGGGAATGGGAAATATAAGGAGTCCCTGACTCCATGCTTCATTAACATAATAATTGTCAAAAAGTGGCAACACTCTACACAAGCATGAGAGATTTATTAAAAAAATTATTAGGTTGAAATTAGTATAATTGTATGTTGGAATATTATGCAATCATGAAAATTACTTTTTTCTAGAGTATATAATCAGATGGGAGAATATTTTTTGAGAATTTGTAGTTTTAAAGAAAAAACTGCCTTGCAGCAGTTCAAAAGAATGAATACCTGAATATACTCATATAAGAAAATGCCTGAGGCCTCCCCCTGCGTCATGCACACATTCCAAGACAATGCACAGTGTAGCTCCGTTCTACCTGGGAGGAATGTTGGGTGGAGAGGTCAAGCGGTCTTTTTTGTCTTCTATTATTTGAGGGTCCTTAATGTAAACAGATGTGTATATTATGACATATCAGATTTTAAAATTTAGAGTAGGGTAACGGGGGGGGGGAATCACATAAATGACCCCATGGTCATCCTTTTCCATTCCATATTGCTTTTCCAGTTATAGATATCTAGGTAAGACAGGGCCAGGTTTTGTTAAGGGGCAGAGAAAGGGCGATGCCGCGGGGCGTGGGAGGCGGGGCGGCACTTCCTCTACATCAAGACCCTCAGCACAGCAGTGAAAAATCAGCGCAAGAGCAGGAACCCCGAGGCAGAGAGGGAGACCAGCCGGTGCCGTCAGCCGGTCTCGATCCCTTGCAGCTTGGTCCCTTGCAGCTGGGTTGGCAACCTGATCCACTTCGGAGCTCACAGGGGTTTCCCGGGATCACATAGGTCCAGAGTGTGCCAAGGAAGCCCGTTCTGCCTCCTCATCAGCCGTCTGTGTCTTGGGTCGTCTCCCTGGATGCCACGGAGCCCGAAGCCAAAGGGTAAGGTGCCCCTCTCGCTAGCGGAATTCTCAGGCCAGCCCCTGAACGCCTTTGATTTTTTTCCTTTCAGGGTGTTCTTTCCTGCTCGACCAAACTCTCTCCCATTGGGTTAATATACTGGGTGAGGCTTCAGGGAAGGTCGAGTCATGCAGTCATCCCGTGACGGGGCTGGAGAGACTGCAGGGGACGCGGACACGGCCTGGGGAGGAGGGCATCCTCCGCGGGATGCTGTGAAGGTTGAAACGCAGGGCAAGTTCTCTTCTCTTTCTAGGCGTGACCCTGCCAAATTCACAAGACAGAAGAAAACATTAAATAGCAGTCACTGCCAGAGGGTTGGAAGAATTACAGTGAAAAGAATTATAGTACGGAGGAGTGAGCATCCAGATCCCGACTTAGCTTAGGTAAGAGAAAATGTGATTAATCCTCCAGGGTCAAGAAGAGCTGCTCTAACCCGCTTTATTGCAGAAAGGGTTGTCCGAACTGCCCTCGGGCCTGGAAAGCAAAAGCGAGGTCCTATGTTGCCACCTAGAGGCCGGCGCCGCGAAATGCTGGCTGAGGAACCGAGCGGATCTGGCTCTTCAGAGAAATCTCTGTCCAAGTTTAATCGCGGCATTTAAAAACTGCCAGCTTCAAGCTTACCAATGCCAATCAGTGCTTTTTTCACAGGACATAAACATGTGTTTGAACTTGTGTCCCCACGATAACTGAGTGATTTCAGGGTGGCAAAAATATTGGCTGTTTCTAAAATCTTGCCTGAATATGGGAGACATTGTGTCCAAACACAGGCAGGCGCACTCGTGTGTGTGTGTGTGTGTGTGTGTGTGTGTGTGTGTGTGTGT
>NW_004524662.1:2774758-2780359 GCF_000260255.1 Octodon degus | reverse complement strand
ACACACACACACACACAAAATAAATAAATAAAATAAATAATAAATAAACAAATTTTTAAAAAATGAATTTTGAGGATAAAATTTATGTTGCAGTTTTTACTACAGTAATTAAAATATTGATATTCTGAAAGATAAAGATGATTAAGAGCTAGGAGTGTAACTCAATGGTACAGAATTGCCCAGCATGCAGGAGGCCTTGTATTTGATCCCTAGCACTGTGTAAAGTTTATTTTAAATCAATTATGGAGGTAAACAGGTAGAGGTGAATAGAAGTAGTGGTTGATGAAAAGGGATGGAACCATCACACTTTGCTTCTCCCTCCGCAAGTTTTCTGTAGACATCAGACCTGAGCTGGGTGGGGAGAAGGGTAAGCCTCAACTTGGGATAAGGAGATGAACATTTTATTCACTGAATTGAGATCACATTTTGTGCTTTTTTTTTTTTTTTGTATTTTATGGAAGGGTGTACAGGGTGTTCAGGGTTTCATTACTAGATTGGACTTGTAGTGATCTGCCAGTTTACAGCCTTCCAAGAGCTGGTATTACAGGTACACGCCACCATGCGCAGTCTCAATTGCTGTCTCAGCATGCCCTGGGGGTGGGGCCAGCACAGCAGGCCCAGGGATTGAACCCCCAGCCCCTGCCCTTGCTTGCAGGTGCTTTAATCCTCTGAGCTATTTGGCCAGCCCCGCATTTTGTGCTTTATGACTGCATTGTTGGAGGCCAGGGAGATAGCTCAGTAGAATAAGCACTTGCCTGTCAAAAAAAGACTGCATGATCAACAAAATCACAAGACTCTAGTTTTCATTTTCTAAGGAATCTCCACACTGATTTCCACTGATTTCCTGGTGGTTGTACCAGGCTGCCCTCCCACCAACAGTGGACAAGTGTTCCTTTTTCTTCCAAAACCCTACCAGCATTTGCCATTGCTTGATTTCTTGGTGATATCCATTTTTCCTGGGGTGAGATGGAATCTCAGCATTGTTTTAAGTTCAATCCCTCAAATGAATAGTGATGTTGAACACTTTTTCATATATTTATTTGCCATTTCTATTTCCTGATCTGAGAAGTGTCTATTCATTTCAGTTGACTATTTTTGGATTTGGTCTTTAAATTCAGAGGGTTTAATTTTTTGGCGTTCTTTACATATTCTAAATATTAATCCCTTGTCTGAGGAACAGCAGGAAATTTTCTTTCCTACTCAATGGGTTGCCTCTTCACTCTGTTGATATTTGTTGTGCAAAAGCTTTTTAATAAGATGAGATGCCAGTTGTAGGTTCTTTGTGATGTTTCCTTTGTAGTCTGGATTTTATTTATAAAGTTTTTGCCTATACCTATTTAAACAGGAGTTCTGCTTATTCTAACTCCTGTCTACAAGAGTTCTATCTATCTATTTTGCAGCAGGTTTAGTGTTTCTGTTTTAACATTTTAATCTTTGATATATTTTGATCTTAGTTTAAGATATGGTGAGAGATATGGTTCTATCATGCGGCATGGGGAAAGCCAATATTTCTAGCACCATTTATTAAAGAGACTATCTTCCTTCCAGTGAAGGTATTGGGCATCTTTGTGAAGATAAGTTGGTTGTATGTGTTTTGAGCTCTTTCTGCATCTTCTAATCTTTTCCACTGATCCTCAGGTCTGTTTTATTGTTTGTTTTTCTAGTACCATGAAGTTTTTATTATGGTGGATTTGTAGTATGATTTAAATTCAGGGATTGTGATGCCTATGGACTTACCTGCCTTTGTTGCCCAGAATTGATTTTTCTATTCTAGGCTCCTTCTGGTTCAAAATAGATTTTAAGATATTTTATCTAGGGGCTGGGGAGATGGCTCAGTAGAATAAGTGCTTCTCTGGCAAGCGCAAGGGCCTGAGTTCAATCCCCGATCCACCCCCCGCCCCCAGAAAAAGATATTTTATCTAATGCTGTGAGCTATACTATTGTTATTTTTATAAGAATAGCATTAAATCTGTATTCCAATTTGGGAGTATGACCATTTTCACTATGTTGGGTCTTCCTACCGAGAACAAGTGATATCTTTCCATTTTCTGATTTCCTCTTCAATCTCCTTTTTAGAGTACTATACTTTTCAATGTAGACATATTTCACTTCCTTCATTGGACTGGTATTTCATTTTTTAAAAAATGAAGTAGGTATATAATTTTTTGATGTTATTATGAAAGGTGTGATTTCCATAATTTTCCTCTCAGTGAGTTTGTTGTTTGTGTGCAGGAATCCTACTAATTTTTCTGTATTGACTTTGCAGCTATACTACTGAATCTGATTATTCAGTGTAGAAGTCTTTTGTAGAGTTTTTGAGTTCTTCGCTGGAGAGTATCATATGCAAATAATAATTTAACTTCTTCATTTACTATTTATTCTTTTTATTTCTCTCTTTTATGTAATTTCTCTGGCTAATGTTCCAGAACTATACTGAACAGGAATGGTGATAGTGGACATCCTTGTTTGTTCTTAAATTTAATGTGCAAGCTTTCAGTTTTTGATGATATTTTGATGATCATCATTTAATATGATGTTGGCTGTTGGTTTGTCTTAGATGATTTTATCAGATTAAAATAAAGACCATCAGTTAAAATTATTTGAAGGGTTTTAATTATGAATTGACATTGTAGTTTGTCAATTGCTTTTTTCATCTATTGAGATATTTATGTGATTTTTGAATTTGACTGTGTCAATATATTGTATTTATTTTTTATTTGAATATGTTGAATCATCCTTGCATCTCTGGCATGATTCTTATTTGCTTATCATGTATAATCTCAATTACTTGCTGCAATCTGTTTTCCAGTATCTTATTGGGAAATTTTATGTCTATTTTTATTAGGGAGATTAGTCTTTGATCCTTTTTTTGGTTTTGGCATCTTGCTTCCAGGAATAATTTGAGAGTATTACTTCCTTTGCCATTTCATTACAGAATTTGAGGAATAATGGCATTAGATCTCTAAATTTCTTGCAAATTCAGCAGTGAGTCCACCAGGACCTGAAGTTTTCTTTGTTGGTAAATTTTAATATCTTCTAGATTCAGCTTTAGTAATTCATATGTATATAGGAATCTGGCTATTTCTTCCGTGTTTTCCATTTTATTAGAATAAAGTTTCTTGAAGTAAGTATTCGTTATCTTTGTATTTCTGTAGGATCTATTGTGATTTTACCTTTTTTGCTCCTAATTGCATGAATTTGAGTTTTTTTATTTCCTTGTTTGACAAGGTTGGCTAAGAATTTATAAATTTTATTTAATCTCCAAAAAACCAATTCTTCAATTAATTGATACCTTGTATTGTTTTGTTAGTCTCTATTGCATTAATTTCTATTCTGAACTTTACAAATTTCTCCCTTGGATAAGCTTTGGGATTGACTTGTTCTTTTTTTTTTTTTTCCTAGAGGTTTGAGGTTCAATCTTAGGTGGCTTATTTTAGTGTGTTCTGTTTTCTTCATGTGGCAATTCATTGTTGTGAACTTCCTTGTTAGGACTGCTTTCATTGCATCCTATAACTTCTGGTATGTTACATAGGCATTTTCATTTAATGGTAGAAACTATCTAATTTGTTCTTTAATTTTATCTGTGACCCATTTCTTTTTCAGGAATGTGTTATTCAATTTGTATGTGTTTACTTAGTTCTTGTGATTCTTTTTCCATTGATTTCCAATTTCACTGAACTATTTTCTAATAATATACATGAGATAATTTCAATTCTTTTTCATTTAGTTAATCATGTTCTATGAGCCAGTATGTGGTGTATTTTGGGGACTGTCCCCTGTGAAGCTGAGTACAATGTGTATTCTGATTTTGTGGGATAGAAGCCTGTAGATACCTATTAAATTCATTTGTTCGCAAGTTCGGTTCAGATTTTATATTTCTTTGTAATTATTTTGTGTATTTGTAACAGTGAGGTATTAAGATCTTTCATCACAATCATGTTAGTACTTATTTGATCTTTTATGTCCATTAATATTTGTTTTATATCCTGGGTGTGTCAGTATTGGTGCATATATATTTGGTTATCTCTTTTTCTTGGAGTTTGTCCTTATCAAGTATGGAGTGACCTTCTCCGTCTCTTTTGATAAGCCTTGGCTTGAAGTTCACTTTGTATGCAAGTATAATAGCTATCCTGCTACTCTCTTGGTCTTTATGTCTCTCCCAAGGTCCTAGCTTCCTAATTTATTAGAGATGAATAGTTTCTATCTACCTGGCTCTGTACCAAGTCTTCCGTTCTGGACTATAGTAATGGTTGTCACCCTACACAATCACAATTGTTGTCATACAAGGAAGAACAACTAGGTATAATGGATATGACATCCTGGCTAAAGTCATGCAGAATGGAATAATAGTAGTCAGGGGGCTGGTATCCTCCTGTGCTCTTTGTACAAATAAACCTGAGGCAGGATTTAAAAAAAGTAGCATCAAGCACAGTCTAGAAACTGAGAAGCTGTGGTAACTAATTTGGTACCTTTAACTACAGGGGCAACTTCTATAGTTATATTTTAAAAATACATCATGGATCAGGAACTTGTATACAATGAGTTTTGTTTTAATTGAGTGATTTTACTTTGAGAACAGATTTAAGAATGGAGGGAAAAGATAAATGCAGAGAAATATAGTAGAAGCAATACTTGTAAAGAAAGGGTGTTTGCCCAACCTGTGGTAAAATGGAGTAAAGACAGGACAGTAGGAATGAAGGAGAAATCAAAAGAATATTGAAGCAAATCATACTATAGTGATAGTATTCACTCAGTTGAAAATATATAAAAAAAATCAAGAACTTTTTTGGGTCTTCCAAGTTAAGTATCATGTCATCTGCAAATAATGATAGCTTAACTTCTTCTTTACCTGTTCTTATTCTTTTTATTTCTCTCTCTTGTCTACTGGCTCTAGCTAATAATTCCAGAACTATATTGAAAAGAAGAGATGATAGAGGACATCCTTGTCTTGTAGCAGACTTGACAGTAAAAGATTTCAGTTTTTCTCAATTTAGAGTTATCTTAGGTTTGGGGTTGCTATAGATGGGTTTTATCAGATTGAAGTACAGGCCATCTATTCCAATTTTCTATAGGACTATGAACATGTAGAGTGTGCTAAGGAGAGTCACATGGAGAGAAAACATTCTCTCAGGCTTTCACAGAAAGCAAATTGGTCAAGCAGTGGCCATGACTCATCCACATGGGTGACACAAAGAATTTACAAACCGTGATACAGAGTTTCAGGGTAAATCCTGAGGGGATTTGACAGACTTTGGCAAACACACAATTTACATTCCTTGTTATATAGGTCTTGCTTTATCTTGGTCTTAACCATCCAGCAGAAAAGTACAAAAATGATGTATAAAAAGTAAAGCCATATTAATATGCCAAGCTATAAAAGGCTCAAGTCAAGAACTTCTGACATTGCCAGTCCTATGGATAATCTGCTACTATTATGGACTACTGGACTATATTGGATTATTTTGCTGAATTCACACACCTACAATATTTAAATGACAAGAGAATACTGGTCTCTGACAAAATTCAACAAAAAAAAGGGTTACAAATGAAGGACCATTTTCCCCCCATAATTTTATTGATAAACAAATAGCAATGAGACAG
>NW_004524662.1:2771719-2774658 GCF_000260255.1 Octodon degus | reverse complement strand
GTGTGTGTGTGTGTGTGTGTGTGTATGAAAGTGTCACTGTCACTGTCCAACTGGATGACCTGAGGAAAATCATTTAATCTCTCAGGTCCTCTTCTTTTTTTATATAAAACCAGAGTGCTGAATTAACTTGATAACACTAAATACCACTAAAACCCTAAAAATCTGTGTTTCCAGAATCATTTAAACTCTCTTTTAGCCCAGACATCAGTTAAAAACAGAATTGGCAGAGTATACAAAAAGCACTCTTAGCCTGCATTTGTGAATATGAATTTTTCAAGGAAAACATGTCTTTGCTGCCCTCTAGAGATTTGCCAGAAATCTGCATGAATTTAATATCATAAATCTCCAAATGAGAGACTTTGTTGTTCGAAGCTTGGACCTGGGCAGTTCTCTGAAGCCTCAGGAAAGTTATTTTTTCTGCAACGTATTATTCATTCTTTTTATTCTTGTTTTACACACATTGTTCATTCAGTTCGATTCATTTTTACCTTTTATTCCAGATACTTCCACCCCATGCCTCCCCTACCACTTCCAAGCTCTTCCTGTTAATGGCTTTTGGCTATTGGAAGTTAAACCCTCACTGTTTCTAGAAAAAAGAGTCAATTTTTCTGAAGGATTGTCTGCTCCATAAATATGTCTCCTCCGGATAAGTGGTTCAACACCCCAAGGAGGATTATCTGTTCTAATTTCTGGGGCCAGTGCTTATAAAAAGTAATCACAGCTTGTGTGCTCCAAATCCTCCGCTGAAGTAACAGAAATAGAACTCTGCTACCAAGCTGCTGGAGAATTGCAGACTTCCAAGTGGAAGCTCAGCAACCTATGGAAGACAAGCTGCAACTTGAGGCTCTTTGGGAATTACAGTCCAGTCTTAAGTTATCCCAGGGCTACAGCCCATCTGTTATTTCTTTTAAAAAGTTTTCATGGACACACAGTTGCATGTGCTTATAGGATATAATTGTGGTAATATGTTGCATGTATACAATATGTAATGGTTAAATCTAGGCAATTAGCGTTTCTTTGTGTTGGGGGCTTTAAGCTCCTTTTTTCTAGTTATTTGGAGCTATGCAATAAATTGTAAATGGAGGGCGAGGGAGATGGCTCAGTGGAATAAGTGCTTCCCTGGCAAGCACAGGGACCTGAGTTCAATCCCCGGTTTCACCAAAAAAATTTAAAAAATAAATAAATAAATTGTAAATGATAATTACCCTATTGTGCTATCGAAGACAAGAACTTACTCCTACAGTCTGTTTCGGTACCCATCACCCATCCTCTCACTTTCCTCTATCTTACCCTTTAGAGAACACGATCATACTCTATTGCTGTGAGATCAACCTTTCTAAACTTCCTCATGGAGTGAGAACATGTAGGGCTAGTCTCTGTGTGCCTGAATTAGTTCACTTGACATGACATCCTCTGGTTCTACCCAGGTTACCACAAATGACAGGATTTCATTCTTTGTCATGGTATGCATGATTTCTCGCCTACCCAGTTGTTTGGTGACATAGAGTTGAGAGAAAAGTGGAAACAATGCCTTTTTCCTGTTGCATTTTCTTTTCTTTTTCTTTCTTCTTTCTTTCTTTCTTTCTTTCTTTCTTTCTTTCTTTCTTTCTTTCTTTCTTTCTTTCTTTCTTTTTGTGGAACCGGGGATTGAACTCAGGCCCTTGGGCTTGCCAGAGAAGTGCTTCTTCCACTGAGCCATCTCCCTGGCCCCTACATTCTGTTTACACTAATCCATTAATCCATTTAAGAAAAAATTCGGCTGGAGTTTTTGTCATCATTATTGATCAAACAACAGCGATATGCTTCAAAATTATGCCAGTAATTAAAATGTTGGCTGTGACCTATTACAGCCTCTCATGCCACAGCAGTTGGAGGATCCCTGGGGGTTGCATCATGGTCCTTCAGGGTTACTGCTGGAGAGGAGACCAAAGACCCATTCTTCTTGATCTACATTCACACTCTGTCCACTTGAGGGCATGAAGTTAGATCTAGTTGGGACTGTGTAAGACTTCTTGGGCACTAGGGCATCAGGAAATAAGCAAAGCATCAGGGAGAGAGAGAGAGAGAGAGAGAGAGAGAGAGAGAGAGAGAGAGAGAGTTATAGAGGTACCAATGTTGTTCACCATTCATAGCCAGAGAACGAACTAGCAGTGATCTTGAGGACTTATGTGTTTGTTACAATTCAAAGGGGACTGATGATAAAGCCAACTTTTTTGCTTAGCCTGTAGCATAGCCGAGTTTTGATTTTTTTTAGCCAAGACTCAAAACCTACCTTGTCTGCTATCACGGGCTGGCTCTCAGTTGCTGGCTATGTGTCTGATGTTAAGTCTTAACACCACTCTGCCCCTGTGAGCCCTGACCCTTTCTCTCTGGCATGATCCAGGGGACATCCTTTATGATGCCCCCCTAGATCATGCTAATTTTCAGAGAAAAGACAGGTGGCATCAGAAAGCACAGATGTTCCAGAACTTTTGTTCACTCAGAAGTGAATGGTGGAATTAGAAGCACTTTTTATTATGCATTGTCTTGGTACATATTCTGAAAATGTCTTCCAAGTTTAAGAAATAGATTTATAGTAGAATTGAGAAAGGAGGGAGAGATAGAAAAAACTTTTGGAGGACATTACTGCAGCTTGCTAATATTACCAGGCTTCTTCTCTTTGAAAATGCTCAGGAGGGGGCTGGGGAGATGGCTCAGTAGAATAAATGCTTGCCTGAAAATGCTCAGGAGAGCTACCTTCAAAGAAAGTCAACCATGTGGCTTGTTTTAGCCAATTGAATATAAGAGGGGGCATGAAGTTCAGTGATAGAGCACCACCCTAGCATGTGCAAAGTCCTGGGTTTGGTCGCTAGCACCACAAAAAGAAAGAAGAGAGACAAAGAGAAGAGGAGAGGAGAGGAGAGGAGAGGAGAGGAGAGGAGAGAGGAGGGGAGGAGAGG
>NW_004524662.1:2768673-2769564 GCF_000260255.1 Octodon degus | reverse complement strand
ATAATATTCAAATAACATCTCCCTTATCTATGATAATAAAGTTTCTGCTGTCAGAAAAGCAAAAAAAATATTCAAATAACAGAACTAAACAAAAAAAGAGGATATGGAAGAATGTCCATTTTGTATCTGTGTATTCAAAGTGGTTAGGATAGATATATAGTTACATTCTCTTAATGAATAGAGGGATTTGTTTGAACAGTGTTTGTAAATAGGATATCATGTCCACATCTTGTACAGCAATTAACCCCTAGGAAGAATGTATGCAATGTGTTAATTATTTAAACTGTCCTACCAATTTGGTTTGAAACTGTCTCATTGCTATTTGCTTCTCAATAAAATTATGGGAGGGGGAAAGAAGCATCACCTCTGTGCAGAAATGTTTTCAAGTTCTGTGAGGTTCCCCCGTGCCTCCCCTCTTTGGCAGAACATATGTTCACGCGGCAAAGGTTACCAGTTCAAAGCAATCTGGAATCCTTAAGCCACCACAGGAAGGACAAACTGACTGGAAAACTAATAGAGTCTGAAGAGGCACTTCAGTGCCTGAGAATTAAGCTGGTGCTGCCTGAGGCCCTGAGATTTGGAGGTGTTTTCGTGCTGCAGCACGCCCAGGCCCTCCTCACCAGGATGTATCTTCATGCTCCTGTAAAGTGAATCTGTATAATTTGAGTGTGATTTTCCTTGACAAAAGAGATGGAAATGGAAGTTTTCATGTCTCTCTTATCTCCATTAATATTATAACAGCTCCAATATAGGGCTTACCTTCGCACTGACCTGTTTCTTGCTCTAAAAATAATTTTCTTGCTCTAAAATTAGGTTATGTTTGAGCTTTGTGCTTCTTGTCAGACTTGTCTTGCTAAGTGTATCATCTTCTCCATAGCTACCATTATGTAG
>NW_004524662.1:2735421-2758128 GCF_000260255.1 Octodon degus | reverse complement strand
TTTTTCCAAATTTGTGGGTTGCCTTTTCACTTTGTTGGTAATTTTTTTTGATGTGAAAAAACTTCTCAGTAAGAGCAGGTCCCAGTTGTTAATTCTTTCAGCTGTTTCATGTGCGATTTGATTTTTGTTCATGAACTGTTTGCCTCCGCCTATGTCTTCAAGAGTTCCTCCTACTTTCTCTTCCAGGAGATTTAGTGTTTAGATACTTTAATGTTTAGATCTTTAACCCATTTTGACTTTAGTTTAGTGCATGGTGGTAGGCCTGGGTCAAGTTTTAGTTTTCAGCATGTAGAGAGCCACTTTTTCCATCACCATTTGTTTAAGAGGCTATCTTTCTTGCAGTAAGTATGTTTGACCCCTTTGTCAAAGATAAGGTGGCTGATTGCTAAAGTATGCTCTGAAAACTTTCCAGGTTAAAGTCATCATTGCTTAATGCTATAGCTTGGAAACTTGGGACCCAGAGACCTCTTCCTTTGTCTCAGAGGCACCATAACTCTTACTTAGGTGTTTTTGTGACCCTCCGCATCATTTGCCCCTCACCCTACCCCCAAAGACAGGTATATTTTGTTTGGACTCAATGTTCAGAAAATTTTAATCCTACACTTAGTCCAATGATTGTTTTTCCTTAATTGATGAGTCAAGATATCACTGCTCAGATTCTTGTCAGAAATTATAAAGTTTGAGCTCTTTGTTCTCCACCACTTACTGAAAGCTGGTTTCAAGAAATGTTGATAAATCTGGCTTATGAGGACAGGAAAACATTGTTCTAAGATACTTTTAAATTTTGCCTTAAGATTTCACCAGATTACAAGTATCTCCTATTTCTTATAGACATGTGGGTTCATACTTTGGCCTGTCCTAATGCATTTTATGAGAGACTCTCTGCTGCATTTATGGGTTTACTGTGGTTGAGAACCCATCCTCTCCATAACTGTGCTTCCTCCTCAAAAGGCCTTTCAGGTATAAGGAAAAGATGGGGTTCTTCTTGTAACGCAGCTTACCTGTAGCCAATGGAGAGTACGAGGCTTGCAGGTTAGTGTTGCTTCTTCTCTATATTGAATTATCAAAGCATTTTAAAGCCAAATTTCTGACTCACCCCTAGCTACTATCAACACCTTAGAATACACATTTCTTTTCTTAGAATACTCATTACAGATGTATATGCCTTTCCTTCTTATGTTGCTTCTGTTTATCTTTATCCTTCGATTAGTTCCTATTTTTGTAAGTTGCCCTAAATTGTTCATAGAACAAAGTTTCGTTTTAGACCAAATGAAATAACTGCTTCAGCCCCAGTTGTACCCTTCCATCCCTAACCACCTATTTCATTTGACTTCTTAAATACTCTTTACTGAAGCCAATTAAATAATTAATAATGAGCATTATGATAACAATTATTGGTTGAGAAATTCTATGAGCTAGAAAGATTATTGACATGCATTTTCTCATTTAATCTTTACAGCCAGCCCTCAGATATACACAGTGTTATGTTTTTATGCTATGACAAAGAGAAAACTGAGACTCAAGAATTTTAAAATATTATTCACATTAGTAAATGACAGAGCTTGAATGGAAACATTCCAAGGCCCTTTTCCTTCCCAGGTTACCATCTTGAAAAGCTGGTGCTCTTTACCCTTCATAAGAATTAACTTTTGGAAGTAAGCTGGGGTCTCCGCCGCCGACTGAGAGGAGCGGGCTCTTCTCGGCGCCAACTTCTGTGACCTGGCCATCAGCCCCACGTCACGGTCTGGAGGGGAGAAGAGGACGAGGGGGCCGAGGCTTTCTCCGGGGCCACTGGCTCTCTGGATCATCAGGAGTTTGCAGCTGACGTTGAATCCAGGCTGAAGATGGAAGGCGTGGAACTGAAAGAAGAATGGCAAGATGAAGATTTTCCAATACCTTTACCAGAAGATGACAGCATTGAAGCCGATGTGCTTCGTGTACCTGGATCAGAGAGCCAGCCTGACTCCTCAAAAGTTAATGGGAATAAAGTGAGAAAGAAATTAATGGCTCCAGACATTAGCCTGACTCTGGATCCTAGAGATGGCTCTGTGTTGTCGGACGATTTGGATGAAAGTGGAGAAATCGACTTGGATGGCTTGGAACCCCGTCAGAGAACAGCAATGAGTTTGAGTGGGACGATGACCTTCCAAAACCTAAAACTACTGAAGTCATTAGGAAAGGTTCAGTCACTGCGTACCCTACCGCAGAGGAGAAGGGGGATGGGCGGCGCTGGCGCATGTTCAGGATTGGGGAGCAGGACCACCGGGTCCACATGAAGGCCATCGAGCCCTACAAGAAAGTCATCAGCCACGGAGGATATCACGGGGATGGATTAAATGCCATCGTGGTGTTCTCAGTCTGCTTCATGCCAAAGAGTGGCCAGCCTAACTACCGATACCTGACGGACAATCTCTTTAAGTATGTTATTGGCGCTTTGGAGCTGTTAGTAGCAGAAAACGACATGATAGTTTACTTAAATGGTGCAACAACGGGAAGAAAAATGCCCAGTCTGGGGTGGCTCAGGAAGTACCATCAGCAAATTGATAGAAGGTTATGGAAAAACCTGAAATCCCTGATGATTGTTCATCCTTCTTGGTTTATCAGAACACTTCTGGCTGTTATGACCATTTATTAGCTCAAAATTCAGCCAGAAAATTAGATACGTCTTTAATTTGGCAGAACTAGCAGAACTTGTTTCCATGGAGTACGTTGGCATACCAGAATGCATCAAACAGGTTGATCAAGAGCTAAATGGAAGACAAGATGAACCGAAAAGCGATCAGTGAGCGTGGCCTCCAGCGCACGCCGGGCTGAAGACTGCGGCCACGGTGCAGCCACGTCCTGCCGTGCATTCGCGATGCACTTCTTGGCTTGTATTTTTGTGTAATCTGTGGCAAATTGATTTGATTGTTTAACGGACTTTTGTATAAGGGACTGCTCATTGCTGTCCTGGTTTTTCAATCTCCCGGATGTAGCTCTTTGGTGGCTACTCGCATTGTACTCACTTGTATTTTCTATTGCTAAATAGCAGAGAACTACACTTTATATAAAACAATTCATGCATTTGTTTATTGAACAATGCATCTTCAGTAAAATATTTATATGCGTAAATGGTAAAGGAAAGAAATAATATATATTTTTATGTTTTTGAACAATATTTTTTAATGCATACCTATCGTGTGGAAGAATATGCAGGTAAATAAGACCATTTTACAAAGTGCATGTTAGAATTTTTTTTTTCTAAATGGTTGAATACATTTCCTGGGTAACTTAGAAAATTAAGTTGTTCTAAGGCAGGAGACAGTTAAACTGAGTCTCATCATACCCGAAGATATAGATAGATTAGTGCCGTCCTGAGTTCACTTGACATGTATAGTTCTTTAACTCCAAAGTGCAAACACAAGTGACTTGCACATTTGCTCCTTTTTTAAAATGAGTAAACAAGCCATTTTTCAGAATTAGAGAACTTCAGCGGCTAGACATGAGGGTCTGTATATATGTATATTTGGGGCATTCTGTCTTCTGGCCCAGAGTCAGAACTGTTGCCAAGTCTTGGACTCGTTCACTGATGTGAAATAAGTGGTGTGCTCAGAGCACTGCCCTGAGCACGCGCCCTGAGTGAGCGGTGCCCAGGGTGTGGGGGGCTTTCCTGCCACTCCCTGGGCACACGGGGGGCTGCTGTGAACGTTGCTCTCACTGTGGCACTTTACCAAAACACTTCTGTGGCAGTCCTTTGAACTCAGTGGTAGTTTGACTTAGTAAGATATGGTATGTTTTCAAGTCGAATTGTGTTGGATGGTTCTGTAAATGACATTACTTTTGTAAGTCTTAGAGCATCATTTTCTTGTATTGTTTGGGAAAACATGTTTGATACAAGCAAAAAAAAAAAAAAAAAGAATTAACTTTTGATGGATTTCAGCTGCACTAAGGACAGGTAGCCCTCAAACCCAGTGGTTCATTTCTCCAACAGGGATGTGGTTGAGAGCGTGAGTGGGATGCCTTAGCCATCAACACGTTATCCTGCATTTCTGAGCTAGCATAGCCTCACCATCAATTGTTCCTTCTCCTTTCTTTCTTTCTCTTTCTTCTTTCTTTCTTTCTTTCTTTCTTTCTTTCTTTCTTTCTTTCTTTCTTTCTTTCTTTCTTTTTTTCAGAACCAGGGATTGAACTCAGACCTTTGCACTTGCCAGGGAAGCACTTATTCTACTGAGCCTTCTCCCTTTTGATGGAGGTGAAAGCTAGAGAGAGAGAGATGGAGAAAGAAGAAGATAACAGTTCATGCCTGTGATCCTAGCATTCTGGAAGGCTAAGGCACAGGCACTGTGAATTCAAGCCCAGCCTGGGCAATTGAAAGACTTAGTGAGACTCTATAAGATAAACACAAATAAGCAAACAAAAACCTTGGAATATGCTCAGAGCAAAGGTCCTGGGTTAAATCCCCAATACCAAAATTAAAATGGTTGGGACTATGTATATAAAAATATAGTTTTTAAATTTCAGACACAATACTAAATAATTAGAATTTATATTTTTGTTAGTCTAGTCTAACTAATCTCTCTCTCTCTCTCTCTCTCTCTCTCTCTCTCTCTCTCTCTCTCCAGGAAGGTGCTTAATCCACTGAGCTATCTCCTTGGCTCCTTGGCCCAATCTGGGTTGATTTTCATGAAGTAACAGGCAGAAATCTGTATTTTCTTAAACTTGAATTTATAAAGTAGTAATTTATATGCAATTCAAGTTAACTTTTTAGTTTATAATTGAGAGTTTTGACAAGTGTATACACTCACACATCCACCACCATAATCAAAGTTCAGAGTATTTCCATTATCCCCCAATATCATGTTTGTGAAATAAGTCAGATACAGAAAGATAAGTGCTGCGTATCCTTGGTCATATGTGGAAGCTTAAGACGTTGATCTTATACCAAGGGGAAATAGAACAGAGATAAACAGAGGCATGAAAGGGGAGGAGCGAAGAAGGGCAACAGATCTGCAGAGTAGGCTCCATAAGAGTTACAGCAGAAGAATGACTTTGAAAGTTCTACAACACAGCAGGGTAACTATATTTTGCAATAACTTATTAAGCATTTTATAAAGAATGGGGAATGGTGGTGCACATCTGTAATTCCAGTGCTCTAGGAGACTGTATTAGGAGAATCAAAGGCTTAAGCCCAGCCCAGCCAACTTAGCAAATTTGTCTTAAAAGTGGTGTGGGTGAGCTGAGGATGTAGCTTAGGAAAAAGGTCCTGAGTTCAATCCCCAGTACTCCCTCCAAAACAAGAACTATAAAAGAGGAACTCAAAATTCCCCAACACAAATAAATGATTAATATTTAAGGAGATGAAGATGCTAGTTTGGCCATTACAGATTATATGCATGCATCAGTTTACCACACCATACCCCACAAATATGTACAATTATTACATGTCTATCTTTTAAAAAGTTAAAAATGTATTTTCTTCTGAAGTTAATTCCCTCCTTTCAACCTACCAGTCCCAGGAAAGAATGTAATATTACCTAATCTACAATGTCATTTACATGGAATCATAAATATATGTTCTTTTGGGCCAGCAGACTAAAGCACCTGCTTAGCCAAATGAAGGGACCACGGTTCGATCCTGGTGCCACATGCTGCGCCGGCCCTGCACTCAGGGCAGGCTCAGTCAGCCAGAGTCTGAGCATAATTACTCCTGTAATCCCAGCAATGGGGAGACTGAAAGCAGTAGGATCACCATGAGTCTGAGCTTTGCAGTGAGACCCTGCAACAACCAACTGTCAGTATGTACATATATTCTTTTGTGTGTCTTCTTTTACTTAAGACAAGTTATATTCTGGAATTTATGTTTTATGTTTCAATTGTTCATTCATTTTTATTATTGAGTGTCTGACTGTAGATGGAATTTATATATGTGGATTTACCACACCTTATTTACCCATTCATCAGTTGATGGCATTTGCTTTGTGATGACTTTCATGAACCAAATTTCTGTGACTCTTGGTCTGCAGATTTTTGTGAGTAAGGACCCAGAAATATGATTATCAAATTGTGTGTTAAGAGAAGTTTTTTAAAAAAAATTATTCATTTTAATGAGAAAAAAGATAAAATAGCAATGAAACAATTTCAAAACAAGTTAGTAAGATGTTTACAACAACTAATACATTGTGTATTGTTGTCTTCATAGTAGTTATTCAGAGGACAAGATGCAGACAGGATATCTTGTCCAAGCATATTAGTACAAACTTTTATTCTCAGTGAACTAAGAGGAAGTAGCTGTATATCTATCCTAACTCTCTTGTGTATATATATATTTTTTTCCTTCCCTTTTTTTTCCACAGTGAAACTGTCCTTTATTTACACTTTTGTGAAGTTAGTAATGCATGACACTAGGTTGCCTAGCAAATGATAACTAACCTTATTCAGGCAGGATGTTCATCTCAGGAGTGAAGTAGCTTGTTTGTTTTAGGCACTGGGCCATGTCCCACCTACATATATTTGATCAATTGCCTAGCTGTGTGGCTCCCAACATATCCCCTTTTTTTGTTTTGTTTTTTCAGGGATGGATGTTCCACTGCAGTTAGAGAAGCTGTATTTGGAGAAGTCTTTAAAGTACCTTCTCATACTTGATGCTAGTCTAAAGATTGTAGGTACTTGAATTCAGCAAAATAACCCATTATAGTACAATATTCCATAATAGTAATGTGTTATCAGTGGAACTGGAAATTGTCAGAAGTTGTTGACTTGAGCCATTTACAGCTCTGCATATTAATATAGCTTTACTTTTTATACTTCATGGTTACACTTTTCTGCTGGATGGTAAGACCAAATTAGAGCAAGACCTGTATAACCAAAAGTATAACTTTTGCTTCTGACAAGGTCAGACAAATCCCCTAGGATTTACCCTGGAACCATGTACAACACCTTGTAGATCTTTTGTCAGTATCAGTCATCTGGATGAGTCACAGCTATTGCTTGACCAATTTGCTCTCTGTGAAAGCCTGAGAGAAATTTTTCTATCTAGGTGACTCTCCTTAGGCACACTATACATCATCAATCACTTTCCTTTGTGGCCTTATAACCTTCTTGATCAGGAAATTTGGGGCACCACTGAGTTATAAGATGTCACAGCACAGGTTCTCTTATGTCCTGAGTTCTCACTGACCTTGAAGTGCTAAGGTCAAAAGATTGCCCATTCTTGCAGCCCCTCTAATTTCTCTAATTTTTGGTCTGCAAACTTTAGTTGTTAACCATCCAGAAGAGAAGCTTAATGATACCATTACCCTGTAACAAAGGCAGTTGAGCTTAATATCACTATCTGTCTGAATGTCAAATGCCTTAGACATAACAGGGAACTGCTATCTTCTAGCAACTATGGATATTCTTTTTTTTTTTTATTTTAGGGAAGGGTCTACAGGGTGTTCAGGGTCTCACTACAAGATTGGACTCATAGTGATCTACCTGTTTACAGCCTCCAAAGAGCTAGGATTACAGATGCACACCACCACACCCAGTCTCAATTGCCTTCTCAGCGTGCCTCAGGGGAGGGGCCAGCACGGCAGGCCTGGGGATTGAACACCTAGCCCCTGCACCTGTTGCAGGTACTTTAATCCACTGAGCTTTTTGGCTGGCCCTTGGATATTCTAAATTTTAAATTCCTATAGAATGTGAAAAAAATGATTACACATTTTTACACAGAAATTTATAAATCAAACTATAGACAACATTGTAGCAGGACAACCCTATGACATTTTTTTCTTGTCTCTTGCTTTATTTTTATGACCCTTTAAAAAATTAGTTTAAAGAAAGTGTAGCAATAATTGGCATAACATTAGAGGCAGTATGCCTTTAGAAGACCAAAATAACAGGTATATCAAGCATGGTTTTAGTATTACACATTGCTATCCTATGTGGAGTTGCTTAGTTCTCAGATATCAGCATATAGAGTTAGTCAGGGTGAGAATTCTACCCGTTAACTGCTATTTTCAAAAACCTGATGGAGATTCTTAGGACCATTGCCTTAACCATAGGAGAAGTATAATGTTATAAGGAACTAGCATAGTGCTTCCAAAGTGGCTGTCACATTTTGCATTGCCACTAGCAGTGTGTGACATTTCTACATATACCACATTTAGTTCTCAACTTGCTGTTGTTGATGTTTTAAATTGTAGATATTCTAGAAGGTGTGGAATGATGTTGCACTGTGATTTTAATTAGAATTTTTCTGAACTTTGATGCTGAGCATCTTTTTGTGTACTTATTTACCATTCATATCTTCTCTGGTTTTTCTCAACCATATACAGCATACAGATCTTAAAATTTGTCTGAGTATTTCTTTTTTGCTTTTTACAGTACCAGGGATTGTCTGGATATTTCTGATGCTATTATATATAATGCTTTTAATTTACATTTCAATTGTTTTAATACAGTTTTCTATCATTTGCCTTGCTAAACTCACACAGTAGTTCAATAATTGTATTAATTCCTTGAATTTTTATGTAGATAAAGATGCCTCCTGCGAACGGATGCTTTCTTTCTTTCCATGCTTCACGACTCTTTTACTTTCCTTGCCTAATTGCACTAGCTAAGGACAGCAGAATAATCTTGACTAGACCAGATGACCTTGTCCTCAGCCTTAAGGTGAAAGCATTCAGTCCTGCACCGTGACCTATGATTCTTAAAGGTCTTGCAATGTCTTTTCTGCCCTTAACTCTAGCCTTTGTAGGTGCCCTTTTTGAGATTTGAAAGTTCCCTATCACTAGCCTGTTGAAAATATCCACTATGGATGTACTTGGGAGATTTGCCAAGTGCTTGCATCCCATGGCTTTTCAGATGATAAAACTGTCTCTAACTTGTTGCTATCATGAATTACAATGATTGATTTTCAGATGTTAAACTTTTTGTAACCTTATGATAAATTCCACTTTATTAGTATTCCAGATGATTATAAATTTTTGTATTAGCGGATTGTATCTGCTAATATTTTGTTGAGGATCGTAGTAGTTGATACATTGTGTCAACTTGAGAGGTTTAGATTAACTAAGTGACCCCTGCCTTGGGACTAGCTGCTTATGGACTGAAAGCCCCACAAACTGGAAGCTAAATAAACCTCTCCTTCCTTAATTTTGGGTGTTGGGTATTTTGTCTCAGCTATAAGAGAAAAGTAACTAAGAAGAATACATATATGTGGCCAGCCAAATAACTCAGCAGGTTAAAGAGCCTGCTTAGGCAGATGCAGAAGCCAGGGTTCGATCCCCAGGTGTGCCATGCCAGCCCCACCCCCAGGGGTGCACTGAGACAGCAAGTGAGACTGGGTATGGTGGCACATGCCTGTCATCCCAGCACTTGGGAGGCTGTAAAACAAGAGGATCACTACAAGTCTGATCTACACATTGAGATCCTATACACCCTGTAACTCTGTCCTAAAAACAACAACAACAACAACAACAAAAAACCCCTTTACATATATGTTTGAAAGAATTATTGCTTAGCAATTTTCTTGTAATGTTCTTTGTCCATTTAAGTATCAGTGTAACACTGGTTTCATAAAATCAGAGAATATTCTTTCTTATTCTTATTTTCAGAAGAGTTTATTCGATAATTACCTTTTAAACATCATTTATTTTGCTCCTGGTTTTCCATCTTCACTCACAATTTTCAGAAGCATGTTAAAGTTGTCTTTTACAAAAAAGAAGAAAACAATTTTCTATAGAAGGAGAAGCCCAAGTTCCTGAAAAGTCCTTCTGAGGATGTGTGTGTGTGTGTGTGTGTGTGCGCGCGCGCGCGCGTGCGCACGCATGAGCTACAGTGTGAAGAAACACTAGTCACATTCGTCATGCAAGAGATCATCAGAAGTCAGAGTGCAAAGGTGGGGGGAAGCCCTAGGGCAGAATGCCTGAAGAGAAGAGACTTCTTGCCCAGGGAAAAATATGAATGAGTCACTCAACCAGAAGAAACCAACATCTCAGCCAGGCCCAAAGGCACGGGCATATAATCCTAGCTATAAGAGAAGCTGAGGAAAGAGGGTCACAGGAAGTGTTAATCCCAGGCCAGTCTAGAATTTAGTGAGAGTTTGTCTCAAAATAAAAAATAAAAAGGGCTGAGATACAGCTCGGGGGTGGAGTATCCCTGGTTCTGTCCTTAGTGCAGCAAAAACAAAACCAATGAAATAAAATGAGAGATAAAAATAAACAAAATAAAAGGAGAGATGGAGAAAAGTTAACAAGAATGCTTCTTTTCCAGGAATGATTGTATAACATGAGAGAAAAATAGGGAAAAGTGGAGTATTTTAAACTCTGGAGGAAACCAACATACGGTACTGTGTCACAGGCTCACAATGCCAATGACTGTTTAATATCAGAACGAGAAACATCGTATCAAACTCCGTTTCCTTTATCAAAGACGAGGCTTTATAATGCCAAAGAAAAGCTCTTTGATTTTGAGGTGGGCTTTAAGCTACTCACATTACCTTCCAGAGACTTCTTTCAAATAGAAATCTCTCCTGGGACCCCCAGCCCTTCAGGTCTAGAACAAACTTACATTTAAAAATAAAAAAACCACACAGATCAGTTCTTAGAGAACCCATGTTTCTGTCATTGTCTCACAGCTTGCCAGCATCCATGTTAGAGCCACAAAGCCATCCAAGAGGATGGGAGAGGAAAGGCCTCAGCAAGCCAGCATGGGGCTTCCCCTCTCTCAGCTTGTAGCCTTCTCTTCTGAGGAAGCAGGCACACTTGGAAGGGGGTTGCATTTAAGTGGCTTTGTCTTTGGATATTCACTGAGGAGCACTGGGGAGGCCTGTTGAGATTCCCATAGAAGGGAAAGGTACTGCCAAAGGCTGTTTTCAACTTTGCTTGCAGGATGAAGAGTGGACATGAGCACCAACGCTCTCTCCTGGGGTATGTGTGACTTCTTCTGGTCACCCACAGGGACCAGCATGGACTGTCGGGCTCAGGCCATGGAAAGAGCATTTGCCTGTAAACCGAAAGATTTGGTGTCTAGGGCTAGAGTGAGTCTCATCAAGCTCAGGGAAGGTAAGCTTCCTGTCTGAAGGAAAGAAAATTGAGCTTATTTTAGCAATGGCCAGAGGGGTCCATCCTTTCCTCTGGTGTGGCTGAGTGAGTGTGATTCTTTTACATACACAGCAGTCCAGTCCCTGATCCTGCCTGATTCCCACCCACTCCTGAGAGTCAGCCTTGTTGTTGATGATGTGGTTATAGTGGCATAGCCTTATCGGCCAAAGTTCTTCCAGGAAACAGGGACACTCCTGAGTGAGAATAATCTGAGATTTTAATAATAAGCTAGTTCCAAATGTGTGAATAGGACCCATGGATACCACTGTAGGGCTGGTATTAGGCCCCATTATTACTCCAAGTCAGAAGAAAGAGAGTATGACAGAGATCCTAGAACTTGTGTGGAACAAACTATATGACTATGATCTCTTGGCATGGTATGGGAGTCAGGGAATAAGTACCCCTCTCCAGTCTCCCACTAGCATACTGCGCTGGCCCAACCCAAAGACAAACCGAAGAACCATTGAGTTCCTTGATGCAGTCCACACAGGTGAGACTCATGGGGTTCGGATTCAGGTGGATGGGCTCAAGGAATGGATCTGGAAGGTCAGAGGGAAGCTATGTAGTGAGTAGCTGTGCACCCCAAGGTCTTTCCCATTGCTTCACAAGAACAAATGCATCTCTCCCTCCCTATCTTGACATCTGTTGCTAGGAGGAAAAATCTCTGAGGCTCAACACCTTTGCGGTGGAACCAAGGGGCCTATATTGGAATTTAGCTCTTGTCACAGTGCTGGGGCCAACAGGTAGAGTGACTGGAGAGAGCAAGGATCCAGGCTCTTCCCCCAAAAGAACAAACATCTGCCTGGCGAACGCTAACTGGAAATAGGAAAGGCTGAACCCTGCTCATACCTCTTCACATCCTCTGGTAGCCAGGAGTACTGAAAGTAAATAGAAGTCAGGAAAATTCCAAGATGTTTTTACTAAAAATAAAGCAAATAGCCATTTCTTATGAGATGCCTAGCCACTAATTAGTTGCAATGCTCTTGTATAAAGAGGCTCTTTGGCTACAGAATATGAATTTAAAAGCTAAGCTCCATCCAAAGTGGCAATTAAAGGCTTTACCCAATCATAATAAACCTCAGTCTTCCTTTCCCAAGTCAGTACCATGTCTTGTTGCCAGAGCAAACCTGTCAGCTCATTCCTGGTTTCCTTCTGCAAACAGCAGCGCTCTGACACTCTGCAGAGCAAATGCCCTCTGGCCGCCTGCTGCAGGTTCCCCACGACACCAGAGGCATGCCCAGTCCTTCCACAGTGTTGACTTGGGCACAGAAGTCCCCAGGTGTTCCTCAGCTTCTGGCTTCAGCAGCCAGAAGCAGGGCAGGGCAAAGATCTATTTTTCTTCTAGAGGCCATTTGCTAAAATGGCAATTTGGCACAAGAGTGGCCAACATCTTTATCTTGTGTGTTTTCTCTTCTCTTTCTTTTTTTTTTTTTTAATTTTTTTTTATTTTTATTTATGAGAGAGAGAGAGAGAGAGAGAGAGAGAGAGAGAGAGAGAGAGAGTGTGGTGTGTGTGTGTGGCCAGCTCAGCCCACCAGGGGGCGGGGCTGGCTGGCATGTGGTGCTGGGGGATTGAACCGCGGTCCCTGATGCCTTGCCAAGCTTGTTCTAAGTAGGTGCTTTAGACCACTGAGCCATCTCTCCAGCCCCTTCTCTTCTCTTTCTCAGCTTCCACTCTTCCCACTGGGGGAAAAAAAAAGTGCTGCCGTTGTCTACTGGCATCCCCTTTCCCATCTTAAGCTCAGCATGGGAAGCAAGATGCAAAGCTGGAAAAGAGACACAAAGCAGCCAGGCGGGGATGTAGTAGGTGAGAGAATTTGTGAGGAACCAGCAGAGGGTTGGGCCCATGAAGGAAAGGGGACAAGCACCTTGAGTCAGCCAGCTGTTGCCAGACAGGAATGTGGACCCAGTATGGGCAGATATAATCATTTTAAAATCAACTCTCAAGTTTTGATTTCTGTACCCTTGCCCCCCTTTTTTTTCTACTAGGGATCAAACCCAGAGCCTCAGTAGGATAGTGCTGTAGCTCTACCACTGAACTACAGCACCTTGTACAGAATTTCTTGATTACTGTGGAAGCCAAGCAAAGCAATCTGCAGGTCACTTGGGCCTCCAGCCTGTCAGTGTGTGACACTGGTGAGATGGTGTACATTGGAAAGGGAATAGGTAAGATGGAGAAGGAGGAGCGGGACAAAAGCCAGGTTTCAAAGAACCCTAAATTGGGATTGGAGAGGGGTTTAGGAGCTGGCTACAGAGAAGAGAATTCTGGGTATGGCTCACTTTGACGTGAGACTTAAAGATGTCTGGCTCTGTGTTAAGAATGGGCCTTCATTTGGATGTTACCTCAAGACTGGAAAAGATGTTTCAAATTCTTCTAGTTATCCTTTGGTTGGCAGAGTGTTGCCTTGAGGTGGCCCTACAGCATGAAGAGCCGTGCAGCTGTCTGGCTTCTCTGGAGATGACTCACACCCATGCGGCCAGGGGCTGTGTTGGCCCCACTACAGTCCAGGGCAGGATGCACACTTGTTTATTCTTCTCACTATATGTTGAGTTAATGTCTCTGCCTGAATCCTGATTCCTTCTAAAAGCATATTTAGTTTAATTAATTTTCACTTTCCCCTGGGTCAGTGGACATAATTAATCACAATATAATAAGCAGAGTAGGAAAAAGCAAGAAATCCAATAGTTAGTCAAGAGACTGTCATCTGGCTCCAGTGGAATAGCTCGAAAATGTCCTATTTGATGCAATTCCTGGAAGCAAAGTTGGTTGTCCTTAAGGTTAAACATAGAAGGCATCCTTTAGTCAGCTCTTTTCATCCCCTAAAAGCATGTTAGTTATCTATTGTGTTTGTAGAGAACTTGTCTGTTAAAAAAAGAATCACAGTTATGGTCTTTGTTCTGATTGTCAGAAATCTTGGTGCAGCTTATTGGAGTGATCCCAACACAAGGTCTCTCACAATACTGCCGTCAGGTGCTAGCCAGGGCATCAGGTGTTAGCTCGAGGCTCAACTGAAGGAAGGTCCACTTTCAAACTGACTGTCCTAGCTGCTGCCAGGGCTCAGGCCCCTGACATCTGTTTGCTCCCACGTCATTCCTTGTCCTGTGGATCTCTCCATATGGCAGCTCACAGGTGGCAGCTAGAATTCTTTGGAGCAAAACAGGGTGTTTGTATCTTCATCTCAGTAGTGACAATCTATTGACTTCTGAAGCAAGTCACTAGCTCCATAACACACCAGATGGGAAGAGATGCCATAGGGCTCAAGTACCACAGGGTGGAAATTTCTGGAAGCTTTAACAGGGCCTTGGTATCAGAAAACCACATGGAGCGCAAGAGTGATGAGTGATCCTACCATTCTGCAGCCTCAGGCTCAGCTCTTTGAATAACCTGTAGACACATCTAATTGTCTGATGGCGGCGATCTTTCCACAAAACCCAAACATTGATGCAGTTACAGCTATGTAACATTACATGCACCTTAATGATGACGAGTCCTGAGGAAAAGCGAGTCACACTGTGGTTTATCAGAAATTGAGCATCAAATATAAATCCATCATATTTTCTCCACATTCTCTTATATCCTCCACATTTGAGCTCTCGTTTAGCCCTCTATTAATTATGTAACTCTTTGGATGAAGCCTCCCCACAGCTCCATTTTCTCATCTCAGCTAGGGCTAATAATAAGATTCATACCACTGACTTTGGGCTGGAAATAAAAGTGATAACATATATAAAATCTAGCACAGTGCCTGGTGTGTTACACATACAAAGATGCCTTGGTACCTCTCACTATTACTCTGTAACTATTCTTTAACCTAACATATTTCCTTTCAAGCCTTATACTCTTTACTCCTACATTGTCTCCCCATAGGATTCTTAAAAATTGGCCATGGCTAAAACTTCAGGGTGTAAACTACAGACACAGTTTTTGGAGACCTGTTGCCATAAAAATAAGGCTTCCTAAAATTAGAACAGATTATCAAGGAAGTACGCAGGGAACAAAACATCAGAAAAATAGAAGAAGCAAGCTTGGTGTTCCACATTTCATCTCTTTGATCCTTGAACATATTTTGAATGGAGGTTGTGTGAATCTGAGCAAGCAGGGGCTACCTGGCTACTTTGGGCAGTTCCAAGGGCACCCAAATAGAGAATGAGCATTATTAGGCTTCAGATCTTCTCACTGGGATGGGAGCCCTCCAGTGTTTTAGAAGAAAGGTGGCTCACAAACACTTTGCTTACCTATGTTATATTTTGGGTTGAATAAAGTTGAGTGCTCTACTAGTTTCCTGTGGCAGTTGTTAGTTACTTAGACAGATATGAACAGACACATGATCTATGAATTATTGTTGATTTTCCATGTGCTTTGAAAAAGGGCTTAGGAAGACAAAACCAATTATTTCCCTCTCCTCTTCTTTTCCCCAGGGAAGCTGCAGAAGTTTGACCCACTTCACAGCCACCTCCTGCTGCTGGGTTTGGAGTCTGCAGCCCAGTGACTTGTTTGCTTGTTAGCATGAAAGGATTGCTCTGGTCTGTGCTTGCTTGTTAGTAAAGAACCAACAAGCATTGCAACCCAAAGGTAATCAAAGGGAGAAATCATTTCCAGATGCCAAGCCCCACTCCTGATGGTGAAAGCAGACTTTACAATTGCAGTGGACCAGGTATGTAACGGCTCCCACCCAGTCCTATTAGGGTTTTGGGCATGCACATGTGTTCTTGTCCTCTTTTTCTCTCCCCTTCCTCCCCCTTTTCTCTTCATTCTATCACTTCTTGATTTCCTCGGCTTGGATCAGTTTCAATTGCAGGAACAAAATCAAAGCTGGATATAACCCAGTTCTCAATTCTCTTGTAAGTATTTGAGCTTCTGTTATCCTGGGATCTGTTATTTGATGATAGCTCTCTGCCACCAAAACTAGGGGTAGGTCTTTCTTCCAGCTCCATCACGTGGCTCTCAGAAAATCTATGCCAGGCCAAGTACAAATATGAAGAATGCTGTTCTCTAGATGGCTAGTAGAGCTGCTGTCAGAGGAATTATGGTACCTGCAGAGCTGTGAGAGGATCTCTGTCATTACTCAGATCAGAGTAGGCACAGAAATGGGACAGCCTAAAGAGGTCAGGAACCTAGGAAGAATATGCGCTAGACTGTGTGGGTTCGTCAGTGACACAGGAAATGGGATTTTCGATTCCACATGCTGAGATATGTCAGAGCACCCCACAGGGGACATTGAGAAATACAGAAGGAAGGAAGACAAAGAAAAAAAGAGAAAGTAAGACTAAAGAAGAAAAAGACTGAGTACTAAGGAAGATTTTAGAGTTAATTATAGTGCAAAAGTCTAAGACAGGATGGAATAAAAAAGACACTAAAAGAAGAATTCATCACAGATTTTTTTATTTTATGCCCTCCAAAAATGAGGGTCATTAGATCTAATTTTATTTCCCATCTCAGTTTAATCCCCTAAAGTGTACAAGCAGCAGAATCTTTTCCTGGGTTCACTTTTCCTTCATTCTGTATTATTCACATAGCTACTGATGAAAAAGAGAATCTGTGTGAACTGAACATATGCCAGTAGGTGAAACATTTGAATTCAGTCAATAGAAAGGCTTTTACAATTTTTCTCTTACTTGGTTTATGTATCATCAATATAATTGTTAAATTATTATGTCCTTGGTGGATAATTCATTATATTTTCAATGCAGCACAAATGTATTTCTTCTCAGGCAAAATAGCATATAGCTTTGCTCACGTTCAGCAATTTATTCCCAGATGTTTATATGCACAGGGTCCAAGAACTCCATAAAAATCTGGACAACGGCACATTGAAAATATCTGGCCACAACCCATAAAAGACCATGCATAAGAAAAAATATTCCCACCAGCCAATCCTCCCTCCAATGCAAACCTTCCAAATGTTTCCAAGTAATTTTCTAAAGGTGCAGTGGGGAGAAGGACATTCAAAACCTAGATCTGACATTCCCAAGACCTAGCTTTGAGGTCGTTCATGTACCCAACCCCTTTAGAAAGAATGCCTTCATAATTAATACAGAAAATGTATTTTAAATAGCTGCTGAAGAGTTTGTTTTCTTCTAAGGAAAAATAGAAGGGGTGCATGCCAATAAATGCAAACATACACAGTGATGATTATATTCTCCAAATGACATGATTTTCATCATTCTGCTAATAACTAATCAAGTGCTACTTCTCCAACCATTTACTGGTGGAAGATGTTTTTCCATTTGATTTGAGAAATATAAGTTATTTTGTATGAGCCTCTTAAATAGCTACTTGCCTCAGATGCATACAGTGCCAGACAAATAGCAGAGTTCCCTAGTTTGTTCATTGCTTGATTCCATTAACAGTAAAGAACCTGAGAACACTGACCAGCTGAACACTGATCTGGTCAACAACATCTGTTAGGCCCCATCTCCTTCGGAGGATGAAGTTAGATGAAACAGAAACTGCTGCTTCTCCGTGTGTCAAGGGAGGTGGTAAGGCAGAGACAGGAAACTGGTTTTAGTGATTAAGTGGGAGGAAGGTTTAATATATGACCGTGTCCACACATGCTCTGTCTTCTCAGATGGACATGGGTACACTTAGCAAAGCAGGGAGAAAAAAGGACTTGCCTCTCTGTAGTGGGATAAGACAGAAAATAGACAGGAGAGGGGTATAACCAGTTGTATGGCAAATTGTATTAAAAAGTCTAGGATTTGAATTAGTTTTATAATCTTATTAATCACCTGACTTGGGGCTAGTGTCCTCATCGATAAGGTTGAGGCACTCCTTCCTACTTTGAGTGGTTACTGAAGAGACCAAATGATCCAAGAGGGTTTGCAAGTTGTGAAGTTCTTTGTGCATGTCTTCCCTGACAGAGCGTGTGAAGTTGTGTCAAGAGTTAGACAGCTGATGAAATGAAAACACCGTGGGATTTAGTCTCACTTTTGTTCATGCCTAACACATGCTTGAGTAATGCTTTCCATCTTGTTTCCCTGTCCGTTACATGAGGATCACAGTATTTGCGTCCTGTGGTTGTTGCATGATCAAATGAGAAGCAATCCACAGGAGATCTGCAAAGGGTGAGGTGTTATTCAAGCTCAAGGCTGTGCCCCACTTTGGTGAAATGCAATACATACTCATTTATTCATGCATTCATTTAACAAATGTTCTTTGAGCATTAAACTATGCCAGGCTCTGCCAAGCACTAAGGATATCATGGTGAATAAGACAGACCTGACCTGTTCTTGTGGAACATATAGTAAAGTTTATTAACAAATTCTTTGAAAACAAAACAGGCAAGCTCACTTTTGAAACCACATATATTTACAGCATTCTTCTATAGTTACCCTTCACACACGTGCACACACGTGCACATGCACACACACACACATGCACATGCACACATGGGCAGCCATAAGGTTTAGTATAAAGTAAGTGAATAACAAATTAGGGACAAGGATTTTGTTTGACATCTTCCTGGGCAGGTTACTTAGTCGTTATGGCCTTGTTTAGGTTCTATTCTGCTTAAAAGAATTTCTCCTGAGAAGGCGCCTCTATTCTAAATCAGGTAGACTAAAAAACTACTACCAGATGGACAAGTGGGCAGTTGATATGATATCTTCATTAAGTTAATGGCATAAAGAAAAGAGTGAAACAAAAAGTATTAAGGTCCTAAATGATGTATCAACTAAGTAATATGCAGACTTTGAATTAAACAATGACTACTTTTTAGATAATTACAAAAGTTCAAACATTGCCTGAGTTTTGGGTAATATTAAGGAAATATCAATAATTTCTTTTTTGTGTATTTAGTACAAGGTCTAGAGGGTCTCACTACAAGACTGGACTTGTAGTGATCCTCTTGTTTTCAGCCTCCCAACCACTGAGATTACAGGTACATGCCACCATACCCAGGCTCAATTGCCCTCTCAGCATGCCTTGGGGGTGAGGCTGGCATGGTACGTGGTGCCAGGAATTGAACCCCAGTCCCTAGGCTTTGCCCAAGCAGGCAATTTAGTCCCCTGAACTATCTGGCTGTCCCTAATAATTTCTTAGGTATGTTAATATGACTTTATAAGAAATGTTCCATTTCATCATATGTAAGAATGGGACTGCTAAAAAACGAGATACTAAATAAAGAGAATTATAAAAGAAAAAAATTGAAGTCTTCCACAAATGTATGTATGTGCAGCTATCTTACAGCCATAACTTAAAGAAAGCGTGGAGGTACAACATGCTTCCTGATTACATGGGTACACTTTGGTGTGGAGAAAGAACCTAGAGCGCACAGACTGCAGAACAAGAACTTTCTGCCCCTGTGTCTCTGTAATAGCATTTCACCCACTTCATGGATGCTGTACTCGAGGCGGGTGATCCAGGAGAGCTGACAGTTCCTGAGCCCGCATCTGGCTTTCGGGTGGTTGCAAGGTTGGAACCAGAAGGATAAGGCAGAGAGAGGTAAGGGAAGTCAAGCCCTTCCACAAATGAATGACTTTACATCTCTAGTCTTAATCAGAACTGAAGGGATAAGCCTCTCTGCTCCACAGTAAGTTATAAACTTTCACCCCTTCTGCTGCACTCCACTGTGTAGCCACATGATGTTGTTTGGCAACGCTTATTAAATTAGCCTCTGTGCTGCTGCCTATGGCTTCTTGAGAGACTTTTCCAGTTCTGTCTCTGGCTGAAGCATAATAGGAAGAGAGTTAATGATAAGAGCTCAAAATTAATGCCAACAATGTAAACCCAGTCATTTGTATTATAGGAAAATGCAAACCCCCTTTTAAAATGCTTCAGGTCTTCTGTTTCCATGGTCCTGGAAATCTGGAGATTTACATGGTAAGTATAATAGGAGCATCCTAGGCGCCGTAACAGCCCCATAAATATCTCCTCAGCAGAGCCGCATGTCTCCCCCTGGACACGAGGAGCTTTCTTTGAAGTCACAAGGCAGAAGTTGTGCACGTGGAAGAGGTATGCAACTTATTATTATCATTATTTGCCATTGCTTTAGAAGCTTTTAAGTAATACTAGATTTATCACATTTTTCTTACCACAAATTTTAGTTTCATCTCATGTTTCTTCTGAAGCCTGAACCAATAAACTGGTTTGTCTTTGTAGTTGATCTGCCACAGTAGTTCCCATATTTTTCTGCCAAGAAGGCCTTTTAGAATCCGATTAAATGGGTGACATGACATTTATAGGTGCAGAGATTAGAACACCTGGAAGAAGGCCCGGGACTTACCCGGTCTCTTGGGGACCCTTGAGTGCAAAGCACACTGGTCCTTGTTGGATGGTCTAACTCAGCCAGCCTTTGGCTGATGTACCCTGCTGAGTCTACTCTCAGCTGGAGCAACCCCTTAAGGTTACATTGCCTGTTGTAAGGCAATTGTAAGATAGTGTGTTGCTGCACATAGTAAGTGCTCAGTAAATGTTTGTATTCTTGATTTGATTGTGCAGAGGACCTCAAGTAAGGTCATTGTGCATTTAATGTTCTGCATTACTTAACATGATAAGAGAAGGGAAGGAGAGTCGCAGGACCCTTGTGTGCTCCATTTCCCTCTTGCTTTCTATCTGCACACAATAAAACCACCAGACAATGCTCACAAACACCTACATACACATGCACGGTATTATCTTCATTATTACAAGAATAAACTATGGTTATCATTAAGAAAATTAGTGAATACAAATAAGCTCTTCCTTACTACACAAAATAACCAGTGTTAAGTTTTAGCTTAATACCTCTTCATTTCTTCATCTTAATACCTCTTTCCACACTGTTTGTACTTTGCAGTTAGCAATAACTTGTAGTTTTGCACACAGCTCCCTACTGTGTCCAAAGATCCCTTTGAAATGATTTTTTAAAATTTATGTTAAAATTAAAGTCAAGTTAGCAATGGAAAATAAGAATTAAAGTCATAAATAAACTAGGAGAGTTGAAGAATTCCAATCCCTAGAAAAGGCCTCTGACAAGTGGGGAAGTTACAGCCAAGAAGACAGGAGCCCAAATTTCAGGTAAAGGCTGACACCTTGTGAGTCTGTTCTCCAGATGACTGTAACTCTGAACTGGGTTGCAATGAGCCCAGGATCAGTCCCCAGATCTTCAGGTATGGCTGAGGTGTATGAGGCTTTCTCTCTGGTTGTTAAACAGAATAAGGAGTCCAGCTGGGTAATTTTGCCTTATCAAGGATATAGGCATTAAATCTGGGAGGGCTATTGGATGGTGGATTTAAGAGCATGAGGAACAGCTCCAAGTTCAGGGTAAATCTGAGCCTTCTTTATGGCGTGGAGGAAAAGGACAGAGCTATCCTGGAGTGGAAACCCTGAAAACCTTCACCCCACAGGAGGGCACCCCTGGAGTTGGCAATTGTTGAGGAACAGCAGTCTCAGGTCAGCATCATGGAGCCCAGAAGGCAATGAACATTTGCTCCTCAGTTGTGAGGGGAAGCATTCTGAGCCTAATTTTCTGTATCTCTCTGACTTTAAATTAAGTATGAAGGCTAAAAGAAGCGCTCAAAGACACATACGGACCGGTAAATTAGGTAATCACACAAGCTAGAAGAAAAAATTACCTGTGAAAAAAACAAGCAAAATCCAACAAAAAGCCAAGAAAGAAGAAAACAGGTGATACAAGCAGCTTTAGCATGGGGCTGGGGAGATAGATCAGTAGTCTAAGTGCCTGCTGGGCAAGCACAAGGACCCAGGTTTGATCCCCAGTACTGAATGCTGGGCTGGCCCTAGAATGCCAGATATGCCCTGCTGGCCCCCAAACCCAGCATGGTGGTGCATATACCTGTGATCCCAGCACTGGGGAGGCTGAGATAAAGGATCACTACAAGTGAGTCTGGGCTGCATAGCGAGACTCTGTACCAAATAAAAAATAAATCAAAGATTTTTTAAAATTAAAGAAAGAAGCTTTGGTTTGCTGATTTGACCCAAAAGGGATTGTAGAAGTCATTTACAGAAAATTAATTCTTTAGACAGAGGTGCAAGTATCATTCTTGTTTTGTATCAAAATGTTTCAGTCTCAGAATAACATTTTCTTCAAATGTTGCTTCAATTGTGCTATTTATTTCAGAAAAATTTATGTTCATGTAATGAGAATTTTATAAATATTTCATGTAGGTTTTTAAAATTATTATCATGGACCTCTAAACAAGGAATAGAAGAATAAGTTATGCTTCAAGATGCCTGTAATTTTAAAAAGAAGCTGTAATTGCTATAAATATGAATGTAATAAAAATAGGACTTAAGCAGAAACATGAAAAACCATTAAGCTTCCAGGCTCCTCACCTTTTCATATGTAGAAGCCAACTGATAATTCCTGGATTTGGGAAAAATGGATGCATAATTATAATTTTAAAATTACAGTAATAATTGTCATAAAGTTCAATGAGAAGAAAGGTTTGTGCTAACAGTGTTTAGACAAGACATCCTGTCTACATCTTGTCCTCTGAATAACTACTATGAAGACAACAATATGCAATGTATTAATTATTGTAACTGTCCTACTAACCTGTTTTAGAAACTGTTTCAGGGGGGTGGGGAGATGGCTCAGTGGAATAAGCGCTTCCCTGGCAAGCTCAAGGGCCTGAGTTCAATCCCTGGTTCTAGGGAAAAAAAAAAAGAAAGAAAGAAAGAAAGAAAGAAAGAAAGAAAGAAA